>NC_060138.1:828228129-828543962 GCF_021461385.2 Schistocerca piceifrons
AAAGAAATCGTCCCTCTGCTAATCTGTCATTAATTTCTCGTTACTTGGTAGTATGAATGAATCTGTACCTTTCTAAGTATTTATAGTGACTTCGAAATCTTCAGAGCTCCTGACCATCTCGTTTGATAGGAGAAGCCCATGTACTTGCTGGAATGGGTTCCAGGACGCCAGTTTGTTCCAGTCGCTTCAGTTCAGTAGCTATTTCAATTCGAATAGCATGTTTTACAGGATGTACTCTGTAAAATTTACGTTTATTGTCTTTAAGCGTAATATGCCATTTGAAACCTTCGTGATACCCATTGTGCAATCTAACAAAATTTGGATACGTATTTAGAAGTGCACACGTCCTGAAAGCATATATTCTTTCTCCATTATAAGCTGTGAGATGCACTTATGATTAATGAAGGTTTGGGCGCCCCAATTACTTGGGAGTTAGCTGATTAAGGAAAGTGACTGAAGCATCAGAATCTAGGTAATATTTTACATTTTGATTGATATTTTCTAAAGCAGAGGACAATTTGTCGTTTGCCCTTAGAATTTGAGTGTCGGCACTTTCTTTTTCTCAGAGACGGTTACGCTTTGAAACTTGGTCGAGTGCAAGCTGAGAATTTAGTCTGTTTGGGGAGAACTGATATGACATGTCAACAGAGAAATTTTTCTTTGCACTTTAAAATTTTCGCTTGGCGCTGTTCCTCTTTCGTTTAGAAAGAGTTCTGCCACGAGGAGCGCCTTTGAATTTCGACTGCGAAATCAAGTTTATTTCCATTTTCTGCAGTTGTGGTCTACGTGGAACTGAATTCACTTCACTGTTTTTTTGCTGAGTGTATCCGATTTTATGACAATGTCGGAATTGTGCTTGGAGGAAAAAGCAATGTTGACGGCGTACGTTAGGGAGCACTTAGCACATTTCTCTGGCGTGAGGCGGCTGTTGTGCCGGCCGGGACGCGCTGGGAATTTATTGTGTGCGTTCGTGAGGCTGAGTAAGGTGAACTGTTTGTGACTCGCGGACCATTGCAGAACACTTAGCGTCCACAGTTGCGACTACGCGAGCACGAAAAATCTAATTCCGTGAACACTTGGGCTTCCTGGGGTTCGGTAAATCGTAAGACCTTCCTCAGACGGGGATTGTAGTGCTTTAAGATTTCTGCTCCAGTTCTACTGTGGGCTGTATTTTGGATAGTGGCATCACAAAGAATTTCGTCCCCAAATGATACTCCACAATTACATTTAAAACTGTCATGCCTAGTTATACTTTTAAGTTCTGCTAGCTATTCATTATAGGTCTAGTTAGATTTACTACGTATTCTGAAAATTTTGTAGCGAGTCAGCAGCCACATGTGCGTGAGATTCACAATAATAATGTAATTTATTCACTAGATTGTCGTAGGACGAAATATGCACCTTTAGAGACAATTTTCTACAGAATCCAAAGGTTTATACTCCAACCCAAAATAAAGACAATGAACGCCGAGGTTCCCCGTGAATATTGTATGCGGAGAAGTGCTGCTAGAGCTGCATGTTACATTCGGCACATTCTTCAACTTAGGCATGGACTAGCCGAAATGTTGTGAGCATCACTGGAACTAAGTAATTATGAAATCCATTAGTTGCTTTTTGTACTTCTTGCTGATTTTGTTGTCTTTGTACCAGTTGTGTAATACATCTAACAGCTCGCTAATTTTATGAATCTGCAACTGGACAAGCATCGTGAGTAATTGCTCTCCACCGAATGCTATTTTCAAAGTATTCAGTAAAATTAAAGAATAGAAAGTCCTTCTTCTGATGTTACAAACCACGGGTGAAAGTAAATTTTTTATACTCCTTCAAATGTGACTCTCCAGGCTGCAAGAAAGAAATAATTAAATGCGTTTTCCGTCCTCTGAAAGAGCAGATACTCCACATAAAAATTTGAAAAATTACATATTGCTATTAATGAAGCCGTCTACCAGATTCCATAAATGTTTTAAATATTTCTCAGTGAATCTTACATTCAATATTTACAAGTTCAAGGCCCTATTTACACATCAGTATCACATTAAAATATATGTTGTGAGCGGAAGGCAAAAATATGAATTTTAATTTTTTTCTGATGACTGTGAATTATGATCCCCCTCCCCAGTATGACACGTTGCTGAAAAAGCGTTGGTATTTCCAGGGTTAAGATAGCTTGGATTAAATCAACTGCTATCAGACATCTCTCAGTCCGGTCGATGACTCATTCTGGAGGATGTCTCAATCCCAGGCCGACCCTCGTCGTCAGAGATGAGTCTGCAGCTGTATGAGGTGGATACCAGGTAGACTTGTATAGTACAAACACAATATCATACAGGTTGAAGCGGGTACTGTTAGTGCGCTCCATTTAAACAGTTTGCATACCAGTAATTTTAGAATGTTAGTAGATCGATTTTAGTGGAACTCAGTGGCATAAAAAATTTCTGAGTGTGTGTTTGGATGAAGTTTAGATGTGATGGGGTACAGAAAGGTGAGGGCCTAGCCAAAGGTAATTACAGAGTAGTGGGCTTTGTCAAAGTATAACCTGTGGGAAAGCTAAATGAATAGATTGCCTTTAGGCTTCAGGAAAGATCGACAGAAACGATAGTTGTGGGCGTCAGGTGGCAACGGCCAGTGGGAGAGACTCACCTCGTGGCTGTTGTCTCCGAAAGTCCGCCACGCTGGGGCACTGTTGGATGGGCTGCCAAGAGGTGCGGACGCTGCTGTTTCGGGGCCCTTGACGATGTTGAATAAAAGGTATAAAAATGACTTATGTTATCGTGGATAGCGTTTGTAATGCGTCGTTTTGAATCAATTTAGTCATAAAAGTGGCAGAAGACTGTTTAATTATCACAATTTGTTGATATGAAGTAAATGGTAAACTGGGCTTGTGAACATTAAGTGTGAGTGTTGGCCATCAGCTGTGCACTCTGTTTGTGTAGTAATTGTGAGTAAAATCTATTCAGATGAGAGAATGTTTCGAGATATTGGTTAATTAATAGATTTTTTTGGGGTAAAAATAAATTTTTTACTAGCTTTTTTTCTGATGTGGTCATGACCACATGTTGGCGTCAGTTCTGTGGACGCAGATTCACATCTCTAAATTCAACATTTTGGGAGTGGTTAAGCATCTTACATGCTTACTAAAGAGAGTAGAAGCCGGGCAGTAGTATTCTCACTTGATTATTTTATAAATTTTGGGCAGAGCTTTCGAAGTCGAACAGTTCATACGTGAGGATGTACGTTTGAACCCCCATGACGTAATCGGCATACATTTTTCCATCACTGGAAGTGTTGTCTACAACAAGATGTCGACGGAGGAAATTTGCAATGACATCATTCACCGTCATGCTACCGGACTGAAATTTAAACACTCTGATGGACATATGGGTGCTGTCACAGTCGCCAATGCTGGATTCGGTCTCCGGACATTACGGGTGTTTGAGCTCCCGTTCGAGGTGCCTCAGGATGTGGTCATTGCCGCTTTCCAACCATGTGGCACCGTCTTGGGTCACGTCGCGGAGAAGTGGCAAACATTTACGACCTACCCCGTATTAAATGGCGTCCGGCAAATAAAAATTGAGCTGACGAAACATGTCCCATCGTACCTGCTGCTTGGCGGTGTGAGGGCCATCGTCATGTACGATGGACAGCCACGAACGTGCGCAGGATGTGGCCAGGAGGGACATGTGCGTTCCGAATGCTTACACCGCCGTTTAATACAGATGCCGTTACGTGAAGAGACCCAGGCTTCGACGGTCACGTCCTTACCCATCACCTACGCCAAGGTTACACAGGACCCTGTCGTTCCAATCTCGATTGCGCCAGCAGCATCGTCAACGCCACCCGCCGCAGCACAACTCGCCGAGGACACAAGCACGGCGTCGCCTCCAGTGCTCGCTTCATGACCGTCCGGGTTGCAGACCGAAACTGATGTTCCTGTTGGAACCATGGACGTCGACCTCGGTGTCGTGCCGACGTCTGCCTTTGTCCAGACGGGTTCGGCGTCCGACGACGGGCGACCACATTCTGATTCAGAAGGCCACATCAGAAAACAACGGTCGCCTCGCAAACACAGGAAACGACGACGAACGCCTTCCGATGACGCCCTTTCTCAGACGGCCCCACGAGATGTCGACCTGATGTCTGACGGTGATCTCCCACATTGCGTCCAGTCACGCGATGTGGCAGCAACAGGCGCCCCTCCTGTGACGCCTACTCTCCCAGCCAGGGTCGTGTCCTCGCCGTTGTCAACGAATGATGACGGCGGTCCCCCTGCCACTCATGTTGCGGAATCCACAACACCCGTTCCGGAAGTACGTGACCGTCACATGTCCACGTCGTCAGCTTCCTGGGCCGATGACGTTGAAGAAGAAGTGGAACAGACTGCCGGCGTGTCTGCAGAGGAGTCCACCTCGGCGACACTGGGGCTGGCGCCCCGCCAGTAATAATCACCACTGCGGAACCACCGGCAGGTCTCCACCTGCCGGCTACTTCTACCGCACGTTCTGCAAATACTGAGGGTGGCCGTACACAGCAATATCGTATCGTCACGATGAATCTTGCCACCATTCGTGCCCCCCATAAACTGGCATGTTCAGAGACACTATTTACTCTGCGGATGTGGATATAGCACTCTTACAAGAGGTGTTTGTGGCTGACTTCCTAGTTCCCACCGGATACAACGCCCATGTTTCCCCCGCATCCGATATCGGTAGCGGCGTCGCCATCCTGCTACGCGACGGACTCCCTGCAGAGGACGTCATCTACCTCCCCACTGCGCGAGGTATGGCCCTCACACTGTTCGGCGTGCGTATTATTAATATCTACGCTCCGTCCGGCACTGGCCGCCGTCATGACCGACAAACATTTTTTTCCGAAAGCGTCAACCCCTCTTCACCGGTCCGCAGGACGATTTGGTACTGGGTGGGGATTTTAACTCGACACAAGAGCCCGCGGACCAACTCCCGCGACATTCCCCTTGTGCATCTCTCTCAGTGGTCATCGACCGTCTACGACTTGTGGACACATGGAAGAAGCTCCACGGAATCCAATCGGGCTATACATTCTACACCTCTCACTCGTCAAGCCGCATAGATCGCATCTACGTTACCCGCTCCCTTGCTGATGGCACACGTCATGCGGAAGTCTGGCCCTTGTCCTTTTCAGGCCATGATGCGTACCTCTGTGACGTCACTCTCGCCCGACAGCAAGTGTGGCATAGTCGTGGTCTGTGGAAACTCAATGTCGCTCACCTGACCTCCTCCGACTGTCGCCGTATGGTCGAAGAAGCGTGGGCACGCTGCCACCATCGTCGCGAAGCCTATGACTCCACGTTATCATGGTGGCTATCCTGTGCAAAGCCGACCCTCAGGAAGACTCTGATGAGTTATGGGAAGGAATTAAAGGCGTGGCAAACTCATACCCTGCACTTCTACTACACCATTCTCCGTGACTGTACGACGATGCCTTTCTCGCCAGCCCGGCAGTCGATGGTCCATCGCACGAAGGCGCAGATCTCCTTGATCATGCGGCGTAACTTGGAAGGCACTGTAGTCCGTTCTCGAGCTTCTAATCGCATCCCTCAAGAACGTCCGTCGATGTACCACCTCCTTCAGGAAAGACAACGACGACGACGAGCTCTGATCCAAGTCCTCACTGATGTGGAAGGGCGCCGGCACGACACCAAACAAAGCATCGGTCGTACTCTCCATGCTCATTTTGCCGGGCTATACGCAGCCGTACCGCATTCTGCAGCACTGATCACAGAAGTCGCTCAGCTTACTACGAACACTCTTCCGGAGGATGCAGTGCATGACCTTCAAGACGACGTAACCACAGATGAAGTGGTAGATGCTATCAAGGCGGGTTCCGATAACAGATCTCCTGGACCTGACGGTATACCCATCGAATTTTATAAACGTTATCACTATTTGTTGGCTTCCACGTGGACGGCAATCGCACAAGAGCTGATGTCACCGATGACAGTGGTCCCGAGCGCCTTTCTAGAAGGCATTATTATCCCCGTACATAAACCGCGCGGGTTATCGAGGATCCAGGACTATCGACCAATTACTTTGCTCAACAGCGACATGAAAATTTTCACACGGCTACTGGCATCGCGACTCAAGAAGGTCGCACGTTACGTCACATCCTGCAGCCAGACTTCCCTAGGAGGCGACAACAACATCCGTACGGCCCTTTGCCGTTACAGAGACATGATAGCATTAGCGCATTATCAGCGTCTCCCTGGCGCCTTGGCTTCACTGGACTTTAGCCAGGCTTTCGACCGTGTTGACCACTTCTATTTACGGACACTTCTTCAGCATATGGGTTTTCCTGGCGGTATTGTCACAGTGATTATGCGTCTGTTGAGTAGTGCAACCTCTAAAATCATGTACAATGGTCGCCTTACACCGTCCCTGGTCATCGCACGATCTGTACGACAAGGCTGCCCTCTTTCCACGATTTTGTATGCTTTCGCCTTGGAACCCCTGCTCCAGGGCATGCGCCAACGTTTGGAAGGCATGGCTGCGCAAGGCCACCGTTTTTGTTGTACAGCCTACGCAGACGACATAGTACTATATCTGCGCAGTGAAGATGAAGTACAAGCAGCACTGACATGGGTGGCGACTTACGGCGAAGCTTCGGGGAGCTGCCTCAGCGTGTCAGAATCCAAGGTTCTGCTCATTGGTGAGGGCTTGCCGGAAGGATGCGCTGCTCCCCTTAGTATCGCCGCCACCATACGGTGTCTTGGACTTGATTTCACAGGAGACCTGGGCCGCTCAGCGACTATCAATGGTAGACGATTGCTACAGACAATCAGAGCAAATCTCGCAGATCACCGGCTACGAGCTCTCGACGTTATCCAACGCGCGCAATACGTGAACATGTATCATGCTTCCCGTATACCACACGTGACTCAAGTACTACCAGTCCCAAATCTCCTGGCTCGACGACTGTTGATGGCTTTCGGCTCCTTCGTCAGCTCGGGGATGTTATTCAAGGTGCAGTGTGAATCCCTTGCACTGCCACGAGATCGTGGCGGGGTGGGACTCATCCACGTGCCGACTCGTGTCAAGGCACTATACGTCAGCTCCCAACTAAAACTTTGGCATCGTTGCCCGCAGAGCCTTACTAGTCTCCTGCTTCACAACTTTGCACCGGCCTCCTTGTCCGCCCCAGTACTGGTATCGACCATTCCAACCCCCTTTTATTACATCCAACGATTTTTCCTGGAGTTCAGTTATATCTACCGGTCCTTACCACTTAAACGTTTGTACCTCACGAAAACAGTCTCCGAATTGTTACAACAGTGACGCCCGTCCAACCCCATTGAACGCAATTATCCACAGCACGTGTGGCGACACATATGGAAGGCGATCCATGCGCGTTTTCTTGAATCAGACGTTCAATCAGCGTGGTACATCACCGTGAATGGCAAACAAGTTAACCGAGAACGTCTACACCGCATCCATTTCACCGATTCACCCCTTTGCACCCACTGTGGAGTGGATGAGACGGATGTCCACCGGTTCCATTGTGGCACAGCTTTCGACGTATGGACACTTGCGCGGCGAATTTTGGCGTTTCTTACTCGCCAGACACCGGCTCAGATCGACGTCCACATGCTTTTGTACCCCGATAAGACTTTCTACCCCTCCGCCAAAACTCATTCTGTAAATTGGATCTGTGGCCACACGATCCGCTATCTTTTTACTTCTGGCGACAAGTCTACGGTAGGATATTGGACTTATCTCAACGAACGACACTGCGTCCTGATACGCAACCCACGCTATAAACAATATTTTTCCAATTTCTTACGGAGCACTTTCGATGACCCACCTAGTAGCTGGAACGTCCAGGCCCTGAGAAGCTGAAAACTGTATAAACCGAACCGAACTGAATCGATCTGCTACCCAGAACCCACACCTACGCCATGAGAAGACACGTTTGGAAGAGCTGGCATGCTGTAGGCGGATACACTTCAGGAGCTCCTGTCAGAACTGGACTTTAACTACCAGTCGCACGACAACTTTAATTAACACAGTTTTAATCTGCCAGGAAGTTTCAAGTTTGATACCCTCTTTTGGAAGAATTTATGTTCGATTTTAACTTGTTCTTTGAGAGTGAGGTTTGCTCATATGTATAGTAGTAATTCACGTGGTACATAAATTTGATACTGACTCAGATCTTATTTAATTTCCTGCAGTATGATATAATGATTTTGATGGCCATAATAATTTTGTAATTATCGGTGAGTTCCTTTTGTAAATTCGTGGGCCCAATCTGGTGCCGTCATTGTGAGTTCATTACCCCAGTTCGTGCATACAGTATGTTTCAATCCCTTGGTGTGGAATAGTAACCCGTAAAAGCTAAATTCATTAATTTATCCTAAATTTTAAACATCAGGTGGACCTTTTTTATTGAGTCCATCCACACCAATGTGCTTTGCTAAATGATATTAGATACAATGACTATTCTGAGTGTATGTAACGTAATTTGTGTACAAAACCCTTCAGGAATCTGTTTTGTTTCGCTTTCCTGCAGAGCGTAGCTTTTATCTACTACCGTGTGATTGTGATGTTGCTCGCTGCTACGCGGAACAACATTGAATTTAATCCCTATCATTTCCATGTAGTGTGACGGAAGTTCCCTTTTTGTACGTAGGAGATCAAAAAAACATAAAAATTCCTAACTATTTTCACTAGTCCAAGCTTGATTATCATATTAGGATCAGTGTCATATAAATATTACCTAATGTTGAAGGTAGTGTTTTAGATCAATAAATGTACATGATTATAAAGATCAACACTTTGAGGTCAATGTAACGAGGTCACGATTTCCCTTTCCTTGCTAAATGCAGAATGTGTTGAACCCCACTGCAAAGAATTATTTGATAAATAAAATAAAAGGGTGCAGAAAGAATGATTAAACATCGACGGAAAAATAAACAAGTAATCGTTCGATTTTCGTCATGATCAAACGTGGTGCACCTAGCGTTATCCGTTGCGTTGTTAAATTCATTAGGTTTCAGGTTCCATGTAGAACCAATATGCAGGGTGAAGCGAAATTCGCGCACTCGGGCTTCGCAGTGTAACTCCTCATATGCCAGCCATAAAAAAGTGTCTGTCACAAAATACATCCGGCAGAAAATAGACGTTAAAGAGTGACAACCTGGCAACACTGTAACTACATGTATGGTAAGTACCTCTGTCAGGGGGTAGTGTCTGTGCTGTACGGTTGGTGCAGTCGATAAAGTTTTGGGTCAGAATGCAGCAGGTCGATGGTTCGATCCTGGGTTGAGGCCAATGTTTTTTATTTGGTAAATGTAGTGCAAGTGGTACGGTATTTGGCATCTTAATCGTCAACAGCGATTGCAGCGGGTCCTCTAGAAAGCACTTGCACTTACATACTGCAATCGTAGAAATAGAAGATTGGTCAGCTTTGAAAGAATCCCTTTTCATATCATGGAATTTCACAATTACCTCATCCACTAGATGCGAAACTTGTTCCCTTTGTATCCTCCTCCAATGTTCCCAGAGATTAGTAGCAACTATTATTCTTGCGTCATTCAGGTCCATACATTTCGTTAGGGCCTTACGTTACCAATGGGACTACCAATGTGCTTTGCGAATAATTTCAAAACACGGTTGCTATTTGTGTGTGTTATCACCATGGTCCCATGCATTTCAACACTGAGTCTGGTAACTATATGCTGTTTATCATGTATTTCAAAGCAATATTATTATTATTATTATTATTATTCTATCGATGGGACTATGGAATCATCACGTCTATTACGTTAGGGACACAGTGTAATTCGAAGCAGAACATTTCACGTTTAGCGATGTCGGTATGGATCATGCAGAACAATATCTGTCAGAGAGGTAATGCACATTAGATGGAACTGGCGCATGTGTAGCATCTCGAAATTGATACTGTTTTTGAAGTTATTCTGTCCTATGAGATGTCATTTGCTTCAACTGTATGTTTCTTATTTGTCTAACCACGTATTTGTTACGTTCAGAGTTACAAAATGTTGTAAATTTAGGATACATTTGACCTAAGAACCGGCGTATATTACAGTATGAAATGTCAGAATGAAATTAGCAAGTAAAACAAATGCTCCCCAACCCAGGACCGAACCCACGACCTCCTACATTGTAATCAAAACCTCTATCCACTGCACCCACTATGCACACAACTAGGAGCTGCTGACAAAGGTACTTACCATACATGTGATTACAATGTTGCCAGATTGCCACTCTTTAACGTCTATTTTCTGCCGGATGCACTCGCCGGAAGAAATTTTGCGACAAACATTTTTTTATCGCTGGCATATGAGGAGTCGCGTTGCGAAGCCTGACTGAGCGAATTTCGCTTCACCCTGTATATAATTAAAATCGGGCGGTTATCGCTAATTAGTATCGCTTACCAAGACCCCTAGCATCTAGTAAGAGTTTAAGATGTGCATTGGAAGTATGTAGACCAGATATAGGTATAACTCCAGCTTAAATAGTCTTGAATACAGAGAAAAATAGCACATAGTACGGGAGTATTTGTGATCCTGAGAAATTGAGTTACAGTTAACTACTGCAACGGTAATCGTAGAACGTTGCAGGGGTAAAATGCTCACGGTTTTATTTAAAATATTTACGTGCAACCAAGCTGGCAAAGACAAATAATTGAAGTAGTTAACTTCCCCTTTTAGATTTACAGTTGTTCGTCTGACTGAATGCCGTCCTTGGTTCAGCGACTAGTCGCTTCTAGTAACTGAAGATCGTGCCGCGGCCGTCGATGGCAGCCTTCCAAGGTTTGCCCTGTCTTCTGCCCGGGATCTCGGTGTGCGCCAGCTTATAAAGAGATGCGGAAGAATACTATTAGCTCCGCTGTTGGCGAGGCCATTAGCAGCGACCTCTATATGCATATGTAGCGTCACCCGACTGTCTTGCGGAGATTCCAGTGAGAGCAAGGAGACCGCTGATGGCCAGCCTGGAGTTGTTAGGTTGATGCGTAGGTTCGTAGAGTTTTCTTCTTGCATGTTGGTATTCTGACTGCTATGGGTTTATTTGTCGATTGTTATATTTTATTTGTAGTTCACTGTTGCTGTTTATCATTTAGAGATAGTCAGTGGAGCTAATGACACAAGATTAGGGGGTGCCAAGTGGAGAAATCGGAACATTTCCGACGTACTCTTCTGTTTCAGTTCAGTAGAGGGGTGACAGGAGCGGAGGCAGACATAAATATCTTCACCGTGTATGAGGATAATGCCATTGCACAGATCGTGGCAAAAATCGTTTTGATATTAGTGACTCTTCACCTTGAGGAAGACCTTCGATGAAGATCGTTCAAACGTACTTATCCACAATGATCCACGTACGTGCACTGAAAAACGGGCAAATCTGATGAACAGTGATCGTTCTATCATCGTGGTGTATCTGCATGCAGTGGAGAAGGGTGAAAAATCGGATGTACGGTTTCCGCATGCTCTACACCAAAGTCACAAAAGTCAATGGGTGGCCATGTGTACACCTGTGCTTGCTCGTCATCAATTGGCTCGTGAGCAACACCGACCATTCCTATCTTATGTTGGTACTGATGATAAGAAATGGGGTCATTGTGCTAACATAAGAAAAAGAAAGGAATGGTTGAGTCCAAACAAAGAACCAACTCTCCGTTGAAAGATCCGCACGCATCCACATAAGGTAATGTTGTGCACCTGGTGGAAGAGTGACCATGTGGTGTGCTAAGAATTGTTTAACCGAGGTACGACCACAACTGTTGACATTTACTGCCAACAGCTGAGGACCAGGAAGATTGTGACGTGATACTACTCCACGATTACGCCTGCACGCATTATTCAGACTGACAAGAAACACTAAATAACAGTTGGGCTGGAAAATCATTCCGCACCCACCTTATTCACCTGACCTTGCAGCCACAGATTTTTACTTTTTCCTCTCTGTGTCGAACAACCTTCGCGGAACTTTCTTTCTGGGTGAAAATGCCCTCCGAACATGGCTCGACTAGTTCTTCGTCTCAAATGACGTGATTTTTATAGTCTCAGAATCTAAAAGTTACCCAAGCGCTGGCGGACTGTTGTATATAGTAAAGGAGAATGTATTATTGATGACTTAAGTCTCTGTTATATGTATTTGTTGTGTTTATTAAATTTAGGGGAAAACGCTACGAACTTGTACACCAACCCAATACTACACTCGGCTGACTAGGGGATAGTGTGCTGACAGCGCTGTGTGATTGGCGTTAACTCCACCTACCTCGCAAAAATTATTTATTTTCCCCTCCTTTGCAAGAAAATGAGAAAGTACTGGATGTCTTGAAGAACCCCACCCACTGGCTGCATCTGACCCATAAGAGAAAGAGTTTTTTCGGAATTAGGGTAGACCATGCATTCCTTACCGCGATGTCGTCTCCTCTGCTCCATTGCCTTCAGGATAGCAAACTGCTACGCGTAGTGTATTGGTTCACATATAGGTTATTGTTTTATAGTGGCTACGCGGCCTATTTCCTGTGAGTTGTACTCGATTCCGAGCATGGCGTCGCAGGTAGTGGTGCTCTATGATAACACGGCATCTGAAGTCCAGAGATTCTCATGCGTTTATTCAGAAAGACCCACAACGTCCTGGAACCACAGTGGTTCCGCTTGCAGCAGACGAGCGGCGGGCAGCCCATGGGTGGCAAGCAAGGCTGGACACACAGACACTGTGTTCGCGCTGCATCTGCTATATTTATAGTTATACATACAGATTACAGTTCGTAGTTGTCGTTGCCTGCTGGGCTAGACGATCTCTTCTGTTATTTGACACTCCGCATGCTTACGATCGCCACAAATCGAACTTTGTGATGCAACACGCCGATAGCTCGAGAAGCTTCCGTGAATTTGTCAGCACTACAAAGTCAGCTTTAAACAGATTGTAGAGTGAGGACAATAATATTTTCAGGTAAAGAACGGGTCGGGTTGCACTTTATTTGTCATTATAAAGAAGTGTGTGGCACTTAGATACTGGTGGTGGCAGATTGCAAACACAATTGTGCGTGACGCACCTACGGCGAAGGTTGCTGTTGTTTACAGGACATGTGCGAGAGGTTCTCAGAGATGGAGTGTACACTGAAGTTTCAGACGTGATTCCAATGTATTTGGTATCAGAATGTATTGACCGGAAAGCTGAGCTATTTGCAGGACAGGTTTTCGTAACAAGCCTCATATTCCTTCACTTCACGTCTCTGGTCACAAATTGTTATGTCATTAGACTACCGGTTTCGGTCTATAATGACTATCTTCAAATCTGTTATGTAACAACATCTCCTAGTATACTGGAGCCATAGTGCCACTATGAAGATCTGAAGATCGTCCTTATAGACCGAAACCAGTAGTCCGATGATATAAAAATTTGACCATGGACATCTACATCTACATTTATACTCCGCAAGCCACCCAACGGTGTGTGGCGGAGGTCACTTTACGTGCCACTGTCATTACCTCCCTTTTCTGTTCCAGTCGCGTATGGTTCGCGGGAAGAACGACTGTCTGAAAGCCTCCGTGCGCGCTCGAATGTCTCTAATTTTACATTCGTGATCTGGGGAAGCAATATATTCGATACCTCATCCAGAAACGCACCCTCTCGAAACCTGGCGAGCAATCTACACCGCGATGCAGAGCGCCTCTTGAGTTTATTAAATATCTCCGTAACGCTATCACGGTTACCAAATAACCCTGTGACGAAACGCGCCGCTCTTCTTTGGATCTTCTCTATCTCCTCCGTCAAACCGATCTGGTACGGATCCCACACTGATGAGCAATACTCAAGTATAGGTCGAACGAGTGTTTTGTAAGCCACCTCCTTTGTTGATGGACCACATTTTCCAAGCACTCTCCCAATGAACCTGAACCTGGTACCCGCCTTACCAACAATTAATTTTATATGATCATTCCACTTCAAATCGCTCCGCACGCATACTCCCAGATATTTTACAGAAGTAACTGCTACCAGTGTTTGTTCCGCTATCATATAATCATACAATAAAGGATCCTTCTTTCTATGTATTCGCAATACATTACATTTGTCTATGTTAAGGGACAGTTGCCACTCCCTGCACCAAGTGCTTATCCGCTGCAGATCTTCCTGCATTTCGCTACAATTTTCTAATGCTGCAACTTCTCTGTATACTACAGCATCATCCGCGAAAAGCCGCATGGAACTTCCGACACTATCTACCAGGTCATTTATATACATTGTGAAAAGCAATGGTCCCATAACACTCCCCTGTGGCACGCCAGAGGTTACTTTAACGTCTGTAAACGTCTCTCCATTGATAAAAACATGCTGTGTTCTGCTTGCTAAGATCTCTTCAATCCAGCCACACAGCTGGTCTGATATTCCGTAGGCTCTTACTTTGTTTATCAGGCGACAGTGCGGAACTGTATCGAACGCCTTCCGGAAGTCAAGAAAAATAGCATCTACCTGGTAGCCTGTATCTAATATTTTCTGGGTCTCATGAACAAATAAAGCGAGTTGGGTTTCACACGATCGCTGTTTCCGGAATCCATTGGACGTGAAGTAAAGGAAAATTATTCTATATTCGGGTGACTGTTCACTTCGTGACCATGTCGCAGCTTGAGAAAGCGTCATATTTGTCGAAACATTTTATCACAGTGGAGAAGAAAGTAACCTACAAGCGGCTAGATCGTACAGGCGACGGTCATACCAACTTTCCGACAAACGCAGTCTTAAAACGACCCAGTGTGGAGAGTAGTTGTGAGGCAGTAATTGCACCTGTCGCATGGGATAAAATAGAAAGCGCTGCAGACCAAATTATTTTGAACATAGAGTTCAGTTCTGCCAATGCATTATATAGCACTGCATTCCAGTGCCAAACAACCTATAGAATTGCATGAAATAATTAGGCTTCCAGCATGGGTTTAATCCGATGAGGCTCTGTCTGGGCAGCAGACAGGTACCATGACTATTTGAGGGTCAGCCACAAAAGTTTATGTTCCATTGTAATGAGTGTATCGAGGCTGTAATTCTTATTTCTTTTTGTAGTTGTGGGGAAATGCAATCAGTTTTTTGTTACTGAAGTCATAATTAGGATTTAGTTACATTTTTTTTGGGGTGGACATGCAATGCGTAGAAAATTTTCGCTACATTGTTTTCTGTGTCGATAGTACATTCCAGGCCAAATAATAAACAATCAACTGTGCGCAATAGCAACCACTCATTCCTTCGTTCTTTTCAAGATCGTCAACACTGCACAGCCAAATCTTTCAAAGGTAGAAATTTTTCGACTGACGTAGTACTGAATAGCAGTACTGAATGTGTGGATCACATAAAATCAGTATTAGGAAAGTCGAATGGAAAACTGTTGGTAGGGTTCTGGAAAACTGCGATGCATCTGTAAAGAAAATGGCGTATAACACGCTAGAGAAACCAGTTCCAGAATACAGTCCCAGAATACAGGCAAGGTTGACAGGAATTATCACGCTTTTGCTATTACTTGTGATGAAAGAATCAATTGCCTGAGCCCTAGCTTGCACTGCGGCTTGACACAAGCACCATGGGATCCCCGTTCGGTCATTCAGAGTCAAGTTATCCTTAGCATCTCTAATCCACTAAACATAAATGGGACGACGACTTCTTTGAAAATGATACAACTGATTTCCTATACATCCTTGCCTTATCCGAGTTTTTTTTTCCATCTCTTACGTCTTCGACGATATATTAAATCAAACTGTTTCTTCTTCCTTTTGAATTACAAGAGGTTAGGCAAACGCTGAAGCACTGGATACATAGGGATATAAATCCTGATTTCCCTGATACAAGGCTAGTTACTTTAGTCAGTGCGCCATCAAGCGCGATCGTTACAAACGGAGAGTTATTTCAGTGTAGCCATAGAGGCTACTCTTGGAAAACCGAGATTCTGAAATAAATTAAAAATTAAAATATAAAGTCGCTCTACTGTCTTTAAAGCATTTGATTTGTACCTGTGTTCATTTTTAAGCTTCACCGTCAGGGTGTCTGTTGTCATGCAAGCAGATCAGTGAGACGTGAGCATGCCAGAAACGCGTATTTGCGCAAGCTATAGTTGGTTCTTCACTGCAGTATGCAAAATTGTGGTGAACATATACAGGGTTTGGTAAAAAAATTCCATACTTTTAGAGGTGATAATATGGACCAAAATAAGAACAAAGTCAAATAAATATGAGTTCAAAAATTAACAGCTTAAGAGCTGTGATCATGTGTTCGTCTTTGTAACTGTGAAACACATGTATTGCACTGTAGGCTCTTTGCTGCTAGGAGCTACCTGCAGAATGCTGAAAACAAATAGGGGCGCATTCGTCTACTTCTGTCCGTGCCTATAGCGTGCAAAAAACAATTAGTACTTTTGTTACTGTAAACTATATTCACAGTTCTGGGTCAGAACAGAGCACACATTAGTTTTAGTGGAACCAGTCTGTGATTTGATAATTCTGTAAAATGCTTTTACATTGTAGTTTTATCCTTGTACTTATTAGCATAATGGAAGGCTATTGTTCTCCACTGGAAGTGACCTACGTGATCTTCTGTTATGGTCTTATAAATGGAAGCAAGCGATCAACCGATTCGGTGTATGTTGAAAATAGTGCAGAACGGAAGGTACCGTCTTCACAATTACTCAGCCGTCTTTTCCAGCGGCTAACAGACACTGGCTGAGTAGCTCCAACAACGGTATATCGTGGCAGACCATTCGTACTCCTGTGTTGGAGGAGCTAGTACAGCAACAGATAGAAGAAATCCTGGAACTGGCCTACGTAGAATTTCAGCACTTATCGGGGTTAGTCATCCTCTAGTCAGGACGATTCTGCATGAACAGCGCTATACCCATATCGTTTACTGCGTGTACAAACCTGTTGGCCACAAGATTAGCCTCCCAGGATGCAGTTCTGAAAATAGCTGCAGTACAGATGTAGTGAAGAGCCACTTTTCACAAAAAAGATACTCTTCAAGTCCGAGGCTGGTTTCGCGGAAGGTGGGATTGTCTATTTCAGCAACCAACATGCGTGGGTCGATGCAAATCCATAAGCAGTTGTAGAAGCAAGATATCTGTGGCGATTTTGAAATAATGTTCGTGCAGGGATCCTTGGTGATAGACTAACAGGATGTTACGTACTATCAACCAGGCTGCTGGAAGCAAAGTGTTGTCAGTTCCTATCAAACAGTTTGCATATCTTGCTAGAGCAGGTGCCAACACAGCAATGGCAGTGACTACTTCGTGCATGATGGAGGATCAGTCCACTTTCTCCGAAATGTCCAAGAACGCCTCACACAAACATTTAGAGGGGAGTAGACT
Source organism: Schistocerca piceifrons (assembly GCF_021461385.2). Lineage (NCBI taxonomy): Eukaryota > Metazoa > Arthropoda > Insecta > Orthoptera > Acrididae > Schistocerca > Schistocerca piceifrons. The sequence continues at coordinate 828,245,473 of NC_060138.1, forward strand.
GGTTGGAGAGGCCCAGTACGTTGGCCACCTCGTTCGCTTGATCTTAACCTTTCGATATTTGGTTGTGGAGACATTTGAAAACTTCGTTGTATGCCAGGCCATTAATGATGTACAAACACTAAAGGAAAATGTCATCAATTCATTCTAGCGCATTCGTGAGCAACCTGCAGTTTTTCATAGAATGAGTAAATCACTAAGACGTCGGAAAGTAGGATCTCTTACTATAAATGGACAGCATATTGAGAACCTTCTTTGTCGATAGCTCGTAAGGGTAGGACAAGCAGCTAATGTTACAAACTTCGCTATTTCCCACTAACAGAATAACGTGTACTTATTTGTTTAATCATTTGTTTATTGCCTTCTGTAGGTCGTTCGTAATACCAAAGAGCTTGCTGAAGATGGGATGTGTTTTACAGTAGTTCAGATGAACAAGCGCTCACAGCTCTTAAGATATGAATTTAGTTGCCCATAATTACTGGATATTTTTTCTTGGTTGTGTCGGTACTAACACGTCTCAAAATATATAACAATTTTTTTGCCACCCTGTATGTAACTGTATACGGTTATTTGTATTTTTAATAAGATCTGTTATATACTTCTGACTTTTGTTGATTTATCATGTATGTGGCATAACAGAAGCCTTGATGATGAACTCGAAATGTAAAAAGATATAAGACCAGTAGATGACTACATTGTGATGCACTATACTCGGATCTGAACTCTCCCTGCTCCCGCACTGGAGGACTGATTTCCCTATGGCTTGAAGACACGTCCTGAAAGCGGTGGTCGGGCATATACGAGTACCTAGGCAAAAACTATATCTCGAGTCTGTTCCTCATACATGTCTACTGCGATATCTATTAGCGCTACTTGGTCAATATCGTCAGCAAACTTGATCCTTCCGTAGCTCTTGCCTGCAACACGGCTAGAGGTGTGTCTAAACTTTTGCGGGAATAGATTGTGAATTCCCGCTACGTAGAGCGTCACATATCAGTGCAGTTTCCTTCTAATATCACAAGAGAGAATACATGGCAGATTATGAGACGGGAACTGTCATATTTGGAAGTGTCAATAGACAACACGTGAAAGAAAATGCCCGACATGTTTATGTACCAACGCGGTTTATTCTCCGTGTCTACAAGGAATGGCGTATCACAAGCACATAAGTAACACGAAACAAGAACATTTTATTTTCTTTCAACACAGAAAAAGTTTTGGGCCCCACTAGAAAAAGGCTTCAATACAATAGTAGAAACCCATTGTGAAGCAAAATATTAGGTTGCTGCATAAGCTCGTAGCGTTTTTTCATAAGTTTAATAAACGCGACAGATGCACAAAGCAGAGACTTTAGTCAACAATAACGCAGTCTCTTTCAGTGTTTACAACAATCTGCCAACTCTGGGATAACTTTTCGATTCTGCGACTGTAGAAATCACGTGGTTTTGAGTCGAAGAACTCGTCGAACCATGTTCGAATGCACTTTCATCCAGAAAGGAAGTTTCTGGAAGGTTTTAGAGAGCGGAAAAGGTGAAAATCTGAGGGCGCTAGACCAGGCGAATAGGGTGGCTGCGGAATGACGTCCCAACCCAACACCGGTATACTTTTTTTTGTCAGTCTGGCAGAATTCATCACTTCACGCAGTCTTCCTAGTTGTTGCTCTTGGTTTGCGTCTGCAAGACGTCTCAGTTGTTGACAGTAAATTTCAACAGTGATGGTTACACCTCGGGGAAGTAGTTCGTAGTACATCACACCGTCGATGTTCCACAAGATACATAACATTATCTTTTGTGGATACGCGCAGGTCATTGTATAGAGAGTTGTGGCTTTGTCTGGACTCAAAATTTTCTTTCTTTCCCTTATGTTAGCATATAGACACCACTTCTCGTCACCATTAAATATACAGGATAGGAATGGGCGGTGTTGTTCACGAGCCAATAGATGAAGGGCAAGCAAAGACGCACGTATGACCATCTGTTCTTTCCTGCGATTTTAGCTTAGAGCATGCGATAGCCATACACCCGATTTTTGAACCTTTCCCACTGCATGAAAATGCCGATCGCTGGTGGAATGATTATAGTTCATCTCATTTTCCAGTTGTCCAGTACACTGACGTGGATCGTTGTGGATTAATGCGTTTAAACGATCTTCATCAAACACCGAAGGTCTTCCTGAACGTGGAGAGTCAAAAAGATCCTCATTAAAACGAGAAAATCATTCTTTTCCCGTGCTTACTTCAGCGGCATTATCCCCAAACGCGATGCAAATCTTTTTGGCTGCCTCCACTGCTGTTAACCCTCTATTGAACTCAAACAGAAAAATACGTCGGAAATGTTTCAATTTCTCCACTTGGAGCTTCATTTTATAGCGTCCACAGCTCCACTCACTTTCTCAAAATGACAAAATGACCATATGTAAACTCAGACAGCAACAGTGAACTACAAATAACAAATGGCAATCGGTAAATTAACCTATAGTACCCGGAATACCAACATGCAAAACAAAAAACGTCACGAACTTATGCACCAACCTAACAGAAACGTCTTTAGTTACTAGCGGAATTATTCACCAGTTCAACACGCAGCTGCACAGCAGCAGCGCTCAGCAAACGTGGAGAAACTAATAATAAGAACCTTACCAGTAAAAAGGTTCTAACCAATGAGGATCGTGGATGAATGTCATGCCTTGCCAACTATAATCGACTTCAAACCACACAGGAATTCCTGTTGTAAGTGACTCCAGATCCATATCAACCAGTGTCCGAGCGATCATTCCGAAGAGAAATGCGTACATTATATTTCTGGAGTCGGCTGCATCGTGAAAGGCCATTGCCACACTGTGCTCCATAAGGCTGCACATCGTGAAGTATAGTAACTGAGCAGTAGCTCATATTTTTTGCTCACGTACCATGTCATTTCTGGAAATCCAGAATCTACTCCGTAGGAATCAACATGGATTCCGGGAACAGCGATCGTGTGGGACCCAACTCGCTTTATTTGTTCATGAGACCCAGAAAATATTAGATACAGGCTACCAGGTAGATGCCATTTTCCTTGACTTCCGGAAGGCGTTCGATACGGTTCCGCACTGTCGCCTGATAAACAAAGCAGAGCCTACGGAATATCAGACCAGCTGTATGGCTGGACTGAAGAGTTTTTAGTAAACAGATCACCGCATGTCGTTCTCAATGGAGAGACGTCTACAGACGTTAAAGTAACCTCTGGCGTGCCATAGGGGAGTGTTATGGGACCATTGATAGCGACGGTGTGGTGTACTACGAATTACTTCCCCGAGCTGTAACCATCACTGCTGACATTTATTATCGACAACTGAGACGTTTTCCAGACCAAATCCGCGGACAAAGACCAAGGAGACTGCGTGAAGATTTGTTACTTCACGATAACGCCAGCCCGCATTCTGCTAGACTGACAGAAAACACTATACGGGGGTTGGGTTTGGAAGTCACCACCTTTGTCGCATGATCTTGCATGCACAGGCTTTTACATTTTCCGCTGTTTATCGAACAGCCTTCACCTTTCTGGACGAAAACGCTCTGCGAACATGGCTCGACGAGTTCTTCGCCTCAAAACCACATGATTTCTACAGTCACATAATCGAAAAGTTACCCCAGGATTGGCAGACTGTTGTAAATAGTGTGAGAGGTGCCATGCCTTTAGGCGCACGCAATGACTTTTCCCCTCTCATATTTATATCTTGCTCTGAGTAATTCGATTTGAGGAAGTATGGCCGAGTATTCCATTACTAGGCTAGTATTGAGAACTCAGAAGATATGAATATTTTCCTCTCTAATTGCAAGTGGTGAGAAGTTGCTATTCCTTCACACGCGGACATCCCACGCAGCATCACCCGGATGGTCCGGTGACAGGCAGGTTCTGCTGATCTTGAAAGGGTTATGCCGACGGGTGTGAGGGAGTCGAGTGGATGCTTTCCAGACGCCTTCATTGTCATAAGAGTGGGGACGACACTCCCACAGGGACCTGAAGGAGCGGCTGGGCTATAGATTCCGTTACTGCACAGATACTTAGTGAAAACACTTTCTGGCGGGCTACCAGCGAGGTGTGGGAATGACTTGTGTTCCCAGGCAGTCTTGGCGGGCAAATTCCCGCGCTTTCTGCAAAATCATGACTGTGATTGGCATGCTCAGGAGATAGCTCCGTGACGTAGCAAAATCGGCACAGAAATTGGCGCCAAGTATCTCCATTGGTGGAGTAGTAGTGCGTCGGCAATAGAGTGGAATTTTCCGCCGGTTTTCGAGCTGCTGATTGGAACGTTTAACCACGGCCACTGTCGTGGGGGCGGGAATGTTCTGTGTTCGGCTTGTACGGGTGTTCTTGAGAGAGTCGGTTCTCGACTTTCAGTCGGAGTAGGTTACAAGACTGAGCTCTCGCGGCTCTGGACAGCCTGCCTTCCGTTGGCTGTCTAATATACTTTCTTTTAATTGTAACCGTTTGAGGAAGTTGCTGAAGTTTCGACTTGAACGTAACTTTCTGAGTACAGTTGGCAATTGAGCGTCCTGCGTACAAGTGGCCTATGTTGTCCGTCTTGAGCAGTTTTGGCTAAAGCTGACTGTATCGGAGTTACTGTGTGACTTCGCTTGTTAAAATCAATCTCTGTACCAACAGTAGTTGTGTAGCGAGCCATCTACGTCTCCCTCAGAGACGCATTTGTGTTGCTAGAAGTCTTTAGTCTGGAACAACCAGACCAGGACAATTTGTTTCGGGCTATACTCGCGACATTATCATCACCACGACGGGACGTCGAAGCAACCAGCCATCGCCTCCGGTATGCCAGATCGTATCCTTACAGTTAAGAAGACAGCTTGGTAATGTATGTCCTCAGCACCAGCAGATTAGGGAATTTAGCTATGTGACAATCAGAGCTCAGCAGAGCGTGCCTGTTCCCGTCTTTTCTAACGTGGTTCTATCTTGGGTGTTCATTTTCTGAGTTCTCACTACTGTAGCAGCAATTAATGTTGGGTTGGCTGCGTGTTTCTCTTAAGATTTGAGTTGCAAGAAATTGGCTCCACGTACCACTTGGTCATAAATGTCACAACCTAATTTATGGACAACTTCACCTTCACAGCATTTGTAAATGTTTCATGTGTTTTGTTTATTATTTTGAGTTAAGTCATAATAAATCAAAATATTAGTTTGGACAGAACTTTCAGTCTGTTGATCGGTAGAGCAACCCTTTCATTTCTCACTACGTTAATGAAACTTTGCCTTATCAAATTAATTTCTATCAAATTAAATTATTGCAGGTGCCAAACTCTTTTCCACTCCGCTTGCAGGGTCGATTACAGTCAGTTCGCGTTTCATCTTAATCCATGTGTAACAGCAAAAATCGGAATTAGAAAAGGGGGGGCTTAGAGCATCGTTTCCATATGAAGATTCTAGAAGGATTTAGTGTTAAATGCACTGCTAGCCCTGGCACTTTGCAAGTGAAGAAGGATATGTTCTTGATGACTAAAGTCTCTGCTTTGTGTGTGTGTATTGTGTTTTTTAAGCTTATGAGAAAACACTACGTAGCTATGTACAAATCTAATGGAAGTCAAGGTCCCCACAATAACAGTATCTAATATCGAATGAGTCGCCTCGGCTGAAAGTGACATAAATGAAGGAAATTATGTGGCCACACTGAGGCGATTACGAAGGCTACAGGTATTAGCGTAATGCCTGCTGGGGGTGACAAACTTCTCGAATGGTGTTCTTATTTCCATGAAACTTGGAAGACGGATGATAGTAGGCGGGTGGTCTGAATAAATTTGGGCACAGTTCGGGCAAGTGGACGACGCACTTCCTCCTGCTCGCCACGGCCAAAATGTCGCGAGGATTCGCCGGCATAGAAGTGCGACGCGACGCGTCGAGACGGCACGGAGGCAGTAGCTGAAGGAAGCACGGCCGTTACTGCCGCGGAGCCGTTACTGTGGATCCAATCTCACTTCACTGTTGCGGCCATTACATTTTAGTGCTGCCGCGCAGATGCGATTATGATTCCTGAGAGCTCACGCGAACGTGCTCAGCCACCTCCACCAAGACCAGACGCAAATCTATCGAGATAAAAATCGAAGCATCTACCCAGAGAAGGAGAGTCACGAACGCGATACAATCGAGAAACCGAGTAACGTGCCCCAGCGGCAAGACACTGCACTTTCATTCCTGGGGACGTGGTTCGAATCGCTGTTCGGAACAGTTATTTAGTTTTTGCACGATTTCAACGATGGAACTGTTTGTGGAGTCTTCAGCACGTTTTAGTGCTTGCGTCACCAATGAAACATCCATCGCACTGCTAGGGACCTACCGTTTGTACGTCGCTCTTATGCTCCCAATAAAGTACAAAATAAAATAAAACGTATTTATCCTTTTTGACACCGATTTCACTTCCTTATAAGCTGAAGGCATAATTTTATTTCGTTACACATCACTGCACTTGAGAAAAAGTTGGATCATTTCAACTGTTTTTTAAATCAGCATTCTAATTGGTTTGATGGGACCTGCAATGGCTCTACTGGGACAATTTCTTCATATCATAGCAGGTTTACACCCCAACGTTATCGGTTATTTGTTGGATGTGTTCCAGTCTGTGTCTTCCACTACAGCTCATCCCCCTCCTTGTAGCCTTCTAGTAGGAAACTGTTTTCAGACTTTTCACCTCCGTCCACTTCTGTAATAGAGGTTGAATATATTTTCTTATTTCGTTCCTAAATTATGGCATTCACCCTCTATGTGCTCCAGTCTTTTTCTGAAATTACAAAAATTATTCCCAAATGCAAAAACATGTTCCAAAGTAAGGCATGGCCGCGTATCCATGAAAAAATATTCTACTGAAATTTAAAAGCACTGCAGTCGCTAAAATCTTGTTAATGATGTATTCAGTCATCTACGCGTTACGTTATTGCTCTAAGACATACCAATAACCAATCAGACTAAGCAGAAGTTTTATCAAAAACTACTTAAAACTTAAATAAGTTTTGAAACTGAAGCTACTGGAAACTATTAGAAATTTCCATTTTCAATGCAGATGAAATTGTTAAGACATTGCCGAAACACAGTTAATTTGCAAATATCCCAGGTTCCGTGGTAAAAGACCCTCTTTTGTTGCAAGATATAAAATTGCGCACGATCGAAGAAAGGTGGCTCTACCAAACATTCTATGTAATTTATGTATATATGAAATTCTGAAAACTGTTTTTCCAAAAACTATCTCTTCGTGTAACCTGTTCTTCAAATGTCGTATTCGACTGCTGAGCAACATGAACTTTCGATTTGCCCTTTATTGCTCTCGTGAACACTATCATGAAACAAAACTTTAATCTTAGTGAAATGCTGATTTTGAAATACTGAAAATGCATCTAATCAAATCCCCAGAAAACTGGGTACTCAGTGAAACTATTTAACTGAAATTCAGTATTTAAGTACGCTATGAAAGTTACGTAGTATAGTATGCAGTGCAGTATCTGACTCGAAATATCCACAAAATAAAACACTGCTCAGCACGGACGAAAATAACTGTTTAAGATTACCTTCACTGTAAATTAATCTACTTACCTAGTACAACAGCTGAAAATTCTGACAAAATACTGTTTGCTCACAAGAATGCAATGCGAAATCTTCTCTGAAAGAAAATCAACTTACTTCTTACTCTGCATGCTGTTTTATGTCTGGTGAGCTTACGTTCTTGAAAGCAAACTGAAATCAGCAAATGCAGCAGCTACAGACAAAATAATCTACTCACCATTAAAATTTTCTCTGCTTGTTAGACGCAGTCTGTGGCTGCGCGTGGTGTAAGGTCCAATGCATATACGTCAATATACTAAAAATTTACTAAGAAGAATGGAGGAGGATTTTATTTTGAAGAGTTCACGAAAAATTAAAATCTGATTATGGCCAAAAAGGATTGTTCGATATAAGAACACTCTAACAGTTACGATACCCACTCATAAAAAAATTATAGAGATTTAAACCAATTACTGTATTTGTGGAATAATGACAAAAAAATTTCATTCTTGCGCGTGCACTGGCTACCTTGAAATATTCCTCCAAATACCTTCTCCATCCATACAGTCAAGAGAATGTCTTTACAAAGGGGTTTCCATCTCCATAATAAAGTTTTCGAGGTAATTTCTCCCAGATTAACAAATGTCAGATCTACTTCTCTAAAATCATCTGCTCGCTACAATGTCTCTAATAAGAACCCCCTAGCGCTGCACAACTGACTGGCGTCCAAGCGCATAACAAATTACATTAAACACAGAGACAAGAATCTCACCCATTACTCGTCCAGCGCGGCCATGCATCTATGTTCCAGTGCAGCAAAGATGAAATATTTACAATGGCAGAAAATATATAAAAATTTGCATTATACTTTATATAACTACTTTTAAAAGTATACAGAATTCCATCCGCCATAAATTTTTGTAACTGAAGAACTAACAGAACATTCCTAATAGCTTCGGTGTATTATACGTCACTTAAATATCTAAAACTTGAAATATTTACAAATTCTGGACAAAACTGAAGCTCATGTGTAACAATAGAAACGCATAAAACGACAAAAGCTGCTTATGGCGGTCTTCAATGAGCATTCCTTCACGTGATTATAAAATCAGTCACAAGTCTGAACTACCGACAAAAAACTATCATGTGCGCCTAGGTATCATATCATCTAAGTACAACAGTCTCCCGTACTATGGACGTTATCCCCTGATATCTTAACACAGCTCTTCGTCTAGTCAGTGTTTCTCACACATCCCTTTTCTCTCCTATTCTGCGGAGAACATTCTTATTTCGTAACTCATCAGTTCACATAATCTTTAGCATCCGTGTGTAAAATGTCATACGCTTCAGTTCTCTTCCTCTTCACTTGTCTCGCAGTCTGTCACGTAATGTTGAGCTCCAGGAGTGCATTGTCATAAACTTCTTCATCTCATTTTACAAGGAATATTGAGTGTCGTCCTTCTGTTACCGATACTTATACATAAAACCAGTCTCCTGCAGATCTTTAGCAATCATCTGAGGCACATTCGCACTCTGTTTCGTCCATCAACTTGTCCAGCCGCCTACACCTTCTGCTGACAAATTATCTTTCTTGGATGGAATTACATTTGGCCCAGATATCTGAGTTTATTTATACTAAAAGCTCTTGCCACGTTTTTACCGGTTTTTAGCACTCTTTTCTAATTTCGTAGACATTAAATAAACGGGGTGTTCGGAAACAGTCAGAAAAGATTGAAAGTATGTTGCAGGATAGGTTGTATTAAGAAATAATTGTTAAGAATGAATCTGATGAGTTACTTCGTTTCAGAGTTAGTTAGCATTGAAGTTAGCCTATTAGGCTGTTGCGCGCACAACTTCAAGCGGCCCGCCAGAGATGTCTCCAAACATGTTATTTATTTGGTTTCCGGAAAGCTAACAAAAGGGTGATACAAAAATTGGACGAGAGGGGATAGTAAGGATCGAATTATACTACGTTGAAGGGCCAAAGAAACTGGTACACCTGCCTAATATCGTGTTGGGCCCCCTCGAGCACACGATGTGGCACGGACTCGTCTAATGTCTGAAGTAGTGCTGGAGGGAATGGCCATCATGAATGCTGCAGGGCTGTCCATTCATCCGTAAGAGTACGGGGGGGGGGGGGGGGGGGGGGGGTGGAGATCACTTCTGAGCAATAGGTTGCAGGGCAATCCAGATATACTTAATAATGTTCGTGTCTGGAGAGTTTGGTGGCCAGTGGAAGTGTTTAAACTCAGAAGAGTGTTCCTGGAGCCACTCTCTAGCAATTCTGGACGTGTGGGGCGTCGCGTTGGCCTGCTGGAATTGCCCAAATCCTTCGGAATGCGCAATGGATGGAAGCGACTAGACAGGATGATAACGTACGTATCAACTGTCAGAGTCGTATCTAGACGTATCAGGGATCCATATCACTCCAGCTGCACAAGCCTCACACCATTACAGCGCCTCCACCAGTTTGAACAGTTTCCTGCTGACATACAGGGTCCTTGGATTCATGAGGTTGTCTACCTACCCCTACACGTCCATCCGCTCAATAAAGTTGAAACGAGGCTCGTCCGACCAGGCGATATGTTTCCTGTCATCAACAGTCGAATGTCGGTGTTGACGGGCCCACGCGAGGTATAAAGCTTTGTGTCGTGCAGTCCTCAAGGGTACGCAAATGGGACTTCGGCTCCGAAAGTCCATATCGATGACGTTTCGTTGAATGGTTCGCACGCTGACACTTGTTGGTGGCCCAGCATTGAAATCAGCAGCAATTTGCAGAAGGGTTGCACTTCTGTCACGTTGAACTATTCTCTCCCGTTCTTGAAAGATCTTTTCCTGGCCGCAGCGATGTCGGAGATTTGATGTTTTACCAGATTCCCGATATGCTTCAAATGGCTCCGAGCACTATGGGACTTAACATCTATGGTCATCAGTCCCCTAGAACTTAGAACTACTTAAACCTAACTAACCTAAGGACATCACACACACCCAGTCATCACGAGGCAGAGAAATTTCCCGATATTCATGGTACGCTAGTGAAATGGTCGTACGGGAAAATCCCCACTTCATCGCTCGCTCGGAGATGTTGTGTCCCATCGCTCATGTGTCGGCTATAACACCACGTTCAAAGTCACTTAAATCTTGATAAGCTGCCAGTGTAGCAACAGTAACCGATCTAACAACCGCGCCAGACACTTGTTGTCTTATATAGGCGTTGCCGACAGCAGTGCCGTATTCTGCTTGTTTACATATCGCTGTATTTGAATATACATGCCTATACCAATTTATTTGGCGCTTCAGTGTAATTGTACCTAGCTGGCCACTTGAAGCTGCGCGCGCAACGGCCTCATTGGCTAACTTCAATGCCTGTCAACTCGGAAACGGCGTAATGTACGGAATTTTTTTCGTAACAGTTATTTCTCAGATTTCCCTGCAACACCTTTTCAGCCTTTTGAGACTGTTTCGGACCACCCTGTGTACATATCAAGAAAATAAACAGAGTCCAATGGCACTCTGGGACGCTTTTCCCTCTCACCATCCTACTTTGCCTGATTCGAGCCAGATTCAAACCTCTTCTATCTTGGTTGCCACTTCCCAGCTATGAAGTGAACAACAATTGTTGGGCTTTCTCCCTAATCCCATAACACTCCAAAATATGCGAAATACGAGGGTAATCCCAAAAGTAAGGTCTTCTATTTTTTTATGAGTACATAGACCTGTTTTTTCTAGAATGGTTTACATCAGTTTACCGCTTGAACATTTAGCTATTTTTCGACATAATCACCATTTCTGTCGATGGATTTTTCTGGACACTGTGGCAGTTTTTGTATGCCCATGTTATACCAGCTCGCCGCCATGCTGTTCACAAAGTTATGAAGCTCTTCTTTCACCTCGTCGTCGGAGCTGAATCGATGGGACCACAATTAACGCTGACAGGTACTGTGAAAAAACTCAAACGGGCAATTCAGTACCGTAGAAGAGGAATGTTGAGCAACGGCGTACACATTTTCCATGACAATGCTCGCCTACACATCGCTCGGCAAACCGTTGCTCTCCTGCAACAATTTCAGTGGAACATGATCACCCACCAACCCACCCTGTAGTCCTGACTTGGCGCCCTGTTCCCTAGGTTAAAAGAACATTTGGCCGGAAAGCGATTCAGCTCCGACGACGAGGTGAAAGAAGAGGTTCATAACTTTCGGAACAGCTTGGCGACGAGCTGGTATGACATGGGCTTACAAAAACTGCCACAGCGTCTACAAAAATGCGTCGACAGAAATGGTGATTACGTCGAAAAATAGCTAAATGTTCAAGCTGTAAACTGATGTAAATCATTGCCGGCCGCAGTGGCTTAGTGGTTCTAGGTGCCACAGTCTGGAACGGTCGCAGGTTCGAATCCTGCCTCAGGCTTGGATGTGTGTGATGCCCTTAGGTTAGTTAGGTTTAAGTAGTTCTAAATTCTAGGAGACATGACCTCCGATGTTAAGTCTCATAGTGCTCAGAGTCATTTGAACCATTTTTACTAAACCATTGTAGAAAAAACAGGTCTATGTACTTATAAAAAATAGGAGAACTTACTTTTGGGATTACCCTCGTAACTTAATTTTCTACACAATCAAATTCGTTTGTTAAATGAAAGATGCCCTGCTACTGCCCTCCACACGCAGTAGCTCACACTTCGTTTTGAAGACCTGGAGGTGCCTGGTGCTCTGTGTAGTCACTGGAATACGTCGACATAGATAACGCCATGACATCCCGTCTAAGACTTAGAGCTAATAACGTTTCGATTGAGAGCCCCATACCCCACTCTCGGATGGAGCTAGGCACGCAGGATGCGAACACCATGTCGCCTCGACCCTACGCAACCAAGTGCCACACGTGGCATGTTAACTGGAGCCATGGGTTGTATAGTACAGGGATAATGTTGTCACAGAGGGAAACCGAAAAGGGAGAAATATTGGTATCCCAGTACACCCTGGCATTTCTGTCATGCAGCAATGTTTCAATCTTGCTATAACGATTCTGGCAGGGAGTCTTCTCGAACATGATTCACTGCCACAGCGACAAGACAATGAATTTATCTGAAAACCACTCGCAACTACTCTCCATGTTCTTTTATCATCAGCTAACGATCTGAGCCCGCAAACGACATCCAATAAATCGTTGCTGTTATCTGATACGCATTATTCAGCCTAAGCCTTCATCTTTTGTATGTTGTCGTAATGCAAGTCTTCGACTGCAGATATATCCAGGCGATTTGTTTGTAATAATTTTCCCCTAAACCAGACGAGAATGATTCTAAATAAAGTGAGAAATTTTTGTTTTCTTCTTGATTTTTCTGTACGGTTAGCTCAGAAAGATCGAAAATATAGTAACATTTTATTATGTAAACACCATATTTTACAGACACATTCTGAAAATGTAAACAGGGATGTCAGATTTTAAAGACTTGGTCTGTTTATCGAGACAAAGCGTACATCATTTCTTTAACAGAAAGAATGAGCTCCAGAAGAATAATAGTATATATAAACTGCTGGCGTTCCGCAATTTGCACGTTGCTTCGCCGTAAGTACCCTGTTTACTCGCATTTCAAGTTTTCCGCTAATTATATGCACACATTCGTTGGCGATAACACTTTCGCTCCAATGAGTGATTTGGCCCTGGACTTGTTGTACCTCAGATACAATCTTAGAAATAACTAAGGGCTAAAATATTTATTACTCTTATTTAAGATTACAATTTTTTAAGAGGTCTAAAGCTTCTACATAATTTTTCAGGTTAATGATCGGGTAGTTTAATGTATAAGCGATTGTAACGTACGTTCTTTCAGATTAGATGTGATCCATTCATTTACGTCCATAAGTTGTAGTTACCACTTACATCATTACACAGTTTGAATTATTAACGAAATATTCTTAATGAACAATGTAGAGGCTTATCTCACTAGGGGTAAGATAGATACTGCCTACTGGAAAATTAAAGAGACCTTTGGAGAAAAGAGAACCACTTGGAAGAATATCAAGTACTCAGATGGAAACCCAGTTCTAAGCAAAGAAGGGAAATCAGAAAGGCGCAAGGGGTATTTAGAGTGTCTATACAAGGGCGATGTACTTCAGGGCAATATTATGGAAATGGAAGAGGATGTAGATGAAGATGAAATGGGAGATATGATACTGCGTGAAGAGTTTGACAGAGCACTGAAAGACCTAAATCGAAACAAGGCCCCGGGTGTAGACAACATTCCATTAGAACTACTGACAGCCTTGGGAGAGCCAGTCCTGACAAAACTCTACCATCTGGTGAAATACCCTCAGACTTCAAGAAGAATATAATAATTCCAATCCCAAAGAAAGCAGGTGTTGACAGATGTGAAAATTACCGAACTATTAGTTTAATAAGTCACGACTGCAAAATACTAACACGAATTCTTTACAGACGAATGGAAAAACTGGTAGAAGCCGAACTCGGGGAAGATCAGTTTGGATTCCGTGGAAATGTTGGAACACGTGAGGCAATTCTGATCCTACGACTTATCTTAGAAGCTAGATTAAGGAAAGGCAAACCTACGTTTCTAGCATTTGTAGACTTAGAGAAAGCTTTTGACATTGTTGACGGGAATACTCTCTTTCAAATTCTGAAAATGTCAAGGGTAAAATACAGGGAGCGAAAGGCTATTTACAATTTGTACAGAAAGCAGATGGCAGTCATAAGGGTCGAGGGGCACGAGAGGGAAGCAGTGGTTGGGAAGTGAGTGAGACAGGGTTGTAGCCTCTCCCCAATATTATTCAATCTGTATATTGAGCAAGCAATTAAGGATACAAAAGAAAAATTCGGAGTATGTATTAAAATCCATGGAAAAGAAATAAAAACTTTGAGGTTCGCCGAGGACATTGTAATTGTGTCAAGGACAACAAAAGGACTTGGAAGAGCTGTTGAATGGAATGGAAAGTGTCTTTAAAGGAGGGTATAAGATGAACATCAACAAAAGCAAAAAGAGGATAATAGAATGTAGTCGAATTAAATCGGGTGATGCTGAGGGAATTAGATTAGGAAACGAGACACATAAAGCAGTAAAGGAGTTTTGCTATTTGGGGAGAAAAGTAAATGATGATGGTCGAAGTAGAGTGGATATAAAATGTAGACTGGCAATGGCAAGGAAAGCGTTTCTGAAGAAGAGAAATTTGTTAACATCGAGTATAGATTTTAGTGTCAGGAAGTCGTTTCTGAAAGTATTTGTATGGAGTGTAGCCATGTATGGAAGTGAAACATGGACGATAAATAGTTTGGACAAAAAGAGAATAGAAGCTTTCGAAATGTGATATTGCAGAGGAATGCTGAAGATTAGATGGGTAGATCACATAACTAATGAGGAGGTATTGAATAGAATTGGGGAGAAGAGGAGTTTGTGGCACAACGTGACTAGAAGAAGGGACCGGTTGGTAGGACATATTCTGAGGCATCAAGGGATCACCAGTTTATTATTGGAGAGCAGCGTGGAGGGGAAAAATCGTAGAGGGAGACCAAGAAATGAATACACTAAGCAGATTCAGAAGGATGTAGGCTGCAGTACGTACTGGGAGGTGAATCAGCTTGCACAGGATAGAGTAGCATGGAGAGCTGCATCAAACCAGTCTCACGACTGAAGACCACAACAACAACAACAACATGTGGCTCATTACCTTCGGACATAATCGCACCCTCTGTAATGAACGTCGCTGTAATCACTTGTTTATGCGAAATACGCAAAATACGACAAACAAGTGAAACAAGGTTAACTACTATGATGACACGTGATGGAGATCGAATAACATTTTCTGCAAGTATTTTGTCTTTTTAAACATAATTCTGTACCAGAACACGCCCTTATTTTGTTAACGACGTGTTCACCGATATCACAAAACCTTCTAGAGACTGAGTCAAATCCTGCTGTGGAGAATGAACGAGAAACAAACTGCACACTTTTGTACAAGACCGCTCTATGAAAAGGTAAATGCATTACAAATATGGCAGTGTACACTGCAGATCAAAAGTGTGCAGAAGACCCTACGTGAAGAAGATCTGTCGACTAAACATCACGAGAGGCGGACTTGCTAGAATAAAAGGATGTAGCGAGTACTGTGGGTTCAGTAGAGATACAGTAACAGCAGAATGGGTAGGTCAGTTATTTCGAACATGGACTGGTCATTCGATATCACGTGAGAAACAAATCCATTAGGGACATTTCAGACCTCCTAAAGCAGACAAGATTGACTGTTGGTGACGTGACTGTGAAATGGAATCGCGGAGGAACAGCCACATCTAAACCAGCACCACGCGAACCTTATATATCGACATACAGTGACCGTCGAGCCCTGCGAGGGGTGGTTGTAAAAAATCTCATGAAACCAGTGGGAAGGAATCACTCGTGAGCTCTGAAGCCACACGTTTCTACACTACTGGCCATTAAAATTGCTACACCAAGAAGAAATGCAGATGATAAACGGGTATTCATTGGACAAATCTATTACACTAGAACTGACATGTGATTACATTTTCACGCAATTTGGGTGCATAGATTCTGAGAAATCAGTACCCAGAACAAACACCTCTGGCCGTTATAACAGCCTTGATACTCCTGGGCATTGAGTCAGAGCTTGGATGGCGTGTACAGGTACAGCTGCCCATGCAGCTTCAACACGATACCACAGGTCATCAAGAGTAGTGACTGGCGTATTGTGACGAGCCAGTTGCTCGGCCACCATTGACCAACAATTGGTGAGAGATCTGGAGAATGTGCTGGCCAGGGCAGCAGTCGAACATTTTCTGTATCCAGAAAGGCCCGTATAGGAGCTGCAACGTGCGGTCGTGCATTATCCTGCTGAAATGTAGGGTTTCGCAGGGATCGAATGAAGGGTAGAGCCACGGGTCGTAACACATTTGAAATGTAACGTCCACTCTTCAAAGTGCCGTCAATGCGAACAAGAGGTGACCGAGACGTGTAACCAATGGCACCCCATGCCATCACGCCGGGTGATACACCAGTATGGCGATGACGAATACTCGCTTCCGATGTGCGTTCACCGCGATGTCGCCAAACACGGATGCGACCATCATGGTGCTGTAAAGAGAACCTGGATTCATCCGAAAAAATCACGTTTTGCCATTCGTGCAGCCAGGTTCGTCATTGAATACACCATCGCAGGCGCTCCTGTCTGTGAAGCAGCGTTAAGGGTAACCGCAGCCATAGTCTCAGAGCTGATACTGCACGTTGCTGCAAACGTCGTCGAACTGTTCGTGCAGATGGTTGTTGTCTTGCAAACGTCCCCATCTGTTGACTCAGGGATCGACACGTGACTGCACGATCCGTTACAGCCATGCGGATAAGATGCCTGTCATCTCGACTGCTCGTGATACGAGGCCATTGGGATCCAGCACGGTGTTCCGTCTTACCCTCCTGAACCCACCGATTCCATATTCTGCTAACAGTCAATGGATCTCGACCAAGGCGAGCAGCAATGTCGCTATACGATAAACCGCAATCGCGATAGGCTACAATCCGACCTTCATCAAAGTCGGAAACGTTATGGTACCCATTTCTCTTCCTTACACGAGGCATCACAACAACGTTTCACCAGGCAACGCCGGTCACCTGCTGTTTGTGTATGCGAAATCGGTTGGAAACTTTCCCCATGTCAGCACGTTACAGGTGTCGCCACCGGCGCCAACCTTGTGTGAATGCTCAGAAAAGCTGATCATTTGCATATCACAGCATCTTCTTCCTGTCGGTTAAATTTCGCGTCTGTAGCACTTCACCTTCGTGGTGTAGCAATTTTAATGGCCAATAGTGTATAGTCACTGCCAATAGACGTTTGAGAAGGTGTAGAGAGGGACACCGCTCAACACTGGATAGTAATTACTGATCAGATTTGAAAAACACTGCTTTAAGCAACTCATTAAGACGTACAATCTTACGTAAAAATTTTCGGACAGTAAGGACAGAATTAAACAAAGAAACTGTGTATATGTCTTGAGACTGCGCGAATTATCCAGACTATATTCCTTTATTATTTGAGAGTGAAAGCACTTCGACTTCGAACGAACTTTACCCATAATTTTAAACCTTCAAAATCCTTTCTCAGTGATACCCCACACCAAAGATTAATGAAACGAAGAGAGTTTTTACTACATTTTTCGCTATACGTGCCGTAAAGCTCACTATGGCGTACAATTTCTTACTTCTTTCTCAATAACTCTTATCAAAAAAGGTTTTGCAGACAGTATCCAACGTCTTCAGCCACAAAAGTTGGCGGCCAAGCGGTTCTAGGCGCTTCAGTCAGGAACCACGCGGTTGCTACGGTCGCAGGTTCGAATCCTGCCTCGGGCATGCATGTGTATGATGTCCTTCGGTTAATTAGGTTTAAGTGGTTCTAAGTCTAGCGGACTGATGACCTCAGATGTTAACTCACGTAGTGCTCAGAGCCATTTGAACCATTTGAAAGAGAAATGTACAGGTCGATCAAGTGTACCAGATGCAGACATGGAGAGTGAGAGGGAAAGTTTCGTACGCAATTCAAAAAAAGAAACAGTCCGCGCAAGTTTCGAACTTGAAATGTCGCAGCAATCTGTGTGGATGTTTTTGCAGCAGCGGTTACGTTACAAATTGTACGGTCTGCAGCTCGCGCAGCAATTGAAACCGGAAGAATGTTGCCGGCGCCTTCAGTTTTGCCTCACAATGCAGGAAGCATACGAGGATGAACATTTCGCCGGAACGATAATCGCTACAAGACGAGAGTGTGTGGCATGAACATCCTCACGAAATTGTGGCAAATCAACGAAATTTGCCGAAAGGTTAATGTTTTCTGTGCAGTGTAACAGATGAAGCTGTATGGACCGTTTTTCCTCTGTGATGAGACTGACACTACTTTTTACCTTGATACGTTGCATTTTTAGCTGTTGCCACGACTGATTGCTGATTCTCAGAATTCCATCTTCCATCAAGAGGAGGCACCCCCTCTCTGGAGCACCGATGTTCGTCGCTGCCTAAACGAGGAACTTCCGCATGGCTGAACTCGCGTTTCCTAGCACCTTGTGACTTTTTCCTTAGGGGATAGACTTCATTAAGAACACTGCCAGGAACAGTTCAGAGAAGGCATCAACGCTGTTGTGATGACCACTGTCAGCAAGTTGCTACATAAGGTACGGACTATCGATTAGACGTGTGACCAGAGAACATTTCTAGAACGCAGACTACAAGCTTGGTGAGGATACACTTCTGTTCTTGCATCATTCATATATGTACATGTAATACATTGGAAAATACAGAGCTTCGCAACCGAATGTATCATTTATAGTAGCCCTGTCCAATGAAACCATTCTTCCTACGAGAGACAGAGAGAGCAGCCGGCCGTGTGGCCGACCGATTCTAGGCGCTTCAGTCCGGAACCGCGCTGCTATTATGGTCGCAGGTTCGAATCCTGCCTCGGGCATGGATGTGTGTGATGTCCTTGTTGACCTCAGATGTTAATTCCCATAGTCTCAGCCATTTGAACCACAGAAGTTGTACTTGGTTTACGTCAAGTAACTAATCAGACTTTTGAAGTTGTTGTCTACATGGGAGTTCGATTTTTTAATGAGTCGGTGGTGGGAAGTGAGGGATGTTACTGGTACTTACTAAACGATCTGCGGGTACCTGAGCGTCAAATTACATCGCAACTGGTACGGCCCTCGGTATTAGTTCAAAAAATGTTCAAATGTGTGTGAAATCTTACGGGACTTAACTGCTAAGGTCATCAGTCCCTAAGCTTTCACACTACTTAACCTAAATTATCCTAAGGTGAAACACACACACCCGTGCCCGAGGGAGGACGCGAAACTCCTCTGGGACCAGCCGCACAGTCCATGACTGCAGCGCCTGAGACCGCTCGGCTAATCCCGCGCGGCCTCGGCAATAGTCCACAAGCTATCACGGTATGGAGTGTAAAATCAGAAAGAAGAGGCAGGTCCAGAAATAACTAGATTTTGATACGATATTGCACGCTACGCAAGCAGGGTCACGATGAGCAGAGAAAATACGAAATTCCAGACTATTTCAGAAAAGCTGAAAGCAAGTAGGAAAAGAGGGAGAAAACGAGACAAGAGGGTATCATTGCGGATTTGCTGCGACAACTCCGAGGGCCTGAACAGCAATTACAGGGAAAGAAAGAGCTACTGTGCTGTGCACCGGCCGGTAATTAATAAGGAAGGAACGAGACGAGGTGCACAGTGGCTGCGCCCCGCGTGGCGAGCGACCTTGCCTGCTCACGACAACGTCGCCTCCCCCTCCCACCCTCCTCTCTCCCCACCTCCCTCTCCACCCTTCTCATCCCTCCCCCCCCCCCCTACCACCACCACCACTCAGACAAACTTCTACACAAATATTCATTTCCCACTCCCCACTTTTTTCACCGTTGTGTATAGAAAAAAGGGACGGTGGAGGCTGCTGGGGAGGCAGAGAACTCTGTGTGTGTATGTATGTGTGTGTGTGTGAGAGAGCGCGCGCGGTGTGGGGGGAAGGGGTGTTATATGCTGCCATGGTAACAGCCCAAATGACGTATCGATCCACTCTTTCTCTTTCACTGTTTCGCTTTTTTTTATTCTTCTCTCGAAAAACTCCCATCACATATTCACCATATTACCTTCCCCCTTGTTTTTCTTTCCGCCATTTCAGGCTCTGTCTCTCTCCTTCCTCGAGCCTCTCGCTCTTTCGCTTCCTGCACCCCCTCCCCACTACTGCCGTCCCCCTCCCACCACCCCACCCCCCCTTGCGCGACCCCCTCTGCTCTGCTTCTCTCTCTTTAGTGTTATTCTCTGTTCAGAGTGCGCAAGTCATTTCCAGAGAAAGTTTACTTTTAGCTGTTTCAATATTCTGTTTCTCATTTCTCAACAAAAATAAAAAGTCCGCGGAAGTAAAATAAGATGGAGGGAGAAAATATCGCTTTATAAAAGAGACATGTGAGGCTGTCGGAATTGAATTTGGATATTAAAATAAACATATAACCTTTGTCATAATGCAAGAAATACAACGGGAACGTGTTTCACAAGAGTCGACGGGCAATGACCAGCGGCAACTGTGTCCCTGGCCGCGAGCAAAACTTGTAACGTCGCGCTACTCGGAAACTTTGCTGCTCACAAATTCGGAACATTAAATTCCTTTATGTATGACAGGCACTTCCAACTAGGCGAGGTTGTTTGCATTGCGACACATATTCCGCTACTATGTTGTTCCGTTTGTTCCAAGCGCCTTATCGTACTACTCCTGCATTTATTCCGCATTCTTCCAATCATGACACAAAAGAATGTTCAAAATAAAACAATCATTGGTCACCAATACACGTACTACTTGTGACGTTTCTCTGAGTTTAGTACTGTTCACGTTGCTCATTACTGTGTAGTTATCAGCATATGTGACGTCGTCAAAATTTATTTCTGTACAGAATTGCGTAAACTGGAAAATTGTTTCATTCCCACTCCTTCCAACATTAATGACGTCCCGTTGTCCTAATCATCATCATTTCGTCCCCATCGTCGCGCAAGTCACCGAAATGGCGTCAAATCTAAAGACTCGCACCCGGTGAACGGTCTACCCGACGGGAGGCCCTAGTCATACGACATTTACATATTTACACTTCCCATTGTCCCTACGCTGTGGACAAAAATTATCTTAACGATTCACAAGAGCACCCACTGCTTATTTTCTTTAGAAAAGCACATGGCTGCGACTTGATTACTTTTGTATTGTTACAGAATGTTGATAGATGACTGTTGATGAAAAATTAGCCTGTGTAAGCCTTTAAGTAAACACTTCCCACATAATTTCGATTAGCACGTTATGTAGTCGTTCGTATTTTTTCAGTGACAACTGCTTGTTTACAATTCAGCAGATGCCACTGCCTACAATCTGTGTTGTGTTTAAAGCCAGTATCTTATTCCTCGCGTATACAGTGCGTTACTACCTTCACTTACTGATTAAGTTTCATCTGTGATGCGTATTTTCCAGTTTGATAGAAGCAGGGCAACGAAAACAAGTAGAAATATTTACATGTTCAGTAACCCTGTCATACCTCAATCAGGAAACTAAATCTCTTACTTGTAAATAACAGATTTTAGCTATGAGTCGTTCTTTTTCAATTTTATTGGCAGATCTAGATTTCAGCTATATTAAGCAGTATTCAATGAACTGTGGATGAAGCCCAACCAACAGGCATTACATGCATTGATCAA
This sequence comes from Schistocerca piceifrons, assembly GCF_021461385.2. Classification (NCBI taxonomy): domain Eukaryota; kingdom Metazoa; phylum Arthropoda; class Insecta; order Orthoptera; family Acrididae; genus Schistocerca; species Schistocerca piceifrons. The sequence goes on from NC_060138.1 coordinate 828,267,225, forward strand.
AAATAATAATGCATTGAGAATGGCTAGTTTCTAGCTGATATCTAGATCTGTCAATAAAATTTAAAAAGGACGACTGATAGCTGAAATCTATTATTTACAAGTCAATAACGGTCGCTGCGTTCAACAGCCTTCTGAATGGAAGGTAACCTGATAAATCTCTTAGCTCAGGACAGGAACAAGTAGAGCAACTGTGACTCAAGTTTAAAGAAGGGTTGACCAGATACGTACCCAACAGTACAGTTCATGTTGTGAGGGACCCTCCATGGTATACAGTCTCTCTACAGAAACAGAGGTTACTAAATAATAAGTGTAAAAAAGCACACCCTGTAGATAAAAAGATAAAAGATACTGAATGAAACGCGCTTGGCTATCAAGAGATAGATGAGTGAAGTCTTCAATGACTACCGTGGCAGAAGATTGCAGAAATACCTTTCATAAAATAAAGGAAAAAAAACAGAAGAAATTCTAGCTCATGTAAAGGCTGTTCGTGTCACCAGAGTTAGTATCCAGTCGCTCAAGGACTAGAAACGAACCCATATTAAGGGCATCAAAGGAAAGCAGAAATGCTTTACTCAATTTTCAAATTTCCCTTTACAAAGGAAAACTCGGAAGTATTGCCACCACTGAAAACATGAGTCAAATACACGCAAGAGCCAAAGAAACTGGTACACCTGGCTAATATCGCGTAGGGCCCCCACTAGCACGCAGAAATGCCGCAGTACGACGTGGCATGGACTCAACTAATGTCTGGCGTAGTGCTGGAGGGTATCGACATCATGAATCCTGCAGGACTGTCCATAAATCCGTAAGAGAACGAGGGAGCGGAGATCTCTTCTGAATAGCACGTCAAGGCATCCAAGATATGCTCAATAATGTTCATATCTGGTGAGTTTGCTGGCCAGCGGAAGTGTTTAAACTCAGAAGAGTGTTCCTGGAGCCACTCTGTAACAATTCTGGACATGTGGGATGTCGCATTGTCCTGCTGGAATTGCCAAGTCCGTCGGAATACACAATGGACATGGATAGATGCAGGTGATCAGATAGGATGCTTACGTACGTGTCACATGCCAGAGTTGTATCTACAAGTACCAGGGGTCCTCTATCACTCCATCTGCACATGCCCCACACCATTACAGAGCCTCCACCAGCTTGAACAGTTTCCTGCTGACATACAGGCTCCATTGAATCATGAGGTAGTCTCCATACCCGTAAACATCCATCCGCTCGATACGATTTGAAACTAGACTCGTCCGACCTGACAACATGTTTCCAGTCATCAACAGTCGAATGTCGGTGTTGACGGGCCCAGTCGAGGCGTAAAGCTTTGTGTCGTGTAGTCACCAAGAGTACACAAGTGGGCCCTCGGCTCCGAAACCCCTAATCCATGATGTTTCGTTCAATGGTACTCACGCTGACACTTGTTGATGGCCCAGCATTGAAATCTGCAGCAGTTCGCAGGTTCTCTTCAGTCGTTGTTGGTCCCGTCCTTACAGCGTCTTTTTCCGGCCGCAGCGATGTCGTAGATTTGATGTTCTGCCGTATTCCTGATATTCACGGTACACTCTTGAAATGGTCTTTCGGAAAAATCCCCACTTCATTGCCAACTGTAACACCACATTCAAACTCACTTAAATCTTGATACCTTGCCATTGTAGCAGCAGTAACCAATCTAACAACTGCGTCAGACACTTGTTGCCCTGTATCGGCGTTGTCGACCGAGGCACCGTATTCTGCCTGTTTACATATCTTTGTATTTGATAACGCATGCCTATACCAGTTTCTTTGGCGCTGCAGTGTAGATGTTAGTATCAATGGCGTTGATAAACAGTTGGAATCACAAAAACTGAACAGAGCTCCAGTGCCCTCTGGGATATCTATCAGATCCTGATCGTCTGAGGTGTCATTTCTCTTCTTAGCAGGACCAGTTTGGTTGTCTGCTGCGGCACACTTATAGCACAACGGTATGTCGACGATATTCTACGCTCCGTTTCGTTGCCCTTCGTGGAAAGACATCATGGGCTTACGGGGGTGTAAAGCTAGTTCGCGACCGTAGTATAACACTACATGTGCACCCTGGGTAACCCTAAATCAACTAGCACATACTGGTAGTCAGCTAATCTGAGGATCTCCTGACTATAAGACACTTTCAGAAAGTCACCAGACAGACCAAACGGCCCTTCTCAGGTCCCTCTGACCATGAAACTCGGACCTGTTGTTCGAATTTGTCACATAAACATAGAAGGCGTAAGCTATGCTAAGTGCCAGTTTCTATCAAAATTATTAAAAAATGACAACATGGTCTTGATTACTATACATGAAACCCATTGTGATATAGTGCTACAACTAAATAAAAGGGGAAAAATACCAGGCTATGAGCTGTTGGGAGCGACCTATCATAGGTCTTATGGAGTAGCCACATATGTCAAACAAGATATTGAAAACGCTTTCCTAAGCAACCGAGCGAGGTGGCGCAGTGGCTAGCACACTGGACTCGCATTCGGGAGGACGACGGTTCAATCCCGCGTCCGACCATCCTGATTTAGGTTTCCGTGACTTCCTTAAATCGCTCCAGGCAAATGCCGGGATGGTTCCTTTGAAAGGGCACGGCCGATTTCCTTCCCCGTCCTTCCCCAATCCGATGAGACCGATAACCTCGCTGTCTGGTCTCCTCCCACAAACAATCCAATCCGCTCTCCTAATTTCTACATCCACCAACGAAGACATTCATAATGTTGTCAGAAAAATCGCAAGCATTACCGTCTCCAATATTTATAAGCAACCTGCTACACCTTGGCCAGCCCACGTTCTTCAAAGTCAACCACATCCTGCTGTATACGTTGGGGACTTCAATAGGCATCATGAACAGTGGAGGTATAAAGACAATTATGCAAATAGAGAAGCATTAGAAAATGGGCAGAAGACGAATACTTACACCATGTATTCAACGCTAAGGATCGATTTACGTTTAGATCAGCTGCCTGGAGACAGGAATACAACCCTGACCTGTGTTTCGTCTCGTCCAACAACAGAGACCAACCTCTCATGGCCTCGCGTAGAGTTCTGCCCGATTTTCCGCACAGTCAACACCGTCCAATCATAATAGAGGTAGGAACTCAAATTCCCCTAATTACCTCTATTCCTCGAATATGACGGAATTTTAAAATAGCCAATTGGGCTGGATTCTCCACAGCTCTGGACAAATGTTTAGGATGGATACCACCTACTAGCAAAAATTACCAAAGATTTGTTGGTGCCATGATAAGCAGGCCAAGAAGCACATACCAAGAGGGTACCGCAAAGAATACATCCCTGGATGATCCCAAACCAGCGAAGAAATATACCAGAGCTTCCTTGAATCCGGAGATCAGGAAATAGTGGATGAACTGTTTCACAGCTTGGATGCTGCCAGAAGACAAGTGGACGGGAACTGTAGAAAGCCTCAATTTCAAAACATCTAGCAGGCAAGCATGGTCACTGCTGAGAGAACTAGGGAGCGGCCCACCACCACAAAGAGAAAAAGCAGCTGTAAGACCAAATGTCATAGCTGCACCTCTAGTTAACACGTCTAGGACACCAAAGGATAAAACACATACAATCCAAGTGAAGCGAGAAATCAAAATCTTAATAAATGAAGCCACAGAAACTGAATACTCTCGTTCTCTAGCGAAGACATAGAAAAAGCTCTGAAAGATGTCAAACAAACAAAGGCACCAGGTTTCGACAGCATTCACCCTGAATTCGTAATAAACTGTGGCAAGTATACAAAAGTATGGCTGGCTCGATTTTTCACAAACATCATGCAAACTGGCAATATCCCACAAGAACTCAAACGCTCTAAGGTAACAGCTATTCTAAAGCCTGGGAAGCCAGCTGACAACCGAAAAAGCTACAGACCAATTGCCCTGCTGTCTGTAATTTACAGATTACTAGTGAGGCTTATAAATAACAGAATTAGCCCAAATTGTTCAGGGTGATCCCAGATGAACAGGCAGGCTTTCGGCCAGGAAGAAGTTGTACTGACCAGGTGTTGTCACTCACTACTTACATTGCGACGGGATTCCAGAGAAAATTGAAAACATCAGTGGCCTTTATTGACCTCTCAGCAGCTTACGACACTGTGTGGAGAGAAGGCATCGTGTACAAAATTCTCCGAGTAGTTCCTTGCAAATCTATAGCACACTTAATAGACAGCATGCTCAATGATAGGGCGTTCCAAATAAGTATGGGCACTCACTACAGCTCCATCAAAAAACTAAAGAATGGCGGATCAGTGCTGGCACCACTGCTGTTTAGCTTCTATATTGCAGATCTGCCGGAAACACAATCAAGGAAGTTCGGGTATGTTGACGATTGGGCCCTCGCTACAAGATGTAGCACAATTGAAGCATCTGAACACGTCCTAACGAAAGACCTGAAGACAATGGGCGAATATTTCCGTAAGTGGAGACGTCAACCAAATGCTTTCAAAACAGACGTTAGTTGCTTCCATCTCAACAACACACTCGCTGGAAAGGAATTCAACATTCGATTTGAAAACACCATTCTCACGCACAATAAAACTCCGAAGTACTTGGGCATGACGCTGGACAGAACACTATCTTTTAAAGATCACCTAACAAAGGCTGCCGAAAAACTAGATACAAGAAACAACATTATTCAAAACGTCTGTGGTACTACCTGGGGAGCAACGGCCTCAACTCTCCGCACCTCTGCTTTAGCAACTGTATTCTCGGCTGCCGAATACTGTGCTCCACATGCAAAAATGTGGATGTCCAGTTACGTAACACTCTAAAGATGATTTCTGGAGTAATTAAACCCACACCAACGCAATGGCTCCCAATATTAAGCCACATCCCGCCGCCACACCTGCGACGTACTGACGCCCTTGTATGTGAATACAAAAACATCATGGGAAATCGAAGCCTGCCAATCCCCTAAGACATTGAAGCTGCAAACACTAATAGGCTTCGATCTAGGAACCCGCCAACAAGAACAGCAAGGACCTGTGTACAAAAGGTTTCAGTATCACAAACGCATGGTGTGAAAAATGGAACGCATGGCAAAATCATATCATGCCTTGCATCACACAAAAGCCACCTGGTTTTGACCTACCACTCAAAACGTGGTCCACTCTAAATAGGATTCGAACTCGACATGGCAGATGTGCTTACTCCCTGTATAAGTGGGGTAAAATACCATCCTCTCAGTGTGACGGCGGAGAAAATCAGACCATCAGCCGCATTGTTGAAGAGTGTTCCAGAAGAGCCTATAATGGGAGCCTCGACTCCAGAGTCTATAGATTGTATTAATAGACTTGATGTTTGTTTGTAATCCTTAAACTTTGTTATATTAGTGATGTTTGTTTGCAGTTATTAACGTTTGTTATATTAGTGATTTGTCTGTTTCTTTCTTATGTGTCTGTATTGCCATACGATAAAATAATAATAAAACAAGCTTACATTTCAACAAGATAATGCCCCCCTCCCGCTAATGGCGAAAGTTTCTACTGTCTGTCTTCGTGAGTGTAAACCATACCTTGGGCAAGAAGGCTGCCGTGTCTCTCATAAATTGAGAAGATTTAGAGCATTATAGGCAGGACTCTCCAACCAGTTCGATATTTTGGCCATCTAACGCGCCAATTGGACAATTTGGAACGTGGAGGACATCCAACAACTCTATCAATCAATTCTAACCCGAATAACTGCTTACATAAGAGACAGAGATGGACCAACGTGTTTTTGACTTGCTCAATTTGTGAAGCTCCTTTTCTTGAACAAACCATTCAATTTTTCTAAAACTGTAATAATTTGTTTGTCTGTACACGCACGTCACATCTACCGATGTCGGTCTCACTCAGTAATTCGTCCGTGGTGCTTCGTCTTTTTGGCCTTAGAATGAATTACAACCCCCTATATACCGCTGTCATGAGAATCGTGAAAGCAAGATTAGACTAATGCACAGAGGTATTTAAGCAATCATTCTTCCCGCTTTCGATACGTAAGTTCGTACGATTGGACATACATATCCTCTGCCATGCACTTCACAATGGTTTGCAGAGTATAAGTGTAGATGCAGAAATTTGTGGCAATGATTCTGGGTTGTCGTGCAAGTTTCACGTATCGTACCCTCCGCCACACACCGTCAGGTGGCTTGCGGAGTATGGATGTAGATGTAGAGTAGATGTAGATCGTAAGACTTATCTAAAGTGTACTGTCAAACGGGTGAAATAAGTACTGTGGGTCAGGACCGGTGTATCCATGTAACAGTGTAGAGGAGATTTTGTCCAATTAGGAGCTGAAGTCTGGAGAGCAACTGGGATCCACGTGTCTGCACCGACTGCAACGGTAATCAGATCCGACGTTTGCTGTTAGAACATAGAACGCTCGTCTAGAGGAGAACTTGGGATAAGTCAGTATCGCAATAGGAGGTTGGATGTATGATGTAACGTCATGCCTGGAAATGAAACACAGAGACCATTTAGGCCAGAGTCACTAGGCTGTAGCAACGTACATAACACTGTAGGAAAAAAACACGTCCGGGTGAGGGAGTGTCTTGCTCTGGTCTCTCTCCGATGTGACCATTATACAATCTGATGTTAATGCGAAGCATATACCATTGACATTTTTCAGCTTTTTGTACAGGCTCATCGAGAAAAATGTCCGCAGCTCGTGGTCTCGCGGTCGCGTTCTCGCTCCTCCAGCACAGGCTCCCGGTTTCGATTCCCGGCGGCGTCAGGGCCTTTCACGTGCCTCGAGATAACAGGGTGTTTGTGTTGTCCTCACCATTTCATCATCATTCATGCAAGTGGCTAAACTGGACTGCGCTTCGAATAATACGACTGACTTCTGTGACAATACGTTGCTCGCCCAGATTTCTTTATGTAGCTCCCGGCTTATCAGCGTTGCCAACCAGCGTGAGGAGGTGGGTGTGAGGCGTGGAAAATACATATGGCGCGCCCGACATCCTGGTAGAGTTACAATACGTTTTAAATTTCTGGGATGCAATCGTACACAGCAATTTTAATGTTCTATGTCTCCCAACTGTTGAATGATGGTTGGTCCGTACTTTCGTACCGGTCAAAGCAATTCGTCTGACTTGTTTAAACATCTTGGCTGTCCGTGATATTAGCGTTGGGGAGCAAAGCCTTCGACCAAGTTCATTATCTGCAACCATCATACACTCCTGGAAATTGAAATAAGAACACCGTGAATTCATTGTCCCAGGAAGGGGAAACTTTATTGACACATTCCTGGGGTCAGATACATCACATGATCACACTGACAGAACCACAGGCACATAGACACAGGCAACAGAGCATGCACAATGTCGGCACTAGTACAGTGTATATCCACCTTTCGCAGCAATGCAGGCTGCTATTCTCCCATGGAGACGATCGTAGAGATGCTGGATGTAGTCCTGTGGAACGGCTTGCCATGCCATTTCCACCTGGCGCCTCAGTTGGACCAGCGTTCGTGCTGGACGTGCAGACCGCGTGAGACGACGCTTCATCCAGTCCCAAACATGCTCAAGGGGGGACAGATCCGGAGATCTTGCTGGCCAGGGTAGTTGACTTACACCTTCTAGAGCACGTTCGGTGGCACGGGATACATGCGGACGTGCATTGTCCTGTTGGAACAGCAAGTTCCCTTGCCGGTCTAGGAATGGTAGAACGATGGGTTCGATGACGGTTTGGATGTACCGTGCACTATTCAGTGTCCTCTCGACGATCAACAGTGGTGTACGGCCAGTGTAGGAGATCGCTCCCCACACCATGATGCCGGGTGTTGGCCCTGTGTGCCTCGGTCGTATGCAGTCCTGATTGTGGCGCTCACCTGCACGGCGCCAAACACGCATACGACCATCATTGGCACCAAGGCACAAGCGACTCTCATCGCTGAAGACGACACGTCTCCATTCGTCCCTCCATTCACGCCTGTCGCGACACCACTGGAGGCGGGCTGCACAATGTTGGGGCGTGAGCGGAAGACGGCCTAACGGTGTGCGGGACCGTAGCCCAGCTTCATGGAGACGGTTGCGAATGGTCCTCGCCGATACCCCAGGAGCAACAGTGTCCCTAATTTTCTGGGAAGTGGCGGTGCGGTCCCCTACGGCACTGCGTAGGATCCTACGGTCTTGGCGTGCGTCCGTGCGTCGCTGCGGTCCGGTCCCAGGTCGACGGGCACGTGCACCTTCCGCCGACCACTGGCGACGACATCGATGTACTGTGGAGACCTCACGCCCCATGTGTTGAGCAATTCGGCGGTACGTCCACCCGGCCTCCCGCATGCCCACTATACGCCCTCGCTCAAAGTCCGTCAACTGCACATACGGTTCACGTCCACGCTGTCGCGGCATGCTAGCAGTGTTAAAGACTGCGATGGAGCTCCGTATGCCACGGCAAACTGGCTGACACTGACGGCGGCGGTGCACAAATGTTGCGCAGCTAGCGCCATTCGACGGCCAACACCGCGGTTCCTGGTGTGTCCGCTGTGCCGTGCGTGTGATCATTGCTTGTACAGCCCTCTCGCAGTGTCCGGAGCAAGTATGGTGGGTCTGACACACCGGTGTCAATGTGTTCTTTTTTTCATTTCCAGGAGTGTAGTTTCAGACTTCCTGGATTCTGGGATGGAAGAGGTGATCCCATTCCTAATCGATCTCGAACCTGTCGATTCTGTTCTACGAATATGTCTAAAAAATGGTTCAAATGGCTCTGAGCACTATGGGAGTTAACATCTGAGGTCATCAGTCCCCTAGAACTTAGAACTACTTAAACCTAACTAACCTAAGGACAACGCACACATCAATGCCCGAGGCAGGATTCGAACCTGCGACCGTAGCGGTCGCGCGGTTCCAGACTGAAGCCCCTAGAACCGCCCGGTCACAGCGGCCGGCGAGTATGTCTAAAATCGAAAGTTTGTGAGATAGTAGAAAACATTTTCCTGAAGTCACCTGACAACATTCTAGCTGTTACTGCTGTGATTCTAAGCAAAACAGCGCTTTCCCATGTAATATGTTTGCCGCAACCTAGGAAACCGAAAGCGGAACTATCCGCCACATAAATAATATCGCAGCCACTTTCTGTTTCTGTCTCTGTATCGCTCGTGTGGCAGAATAGTATAGGATAGTAACATATACCAATAATGAAATGTCTCAAATTACAGGCCACAAATAGCTGTCTATATAAGAGGGGCGTTCAATAAGTAATGCGACACTTTGTTTTCGACCAATTTCGATTGTAAAAATGCAGAAATTTTTGCGAGTCATCGCGGAACATTCTCGCTTCAGCCCCTATAGTTTCATGAAGTTCCGATAGGTGGCAGCGCTATACATGGCCTTCAAAATGGCATGTGTAACGGAGGTGCATTCCAAGCAGAGAGTTGTCACCGAGTTTCTTTTGGTGGGAAAACAGAGCACCGCAGATTTTCATAGGAGCTTGCAGAATGTCTACGAAGACCTGGCAGTGAGCAAAACACGGCTAGTCGTTGGGCGAGGTGTCATCATCGAAACAAGGTCACGCAAACCTGTCTGATCTCCAGTGTGCCAGCCAGCCGCACGCAGCTGTGACTACAATGTTGGAGTGTGCAGACACTTTCATTTGAGGTGGTCGACGGATCATGATAAAGCAATGCATCACATAAGTCTGCGCTCCCGGGAAAAGCTAACAAAAGTTCACTGGACTACTCTACCTCATCCACCCTACAACCCGGACCTCGCACCTTCCGATTTCCATCTGTTTGGCGTCATGAAGGATGCTCTCTGCAGGAGGCAGTACATGGATGATGGGGTGCTCATTGATGCAGCAAGACGTTGGCTCAGACACTGACTATTGAAGTGGTATCATGCGGATATACGGGCCGTCCGAATAAGGTGGCGAAAGGCTGTCGCATTGTTGAAAAACAGGGTTTTGAAGCCAGAGGAGTGGGGAATAATATGGTATATTGTAATCCCGAATAAAACCAGCCTGCTTTCAAAAAAATGTGTTGCATTACTTATTTAATGCCCCTCGTACGGTCTTGCCTTGAGGGAATCAACTCTGTTCATATTACTAATAATGAAGTGTGTCTTTACAGTGTGAGGAGTACCATCAGAATCAATGAACTCAGTGAAAATGGACAATGGGTTCCCAGAAGATAAGTACTGAAAGATTCATGCCCAATCTCGTGGATACGCAAAAATGTCTTCTGCAATGAGAGAAACGAATTCAGGCGTGAATGGAATCAAATGAGCCCTTATTTGGAAACCACTATTATTAACTAAGCATAAACTGATGAGTCCAAACATTTCGCCCACCTGCTTAATAGCATGTTGGTGAAGCTATGAAACACAGTAGAGCAGTTATTCTACATAGTATTGATTCACAAGTCCTCGAAAGGTTTGCGGATGTTCGTGGCACCAGGTGTTTACGCGCAGGTAGCACAACTTCCATAAACATCAAGCCGGTGGTTTCTGCAGCTGGCCCCTAATAGAATCCCAGATGTGTCCCATCGATCACGATACTTGACCATCATGCCCCTCAAACCACTGTAGCACGACTTTGGCTTTCAGGACGATTCAAATGGTTCAATTGGCTCTGAGCACTATGAGACTTAATATCTGTGGTCATCAGTCCCCTAGAACTTAGAACTACTTAAACCTAACTAACCTAAGGACATCACACACGCCCATGCCCGAGGCAGGATTCGAACCTGCGACCGTAGCAGTTGCGCGGTTCCGGACTGAGCGCCTTAACCGCGAGACCACCGCGGCCGGCTTTTAGCAAGAACCGCTATCCTTGTGGAAGATGACATCGCCTTCGGGGAAGGCATCAAGCATAATGGGATGCAAGTGGTCCGCAATAACTTTCACACAGTCCACAACTGTCATTGTACCTTCTACTACAACCACAGATCCCATGAAAGCCCAGCTGAAGTCCCCATCGGTTTGTGTCCGAGGGGCGGGACTTGTTTCGAGTAGCCGTTTCTGGATAACAGAGGCTCCGGCCACGGCCTAGTGTAAGAAGAAACGTAATTCACCCGCCCAGGCTATTAATCCACGGTTGAATTTCGATGATCCCGTGCCCACTACAATCGTAACTGACGACGTTGTTTGTTGAAAATGGAAGTATGTAGGATTCGTCTGCAGCACATCCCGATGTTAAAAAGTGTGCTCCGAACGGCGTACTCTGAAAATATGTGTGCCTGCACCAACATTGAACCAAGCCTTACTATTTATCACAATTCACCGCTGTCCTGCTTCACAGACCGGGCAAAACCTCCGACACTCGCTTCTGTGTTGAGGCGTAGACGTCCAACACATTCCGGCCTATTCATGAGTTCACCGCCCTTCAAATTATCCCCATCGATGCTCATGGCAACAGAACGTGAACTGTCGACCAGTTTCGCCGTTACCAAGATTCTCGTTCCCAGACGCCAGGCAATAACAACCTGCCCATTGCCAAATTCGCTTACGTCCTTGGATATCGTCGTTTTGCAGCCAATATCGTCGCTAGATTGATTCCTCGTTTCTCATGCCGCCAAGTGCCCGCAGCGCCACGGGCGACATTCTGTTTCACGGTGGGCAATAGTCACAGTGTTTTGGCGCATAATCGTATTTTGTAATGCAATACCTTCGTGATGCCTGCATTGTTGAAGGATTGCTATTTTCGTAAATATTCTTCATAGGTTCTTACCAAAGCAGACGTAAAATCATCATCCTTCAAGCTTTTTACTAGATACCCTCTGAATTCCACGAGTTCGTTCACAAAGGACAGTCGCTAACACTTGTCCTCACAGGTGCTTTTAGTCCCACTAGATAGCCGCAAAATCGTCGTCCAAAGAGCACCTCCCCGTACCCACGACTTTTGGGATACAAGGACAGTCTTTCGCATTACTTGTTCTCTTACAACTGTTTCAGAGTGCAGATACCAGGACGCCAGATATAGTGAACTGAAATTAAAGATCGACGCACTTTTTGATTTACTACACAAACTTCTTTGGTTTGTAAGCTACATGCGCAAATGGATAATGCATCTGAACTGTCTTCTCAAGCCCAGGGTGTAAAACAGATATTCTATATAGATATTAATCGGGCCCTGTAAGGTAGCTAATATTAGGTGTGGGTTTTAATAAATTAATTATAAATGGTTTGTGATCTATTCTAGAAAGACAAAACAGCTGTTCCCCTTTTCATTCTACATATAATTTCTCAACTGTGATTTCAAGGGTCAAGTGATACACAACAATCATGTTCAATTACTTTCAGCACTCAATAACCAAATATTTAACTCTTGGACATATCGAATTGGCAATAATTAAATCGTTATCTCTACAAATGAAAATGTTATCACAGGCAAGAATGATCAAAAATCTTCATCTATTAAATTCTCTTCTACGATACTGTAGCTGGTCAATGCACTAAGTTGGTGGATAGTAAATTTACATTTAAACCAAAGAAAAAACTCTCATGTATTCAATGTGAGGGTAGGTTGGTATCCGAGCTTTTGATATTCAAAGGTCAAAGCGTATGCAGGATGAGAGAGAGCAAAATATCGACTCAACATTTACTGTGGCCTAATGCACGATGGTACCTTACCAATCGGGATATGCAATAGCATTGTCTCCATGCTGGACCTGAAAAGCTAATTCCCTACTCTGGCCTTTACTGAATTCACTCAGTCTCAACTTTCCTGCGTTCTGTAGAAAGTCAATGTTTCCCTAGTCGATTTTAAGGGCTATTGCATACTCACTAAGGGTTGGAGCGACGTGCACAATTTCATTGCCCGAAAAAATTCCCGCAGAAATAATTAACTACCTCTTCTCTATCTGTCGCCACGATATGTGAAGCCTATCGTCCACACTTCGCAGATGCAAAGTTCTCAACGCCCTCGCTGTTTTCCATACGCTTGTGCGGTCCACTGGGAGATGAGAGAGATCTAGAATTTTTTAGTTCTCAGAAGGCTTTTATATAATGGAGATCTCCGCACCATGTTACGTTTGCGTCGCACAGTATGGCTTCAGCCAGCCACCTTCTCATTATAGGTGAATTTTTATTTTTCTTGCTGGGTCGCTGCTAGCCCTGTTAAAGCCGTGCAGCTACTTACCCTTGGTCCTGGCCGGATTTACTTTAAAAGGAATATTGTATTGTTCTGGCCTTATCCCTTTCTGCGATGAAGCTCAGCATTCTTTTTTTATGTAGGGTTTTTCAATGTCATTAACTACCTGCTCGGTTCATCTCCGAAATGCATTTCGTTTTAACTTATTTATGCATGCCCCTGTCCTTATATTGGTAGATATTGTTTTGTTAGTTTTCGGTACATGAGATTACTGCAATTGCTTTTTTGTTTTCTGAGGATCTCATACTGTATCGTACTGTCATTATGGACCGAGCTCATGTATGTTCGGTAAAATCTGGACGCGTTACAGGTTGATTGATTTTCTTTAGATGCACAGATGAAATCTAGCGAACTCATGAACAGGAAAGGTTCGCCGATAAGTTGGGAGGAAGTAAGCGCTAACAGTAGCATGTTCCACTACAGGCAGAAAACTTATAACTTCTGACAATTGCCACAAAGTAGATTAAAATGACTCTCCAGAATATGAAGAAGAAAGGAGAAACAATTAAGCTTAGATTATTCTGGCGTTCACCGCTGATAGGGCGTGTCTCCGAGGCTGAGATGGTGGCATACGTTGTAAGGGGTTCATCACCCTGCTGGAGCAAATGTAATCTCGATGTATTGCTCACTTGCTAGAACTACAATTCACAGGCGCTGCCTGAGCCATAAAATATCTTTGCTCTTGTTAAAAGAGAGCTGCAATAGAGTCGCAGGTCAGAGCAGTCTCTGCAGCAGTGGGAGTCGCTCGCTGCTACAGTGTATTTGTAGTCTGTCGCTGGTACAGCGCAGTTCATAGACAGTAGTTAAAGCCGCAGTGCAGAAAAAATTGTAAAATTTTATTATATGGAACTGAATAATAATTGTGATCAGCCGCAGAGCTAAATGATATCACGGAATGAGATGATGATGAACAAATGAATAATTGTTAATATAATGAAAAATCAACAGTGTGATTAAGTCAACCATCTATTGTAAGGTAAATTTCATTTTTTTTCTTTTTTTTTTTGTTTGCGAGTAGTTGAGTCACTTGTCTGAGATGTTAATATGAATTTGTTTCAATCTTTTCTTTTGTGATTCGTCAGCACCAGTAGATCTTTATCAATAACGTAAAAAATTTTCAGAATATAATTGCTTTTACCAGTCAGCTACAAAAGTATAATTTCCCCTTAAGTCATTGCCAATCCCGATCCGGTCATTTATCTAAATCAGAATATTCCAGAATTTTTGTCAAATTGTAGTCATGTGTTCTTTAGTAATCAGACGACCAGCGGTGCAGCTGTGTCACTATGTAAAGTCAGTTTTTCTAGTAATTCAGATCTCAAACAAATGCTATCCAGTATTAGTAGGTAGGCCAGCATTGCACTAAGCTGTGCCACTTACGAGCAGATATATAGAAAACGTTATCCGGCGACACCATCACGAGGTAAGAATTTTTCAGTTTATTTCTCACCGACAGATTCAGATTGATTTCACAGGGCCATAGCGTAGCGCTGCTAACGTCAAAATTTCAGTTTTTCATGAGTTAATATGTATCAGTTTTCATACGTCAGAATTTAATTATCCAAATTTAATTATTTTTATTTTTTATTTTCTGTTCGGGAAGGTAACACATCATGACTTTATGTTTTTTTATTTATACGGGAAGGTTAATATGAATTTGTTTCAATCTTTTCTTTTGTGATTCGTCAGCACCAAATGACGGTATTCACCAGTGCATCGAAATGCTCAGAGCCCAGTCGCCAACTGCTTAATGTGTCTACAGTCTCGGTGAGGTGGACAAAGTGCTCTGCAAGACTGTACTACGAAGACTCTCCATGTCCAGCACAACAAACCTGGATTCTGTAGTGCCAACCTCATTGAGCTGCCCTATGAATGTTTGTGATGTATCATGCAAATGAGTTCAGGAACTCAGAGCTGATAATAATGAACGTGCCGTTTATTTTCAACCCAGACCAAGTGATTGAGATGTAGGCTACCAGGCAACTGTTTAAATTTCTCGTTTCAGTGAACATGTACGTCAAATAATCGATTGCTGTATTGTAAGGCATATCATTTGCCATCAATCACTTTTCCTTTATGTAACTACACTACTGGCCATTTTCAGAGCATTCACACAAGGTTGGCGCCGGTGGCAACACCTACAACTTGCTGACATGAGGAAAGTTACCAATCGATTTCTCATACACAAACAGCAGTAGACCGGCGTTGCCTGGTGAAACGTTGTTGTGATGCCTCGTGTAAGGAGGAGAAATGCGTACCATCACGTTTCCGACTTTGATAAAGGTCAGATTGTAGCCTATCGCGATTGCGGTTTATCGTATCGCGACATTGCTGCTCGCGTTGGTCGAGATCCAATGACTGTTAGCAGAATATGGAATCGGTGGGTTCAGGAGGGTAATACCGAACGCCGTGCTGGATCCCAACGGCCTCGTATCACTGGCAGTCGAGATGACAGGCATCTTATCCGCATGGCTGTAACGGATCGTGCAGCCACGTGTCGATCCCTGAGGCAACAGATGGGGACGTTTTGAAGACAACAACCAGCTGCACGAACAGTTCGACGACGTTTGCAGCAGCATATACTATCAGCTCGGAGACCATGGCTGCGGTTACCCTTGACGCTGCATCACAGACAGGAGCGCCTGCGATGGTGTACTCAACGACGAACCTGGGTGCATGAATGGCAAAACGCCATTTTTTCGGCTGAATCCAGCATCATGACGGTCGCATCCGTGCTTGGCGACATCGCGGTGAACGCACGTTGGAAGCGTGTATTCGTCATCGCCATACTGGCGTATGACCCGGCGTGATGGTATGGAATGCCACTGGTTACACGATTCGGTCACCTCTTGTTCGCATTGGCGGCACTTTGAACAATGGACGTTACATTTCAGATGTTGTTACGACCCGTGGCTCTACCCTTTATTCGATCCCTGCGAAACCCTACATTTCAGCAGGATAATGCACGACCGCATGTTGCAGGTCCTGTATGGGCCCTTCTGGATACAGAAAATGTTCGACTGCTGCCCTGACCAACACATTCTCCAGATCTCTCACCAACAGAAAAGTCTGCTCAATGGTGGCCGAACAACTGGCTCGTTACAATACGCCAGTCACTACTCTTAATGAATTGTGGTATCGTGTTGAAGCTGCATGGGCAGCTGTACATGTACACGCCATCCAAGCTCTGTTTGACTCAATGCCCAGGCGTATCAAGGCCGTTATTACGGCCAGAGGTGGTTAATTGTTCTGGGTACTGATTTCTCAGGATCTATGCACCCAAATTGCGTGAAAATGTAATGATATGTCAGTTCTAGTATAATATATTTGTCCAATGAATACCCGTTTATCATCTGCATTTCTTCTCGGTGGAGCAATTTTAATGGCCAGTAGTGTATGTGGCACGTCGAATGGCACGGTCGATTTTCCCCACTTCCAGAGATTCGTTTCCAGTCATGTGTCGTACGCGTGCCGCGAGAGGGCAGACGGAGAGGGACATGTGATGGACACTGCGGTCAAGATGGTGAAACTCGCGGACGGCGATAGGGAGACACTTGCAACGATCGAAACTGGCCTCACCTCTCGGAATCCACCTCCGTGTCCATCTTCGGTGTCTGCGGCACATCGTTGGCAGTCATCACGGAACACGGAGGGCTGTGGCTGTCGTCGACGCTGGCGGCTCGGGCTGTGCATGGAGGTGGGTAGGAAAGTGCAGAATGGGGCTGTACAGCGTACAGGCCGGAATAGACGGTATTCTAGTTGAGTGACACGAGACAACCAGTCTTGGGCGAAGCGAATTCTGAAGGACCTCAAGAAATGGTGCATGTGTGTGTGTGTGCGGCATGGTTGCTGGTCGAGAAGACGGGCAGCCCAGGCGGAGCTCCCGTGTGGTGAAGTAGCTACTATCTCGACCCGGCCTGATGTACAGCAGTTCCAGAAAAAGGGAAGAAACGGCTTTTGCTAGTTATAAGGAACACTGTTTGAGTGCTTTCGCAACTGATGGTGTAGCCTGGTGGCTTTGTGATTGAAGTAGCGCACCTTGTTATGTGCAAACGTGCTTTCAGTGTAGCCACTTGTGAAACAACACCGTGAACCAAAGTCTGTGAATGCTGAACAACGGTTTGTTTGTATTTATGGCACATGGGGTGTGCGACAAGATGTGTTGAGATACAGAGAAGGTGTAACTGCGTCAGTACGCATTGTGGGGTTGTTACGCAAATTAAACAGAAACTGATCGTGTTTGCCATGAGTGTGAGGCAGTTGATTGTGTACTGGAAGTCTTGTAATTGAACTGGTTGTCCACCCCTGTGTATTGAGATTTTGTTTTGTTATTGGCTTATGTCATTGAACTGTCATATATGTAATGAACTGCCATGTATACACAGGGTGTATCAAACCGAATCATCCGATTTGGCACGTCTATATTTCTTTAACTAATAAACACATGCAAAGAATTCTGTTTTTTGGTGAACGCGAATCTCAATCAGTTTATTTTATACCTTTTCATAGGTTTTCACGCCGCGTGGTCTCAGGCGCCTTGCCACAGTTCACTCGGCTCTCCCCGTCGGAGGTTCGAGTCCTCCCTTGGGCATGGGTGTGTGTGTTGTCTTTAGCATAAGTTAGTTTAAGTTAGAGCAAATAGTATATAAGCCAAGGGACCGATGACCTCAGCAGTTTGGTCCCATAGGAACTTACCACAAATTACCAAAAATAGGTTTTAAATATGGCCCCGTTGAGATGCACGGCATATGTCAATGCGGCATTGAAACTGTTGCCATACTGCAGCGAGCATATCTTGAGTTACAGCTACCACAGCTGCTGTTATGCGATACCTCAGTTCATTCACTGTTGATGGTAATGAAGGCATATAAACAGAGTCTCTTGTAAACCCCCACAAGAAATAATCACATACAGTCTGGTTCAGTGACCTTGCAGGCCAGTAATGTAAGGCTGAATCATTTGGTCCAGTGCGACCTATCCATCATTCAATAAGTCTTTGATTTAAAAATTCCCACACAACCAGATGCCAGTGTGACGGTGCCCCATCCTGTTGCTAAATGAAGTCGTTCGAATCAGTCTCCAACTATGGGAAAATAAAGTTCCCAAGCATATCGAGATATGTGCTTCCTTAAGTGTTCTCGGAAAAGAAAAATGGACCATACACCTTTTCAGGTGAAACTGCACAAAACAAATTAAATTCTGGAGAGTCCCTCTCACGTTATACAATTTCATGCGGTTGTGCCGTACCCCATATTCTCACATTATGACGGTTCACTTTTCAATTTAAATGGAATGTTGCCTCGTGACTAAACACTAAGCGTGGAAGAAAACTGTCATCCTCGATCTTGCCAAGAATTAAATTACAGAACTCCACCTTCATGAAGAGCTTGCAGAGCAGAATTTTGTATATCTTCATGTGTAAACGTCGACGCAGCACACGTCAGACGAGACATCGGTGGCATGTTGAGCTGTCGAGCTGCACGGCGAACGGATTTCTACGAACTCCTTTAATACTACTGTGAATGCGTTCGACGTCTGTGTCAGACACTCGGGGACGGCCCGTTGATTTGCCTTTACACAAACAACCTGTTTCTCGGAATTGTTCATGCCATCATCTACTGCTCTGTGCTGTAGTAGGATCCATACCATATCTAGTACGAAATTCTTGCTGAACTGTTATTACTGACCCGCAGTGACCAAAACGTGGAACACAAAACGCTTTCTGTTGTCCCGACACCATTTCTACTAGAACTGAAGTGGGCGCACCCTGCTGCTACCTATCGGGAACCATGTAAAGAGTTTCCTCTTTCCAACAGTATGTTGTTCACGCACATATCTCAAATAACATTGCGAGGTGCCAGGGCTAGCAGTGTATTTAACACTAAATTCTTCTAGAATCTTCATATGTAAATGATGCTCTAAGCCCCCCCCCCACCCTCCCCTTTTCTAACTCCGACATTTGCTGTTGCACATGGATTAAGAAGAGACGCGAACTGACTGTAATCGACCCTGTAAGTGGAGTAGAAAAGAGTTTGGCACCTGCAATAATTTAATGTGATAGAAATTAATTAAATAAAGGAAAGTTTCACTAACGTAGTGAGAAATGACAGGGTTGCTCTACCGATTAACAGAATGAAAGTTCTGTCCAAAATAACAATTTGATTTATTATTACTAAACTCAAAATAATAAACAAAACACATGAAACATTTACAATACATCAAATTGGATACTCAAATAAATGCTGTGAAGGTGAAGTTGGTCCATAAACTAGATTGTAACATTGATGACAAAGTGGTAAGTGGAGCCAATTCCTTCCAACTCAGATCTTAAGAGAAACACCCAGCCAACCCAACATTAATTGCTGCTACAGTAGTGAGAACTCAATGAACACCCAAGACAGAACGAAGTTAGAAAAGACGAACAGGCGCGCTCTGCTGAGCTCTGATTATCACCTAGCAAAATTCCCTAATCTGGCGGTGCTGCGGACATACATTACCAAGCTGTCTTCTTAACTGCAAGAACACGATATGGCGTACTGAAGGCGAGGGCTGGTAGCTTCGACGTCCCGTCGTGGTGTTGATAATGTCGCGAGATACCCCGAAACAAATTATCCTGGTTTGGTTGTTGTAGACTAAAGACTTCCTAGCAATACAAATGCACCTCTGAGTGAGACGAAGAAGGCCTGCCACACAATCACTGATGGTACAGTGATTGATTTTAACAAGCAAAGTCACACAGTAACTCCGATACAGTCAACTTTAGCCAAAACTGCTCAAGACAGGCAACATAGACCACTTGTACGCAGAACACTCAATTGCCAACTGTACTCGGAAAGTTACATTGAAGTCGAAACTTCAGCAACTTCGTCAAACAGTTACAATTAAATAAAAGGCAGGTTGTCCAGAGCAGCGAGAGCTCAGTCTTGTAACCTACTCCGACCGAAAGGCGAGAGCCGACTCTCTCAAGAGCACCCATACATGCCGAACACAGAATATTCCCTCCCCCACGACAGTGGCCGTTGTTAAATGTTCCAATCAGCAACTCGAAAACCGGCGGAAAATTCCACTCTATTGCCGACGCACTACTATTCCACCAATGGAGATACTTGGCGCCAATTTCCGCGCCGATGTTGCTACGTCACAGAGCTATCCCCTGAGCCAGCCAATCACAGTTATGATTTTGCAGAAAGCGCGGGAATTTGCCCGCCAAGACTGCCTGGGAACACAAGTCATTCCCATGCCTCGCTGGTAGCCCGCCAGAAAGTGTTTTCACTAAGTTTCTGCGAAGTAATGGAATCTCTAACCCAGCCACTCCGTCGGACCCCTGTGGGCATGTTGCTCCCGCTCTTATGACAATGTCGGCGTCTGGAAAGCATCCACTGGACTCCCTCATACCAGTCGGCTTAACCCTTTCAAGTTCAGCAGAACCTGCCTGTCACCGGACCACTTGGGTGACGAGAGTCCGTGTGTGAAGGAATAGCGACTTTTCACCACATGCAATTAGAGAGGAAAATCGAATTACTCAGAATAAGATAGAAATATGAGAGAGGGCTCATGCCACCTCTCAACATAACAGTTATGATTTTTTAAAAATCATCTGATTCCTTTTGATACACCATGTATTTTAAAAGAAGTTATTCAGACATAAGCATTACTAGCTTGATAGTATTATTGGTAGCTGGTGTCTTAGTTGATGGATATCCAGACTAACAGTAGAACAACATAAGTGTATGTTGTTGGATGGTGGTCCATTGAGTTTATTCTATATTTTGCCATGTTTTGCCATCGTCAAAAGGAAATTTTGTGCTTGGTTATATTAGCCCTGCTTAAGTCATTTCAGTTTACAGGAAATTATATTCCTTCCCTTGTAAGTCGTTTCTGTTCTGCTAATTGAAAATGTTTGTGGTAAGTAAAATAATTGTGAAAAACCAGCCTCAAAAGCACACAGCGAGTGGTTCTCATAAAGGTGACGGACCCATACAGTACTACATCAGCAGAAGCTTTTCTCGTCACTGGGAACATGTCCCGTTGACACCACAGTACGATATCTTAATGCTGCGTATTGGTTGCTGTGAGATAACATAAATAAAATACAAGGGCTTTCAGGTTGCAGAATAACTAATAAGTTATGTCTTTGAAAATGGACGCTTGACGAGAGGCAGTGTAACTGGAACAGTGAAAATACTGCACGCCGGGTATGGCCTCCTTCGGAACTTCAAAGAGAGATTACAGCTGAATCATGTCGTCCTCACCAGAGGTATGGTTCACTTTATGGCAGAACACGGACCTTACCCCCACACATTCATGCTCGTTGAATAGGAAAGAGACGATCATCATTGTGTAATCATGGTGATCTAGGATCTCCCGTGCATGTTGTGTTCACACGTCCACTCCAAGTGAACGCTAGGAGACATGAACCCACTCAGGGGTTCTTAATTAAGAGTGCTGACAGATCCAAGTTACTGAACATAGAAAAAAATGTGTGTGAAATCTTATGGGTCTTAACTGCTAAGGTCATCAGTCCCTAAGCTTACACACCACTTAGCCTAAATTATCCAAAGGACAAACGCACACACTCATGCCCGAGGGAGGACTCTAACCTCCGCCGGGACTACTGAACATAGAAACAGTATATCCAGAAACGCAAAAAATAAGGTGGGAGTAAGTATTAGAGAAAGAAACGCTAGAAGAAAGGACTTCAGCAGAAGAGAGGGGGTGGCGAGAGGGAATATCCCACTAATGAGTGATGTATGGACAGCAGTAGCGTCGGGAGTGAGGAAATGATAAGCTAACGAGTGATTAGAGCACATTTAATTTAGTTTAAGATAAATACATTAGTTTTATATTAACAGAATTATTAATAATACTATGGTATTTAAATTTAGTGATAAGTTATTGTGAGGTCTCGATATTTTTTTGTCGACTCGTTCAACAAATAGGCAGTAAATTATAATTACAGTTTTAAATGTTTCATATTTGACGTACAGACATAACATGTACAGGAAACGAACAGTTGGCTGAATTGTAGCCTATTTCCCACTCAGCGCAAGAAAGATGCGACGATGTACCGAAGCAGCTGCAAACCGAAGGTCACCTAGAGAAATTTGTACAAGGAGTAACATAGTACATTAATTTCTTTTCTTTTGTTTCATCACTTACCTTTGTTCTATTTACTTTATAATTAATTATATATTTTTTATATTTATGCATGCTATTAAGTTATTGTATAAACTAGTGTCTCAATATTGCACTATTAGAGCATACGAAAAAGATGTATACCATTACGCAGAGAATTCCCAGTGTACTGAATCTATTGTACAACCTGTTTTAGATACACAGGAGGGCAGATTTTATGAAGATAAAAAAAAAGCTTGATTGGGTCAGTATGGGAATACATCCACAGATATTAATAGCAAAAACACACCATCCAATTAATTTTAAAAAGAAACGTAATGTTTCAAAAATAAAAGTTCTGGCTGTGACTGTGGTTCTAGCAGAGTATTAAATTTTTGTGCTGTTTAAATAATATTCCCTTCAGCTCCATTTTTCATTCGTTATTAGCTACTTGAACAAGTATTCTCAAGATCCGTCTGTAAAAACAAGAAAGAACCAAACTCTGTTTAATCATAAGTTCAAAACAGGGAAAAAATATCACCCACTGACGTCTATGATCAAACTTGTTAACTGTGAAGACAGATAGGAGGGTGAATGAAGTCCGGAAAGAGATAAGAAGAAGTACACACTTACTAGTTTTCTGCAATCAGTTTAATATATTTGATGGCATAGATCACAAAAGTTTACTTGAAAAACTGTGATGTTGTAATATTAACAACGTCCCTCTTCCATAACTATAAACAGCAGTCATACTATAAATACATCAGATGTTGATTTAGATCTTCGTATATACACTGCAATCCAATTTACAGTGTGTGGCGCAGGTTACTTCAGATAAGAAGTAATGTCCGGAAGTGTGAACTGTATCCCTTTGCTTGACGCGCAACTCTTCTCCACATCCGGCCATCCAGATTGGGTTCGTCTTGATTTCTTTAAATCGCTTAAAACGAATGTCGGAACAGATCCTTCGGAAGAGCCCGACCGGTCATTTTCATCAACGTTCCTCAATCCGACCTTCTGTTTCGTCTACAATGCTTTCACCCTCAACGGCATTTTACAATTCATCCCTTCTATCGTCTTAAACTGCATCTCTAATACTTTACCACAATTCTTGAAGTATGCTATTTGATCTCTTATACCTGTTGTAGAAGCAGCCAGTTCAAATTAGATTTGTGAAAGATATTTAAATCATCGCAACTACTCCGCTGCTGCCGTTCAGGTCGCGATGGACTAGAGAATGTACCATGTACGTCATATCTCTCGATGGTACCGCACTGAGTTGGGTTTGTTGTATTGTGAATGGTGACTCACTTGTTCATTGAACAGCACTCCTCAACCTATTTGAGGAGAAGACTATTACACTGCCTGACAACTCAAGAGAGGCACTTAGAAGAGGATGGGGGAACGAAATGAAACTTCACCTGTTGAGAGAATATGTTCCGTATTGCACTGATTACAAAAACATGTCAAATTTACAAAGATTTTAGCAGTATGAGCTTATTTATCAGTTTGTAGTTGCATCCCCTCTGGCCTGCATTAATTCGATTGAGAAGGCTGTCATCCTCCCCTGAATCAAGCTGGCCCACAACTCTTATGACTGGTGCTTGATATCTTGGATAGAGATATCTGGGAAAGAGTTGACGTTCGTGTCGTTTACTCACATTTTCTATAAGGGACACATCTGGGGATCTACCTGACCTTGTGACATTAGTGAATAACCTCCACGGTACCAGAACAAACTGTAACGGGTAAAACGGGTAAAAACACAGACACAGATTAGGATACATACAGCAAATAATTGAGGACGTAGAGTGCAAGTGGTACTCCGACGTCATGACAACTGCAACGCAGAATTCGTAGCTCTACAACTTTTTTCTGGACTTCTTGAGCGGGAAATAGCATTTTGTTTTTTTTACTAACATATGTATTTCGTAGATTAAGCATAGACGTACACACCTCCTGTACAGTAGGGCCTTGTTCTTCAGAATCCACTGCAAAAAGCCTTGCCCTGTGGAACTGAATCTGATGTCAGGAAACAGTAAGACGTCCTCTTCGTTGACAGACAACCGGTAAGCTAAGGCTGTGATTCCGCTGTGCAGTGTGGTCTTTTAATTTTATTTTTTATTTTTTCAACACGTTTCATTCTATCCCCTGAGGGTGGATGACGGGCCTGCCTACAGAGGTTGGAAATGTGCTCTTATTCAGCCAGAGGGGTAAAGTTATACTGCTTTGCATCTTTATTCATTTTGGTGCGTTTGATGCTAGGGTACTGAGGGAGGGGTGGGAATTTTTACTAGTGTCTCCCAGCTTGAACTGTAGGAGGAGCTGCAAGGGCAGACCCCACATTCGTCTTACGGCCGAGGGGACTGTTGATGTTGGCTTCTCGCCATTTGCGGTAAGTCCTTTGTCACACTGTCCCACAAGACTTTCTTCGTACACGTCTTCTTCACGTTGGTTATCAACCTATCTCCATAGGTGACTAAGACAGTCTGCACACTTTTGCTGATCATGTCTGGGCGTTGCTTGCGTTCGTCCGAAAGGCAAGGGGCATCCTTATGGGAAATGAGGACGGGTGACTGGCACGTACACTGATGTGGTACTTACGTTGCGATGGAAACTGGCAGAATCCCCACGCCAGGGCGTTGAAACGGTTCCTTTTTGCAACTCGTTAAGGACTTTACGAGGAACTGACTGGAGAACAGTGCTGAAATTGCCACTGCATTAAAGATTGGGCATATTTTCAGGAGCGGATCCAAGGAGGAGAGGAGTTATGGGTGTCACCTTGTAACCTCCCCCCTCACTTATCGACCTTAATGACAGTGAAAAATTAAACCGCGTGTACCTAATGGAAATTTGGGAAAAGCAATCGTCACCGAAGTTAATCTATCGGTAAAGAGGGAGGAAAGGGTTACATCTAAATGAAAGGAAAAATGCAAATGAAACTGGTGGAAATTAATTTTGAAATGGGGTAAAGTTAATAAAGAAAGTAAATGTGCGGCCGTTACGTTAACAATTAACTAGCGGTAATTAGATATTCGAGATTTGGGGGAAATCACGGTCGCCAGTCCTAAGGACAATTACTATAGTAACTGAAAAAGAAAGGTTATTACACATATAATTAACACTAGAAGCGTGGCAACTGAAGGTTGACACGTGTAGTGTGAAAACTGAAAGTTTGTCAGAAGTAATAAATTTCGCTACAATCTGACTTAATTTAGCAAAAGAATTAATAAAACCGGAAAACCGAAAGTTAATTTAGTGACTGAAGTTAATAGTGAGCTTTCTTTCTGAAGCACATCGAAATCCAGTAAAATACGGTTAGTCTTGGACTACCTCAACAATCATTTCAAAAGCAACTTGACTCTACGCAATTTAGAAACAAGCGATTTAACTTTGAACTTGAATTAAATGATTCTGAACTATTAACAATAGTAAAATTTAGTACGTACCAAGCTGAGCTGCAGTCACAGGTAAGCTAAAATATGCTAACAAAACTCGCACTCTAAATTTGTGCTCGTGTAACCTAAATATTGTAACCAGCTACTGAACTTTGAAACTAAAGCAGTGAAATCTAATTATATTATTTTAATGCTGGCGTTTGAATTTCAACGACACTCGGGTTCATTTCGGAAAAGGAAGGGACCCTGCTTGGCAATGCAATTGGGACAATGAGCAACAAAGGTTCATGCTAAGTTTCTGTAATTTTGCGAGGCAAATGGAACAATTTGAAAAGCTGAGGTCTGCCATACAGTTCTGAAACTTTACGTGCTTTTAGTCTTCCTTGTTGGTTGATTGAAGGTTTGAAGCCGTCGATCGAGGAGGTGGCGACAGTCACTCATTGTCGGCCGTCGCTGTTGCAGAAGCTGGATGTTGGCGCGCCTTCTTCTCGACACGGTCACCAGGCGAAACGGGCTCTTGATGTGCGCCAGCTAATGCTTCCCGTCCGCGACACCATGTCAGAAACTATCATCGCGAGTCGAGCGCAATTACATGCTGCCAAACCCCGGAAGCGCGGCAACTCGCGGGAGCGTCACACAACACCTGCTCCACTCGCTACTCCCGCCAGACTCTCACTGCTCTGCCCGCGCTCCACGCGGCAGAGTTAACACTACCAAAGATCCTACACACTTTGATTCGTCACACGACCTATCGACGTAATCGTTCGATAGCAGTTTTCCCTAGGCAAGACCCAGCGTAAAAATACAAATAATATTTACGAAACAAACCAATTATACATCGACATGAGTGCATAAATATATATATACAAACAGTAAAACAATTACAATATATAAAGAGACAGAAATGTCATATCTTGAGGTAACAAAACAAGGAAAAAAAATAATAGTACAATAGATGGAAATAGGAGTATATGCATTTCCGGCGTTACAACCTTACCCCATCCCCCATTCCAAGAAAAATTTTTTAGTACGTATGTTTGAATTTTACATGTATCAACTACCTCTGCAAATTTCTCTGCCACATTTAGGAGAATAAAATAGCGTGAGAACAAAGAGTGCCGAAAATGGCAAAGGAGTCTAGAATTTACAAGCTATGTCTAACACAGAATCCTCTCCACTTGATTGTAAGAAGACCTGTCAAAGTACATGTGCTCGCAGTCTGAACGTCTCTCAGCATCACGCAGACGGTTCATTCATACGAGGTGCGACAATAAAGTAATGAGACTGATGTGAAATAAATGTTGCTTACCGTTTTAGTCAAGTTTAGTGTTGTCTCCTTCAAAGTAGTTCCCTTCTGGTTGCACACACTTTTTCCAGCGCTTCTGCCATTGATGGAAACATTTTTGGAACTCATCTTCTGTAATATCCTCCAGGACCCTCGTCACAGCTTTTGGACATTTGTGTTGTTGGAAAATGGTTTCCCTTGACCACCGTTTTGACTCTTGGAAATAGAAAAAGCCGCACGGAGCTATGTCTGGTGAATAAGGTGGCTGTGGTAGTACTGAAAATTGTTTTGTGGTTAAAAATTGTTGTACTGACAGAGCAGTGTGGGATGGCGCATTATCGTGATCGGTACCATTTCCGTGACGAGAGACACAAACACGTGTTAACTTATTACAGCACAACTTATGACTGAGCTGTTGCATCGACGCCGGTTAGTGTGGCCGAGCGGTTCTAGGCGCTTCAGTCTGGAACCGCGCGACCGCCACGGTCGTAGGTCCGAATCCTGCCTCGGGCATGGATGTGTGTGATGTCCTTAGGTTAGTTAGGTTTAAGTAGTTCTAAGTTCTAGGGGACTGATGACCTCAGATGTTAAGTCCCATAGTGCTCAGAGCCATTTGTTGCATCGATGTGCCGCTTGGTTTAGAAGCATCTTATAGACCAAGTTCAAAGATATTGTGCCTATGCAATCCTGCAGGGTTACCACATCTTGCAAAGAAAATAAGTCTCATTACTTTATTGTCACACCTCGTATACATGTCTCGTGTGGAAGAGTTTGTCTATTGAAAGACGAGACTATGATATTGTTGCATGAGAGTTATTTGTTCTCGAATGGCAGGCGCAGATGTGAACGAGTTACGACGTGCTTAGTGCGCAATACGGCGATCCTCCGTTATGGTGATGAGACGTGATCTACTGGGACCCTGACGATGAACGTGCTTGCTCTCAGATTCCCATGCAGTCCAACACTGAGTCTCTGTCACATTCGAATGCTCCAAAAATCAGGATCTTGGACGAACCGACAAGCAGGCCAACTGTAGACCCCCAATAAAATCCTTTCGAACTCTGTCAGGTTGTAATAATGCTGTCTCACACACATATGCAGCATCCCAGTTCCTTAAAAGTGCTCACTAAACATCTGGTGCTGTTCACACCCATTATGTACCTACAAGACTTCGTAATAAAACTAATGCACTCTAGTGGCCGCTCTAGCCGTTATAGTGAATTGCAGCTCTGATCATTTACATACCCACCTATGGTTTGTACACGTATGAAGTTTCATTAACATCTGACCATGTCTTTTTGGTTCTTCGCTTTTTTTTCGCCAGGCGCTATATATGTCAGTACACGCAAATTGATACCCTTATGGTCTGTCCTTCAAGAACCCCATAGGTTTCCTTTCTTCATAATAAATCATTTGGTTATTAATTAGTAAATATCTTGCTATAGACAGAACGTGTAACTAATATGAAAAGATAAATTTGAAATGACTCCATAACGTGTGGTATTACGACAGCCGCTGTGAACATGTACATCGGCACAAGATTTTTTTTCCATTGCTACTAGGCTACCTGTTACTAGTTCTATCAAATGTATTTTATTGTAATAAATTTCAGTGACCCACATCAAATGAAACTACATGTTAGAAACAGCTAACAGTGATTCATTAAAATTTGCTTAAACCAGTCGTTTGGTTGATCATATCCACCAGAACGATGCAAGGATTCATAATTACAGATTAAGTTAAAATGAACACTGGAGATCTGAATAATTTTTGTTTATTAACCGGTTTTGGCTTATGTACAAGCCATCTTCAGAGTTTTTGGCCCCGCAAGGGTAGGAACAGCAAAGTTACAAACTGTTATTACATATGGCCTTAAAACAAGATACAGAAAAGCTGATGTAAAAATTACATACAGTACTATTGTATATGGCGTTAAAAATAGAAAAAGGTTATAGAGCTTATCGCCATGGCTGGTGCTGGCGGATCCTCGGATTTCTCGTGATACCACGATCGTACACAGTGACTGATGGCTGTGGAGCCACGGGTTAAATAGTGTGCGAACCGCCGGCCGACTAGGGCTTACGTTCTCACCAGCCAATGGCAAATGCTTCACAAGAGTTGATCATGTCCAAGTTGTAATATGTGCCTTGATATAGTTGCAAAAGGGGGCAGGCGTGTCAGAACATGTAGACCAGAGGTCCCAACATTTCAGCCTACCTGGGCTACATTGGAAGAAGGCGAGTATTTATGGACCGCATGTAATATACTCAACACTACTCACTACTAACAATAATTGCTTAATTGCTGAAAAAAAAGAATGGCCTAATGAGAGAATAGCAGCGGGTGGCCGAATTATTTCACACCTGTAGATAGGCAACCCAATGAAAAGATTCATTAAAGGCCAACTGTCGTGTCTTACTGGACAGTTCGTGTGAGTGACTTTAATGAACTGCATGCACACATTGACGTTTGTCGCATCACTAACTATGTTCATACTGAGCGCCTGTGAGATTAGTTACAAAGTTGGAGAGACGTTCTATGCACTTATATGAGTGTGATTGTCTTGTAGTTTTTGTGCAGTAGTCTTCTGAGACTCCATAGATACTGCCGAATGACCCTGAATACTAAAACCATACCATGCTCAAGGGGAAGCTGTAGTGCTACATTTTACTTTGGAGAATGATATCCATCTCCGCATAACTGCCTGCCTTGCGAGTTTGTTTTGATCTTACTTCAAACTGATGATGTTTGAGTGCTGATAGATAGTCAAAAACGTGAACATCACAGAAAGTTAAGGCTTGCAGTACATATTAGAACTCCAATGGAACGGAGTGGCGGATAAGAACAAACATTAATGCAGCTGAATTTTCGGCTCGTTTCCTTTTAATGTATATAAAAGAAATATACAAATCCAATAATGGCCATTTGAGTGGCACTTGGAAAAACTATTTGAGCTCTTGTATAACTAGGCAAACAAAAGCCACAGAAATGATAATTGTTGTATTGTAGTTTGCAGAATTGAAAACTGACGCACAAAATGAAAGGAAAGAATATTGTAACTCGCTTTACTCGATTGCAAAAGTTATTGCAAGAACATGTTTCATAATTTTTGTAGAAAGTAATACTCAAGAGCCTACTTTTTTTTAGTCATTGGTCTTTTTTTGTCTTGATAATCATACCAGAGTAGCCAGTTGCCAGGATGCGGCGTAATTTGCACATTTTTGTTTGTTTCTTTATGAATTATCAACTAAACGGTTTTGAGTTATCTGTAAGGTCAAACCACGTGAATATTGCATTTAGAACTTAGTTCGTTGGTTCATGGCACATTCGTTTTTAACGTAATAAATACATCACGTGATATTTTGGATTAAACACAAAAAGGTGTAATAACTGATAGTTTAGTATTATTGCTACATTTGTTACGAAAAAGCCCAGTTATCGATTTAAACTCGTTTTTATGTGATCCAATAAACTGCATTATGGGTAGTATAAATTCTATTCACAAATGACGAAATAGTCAATATGTCTCGGAATAGTCTAAAGTATGATCTCAGCAATATTTACCACAAATCTCTCAGTTTTTCCAGTTAAGATAATTTCAGTGAAGGAAGAGGAGAAAGTTTTTGAGGTTAGCATAAATATTTCATGTCGCTTAAAGTAATTTAAAATACTTGATATGACTAAACGAGGGACCACATCTTTTTTTAAATAAACAGTGTTCTGACATTTTATTCTTGTGACGCCTGCAAAGAGCGCTGAAGCCTGTTGTACAATCTTTTTGGATGTAAATCATTTTTATTTTTACAAACTGTGTCATCTAAAGAGAATCGTTGCATATCTAACGAATTTTGCATGCTCTAAGTTTGCTGTAATTCTAAACCAGGCGTGACACTGTGGGAATTATACTATATGAGGTGCTGATCAAATTTGCACTGATTGACCATATGAGACTGTATTCAAGAGGTAATTATAACAACTGTAAACATTTTACTGTTTCAGATGAAATACAGTGCTCTCTGTATTCACACTTTATAAGAAAAACGATTTCCATATACACTTTTTTCTCATAAAGAGATGGACCGGTCACCGTACCACGTATGTTTTATTGGGTTTAGTACTTTTTATAGATCTTTAGTACCTGGCATAGCTCTCCTAAGAGTTGGCCTACATGTAAACTGCTTTCATTTCCTGCAACGCCGTAACTGGGCCTCTGTCTCAACCTCAGTCATCTTAACTTCATCCTTTTCTCCACACACTCTTTTCTTTAGTGTATTTTTTCTGTTGCGTTTCCATTTATATTTCAGCTTGTATTCTGTTAGCATTGCCCGTGTTTTTAAAATCTGAATATGCCTTCAATTAATTTTGAGTGTGGTATTAGTTCATATCCTATCGGTGCCAAGGCTATTTTTAGCACCTGTTACTATTACTGGATGTAGATAATGGGTGACTAAAAATTTGGATTTGACTACGTGGTAGAACAGTCATATGGTTATTATTTCTGTAATAATAATAAGGTTATTATTCTGTTAATAATAATCATTATGAGACAGTGTTACAGCATCTATCACCAATGAAGATTTATTTTTAAATAGGACTTCACAGACATATTTTTTTCATTTAAGAGATGACCTACAGTGTCTAAAATGAATACTTGAAATTGGGTTGCCATCTTTTATCACGATTTGTTGTGGTATCAATAAACAACCCCATGAGAAACTGAAGCATGAAGACTGAATTCAGTGATAATTAACTGAATCAGCAATTGAGTCATTTTCGGCGCTACATACAATACAGCTAAGGCACACTCATTGTGCTTAACATGTCACAGCTGTAACATCTGTGGACTGTTAAGGACTGTTGACCTGCAATGTACTTTGAGAGCTGTCATCTGTAATGAAGGATGAATATTATCTGACACAAGTGGTAACACTGGCTATGGATGCAACCCTCTTATTCACTAAAATACGGCGCACCGTCCCGTGTTAACATGATACTACGCATCCCGATGGTATGTCTAACACATCGGTTGCTGGCTCTGATGTCGATTATCCATAAAGACTAACAATCGACATGTCCCATAGGGGTCCATCGGTGCTCACACGTTCAGCGCTAACAAGTCGATGATAGCAACGAACACCGTCTACTAGTTGCAGGTCGTCTGCAACACGGCCAAGTGTTCCAAGCTACACGGACCAAGGGTGGAACGAAGACAAGCCCCTCGTAAGCGTGTCATTTCCGCAAATGGACAAAATAATGTAAGAAATTTGAAAGGAGATTGTTTAACAAAATCGCCGTTCCTCATTGATGAACATAAAGCCGGATTTTTGGATTTGTTTCCATTCCTCAGTTCACGATCATCAGTTTGTTGTAAATCAATAATTAAATGACGAAGGTACTTTCCTAAATAAATAATAGGAATAAAAAATCGACAGACTATCCAAGATCATATAAAAGTAAGCTCGCAACTCCCTGATACTGCTAACCAACCTTGGATCTTCAGTACGTGTGAAATCACAGTTGCCTTAGGCAGAATCAGCCAAATTTAGCTCACGACCATAACTTTCACTATATCTCCCGCTTAGCTTTGTAACGCGAACTTGGTTCCCAACATGAACAGTATGTCTGCTAATTAAGGTTCCACGCGATCTTCTCTACATCAAACACCTACGAAGTTTGCCAGCTTCCCATAAACGTGGCTCTAATAAAACAACTGCCTGTCTGGTCCTTATTTCTGTCTTAACTATTATCAACTAACCTCCAGTTCCTGAAAACGAAATCCTCCCACACGTCTAAATTTCTTACTCACTCTTGTTCTACACCGAGTCTGGTCTCTTATTATTTTTTCCCATGACTATGACTCATCTGCCATAATATTACATAAACACCCATAGCACTTCCTTACTCACTCTTGTTCTACACTGAGTCTGGTCTCTTATTATTTTTTCCCATAATTATGACTCATCTGCCATAATATTACATAAACTCCCATAGCACAACTCTGTACATCCCCTTTATGTGACTCCGCCTAAACCGCACATACCACTGCAACCTCACACCATATTTAATCTTACAACTATTTAACCCTTCCTTTTCCAAACTACTTTTTCCCGTACAGCCCCTCTTGCGAAGAAAATTTTCGGCCAAAGCTGTTTCTGCAGCACTTTACAAATTCATAGTCATTTTATTCGTCTTGTTATTTCATGCTAGTGAACCACAAACTCATGAAATTCTGTGGAGCATTTGTACTAATCATGAAGTTTGTAAGAAAGATTAAGATTTTAAGATAGCTCTATTTGGGGGACCCTTACACGTTTTCTTCCAGTCCATGTACTAATAACGCTACCCGTGCTAGTGGTTGAATTGAAATGAAAGTCCGGAGACATTGTTTGAAAAAGCAGAGGAAAACTTTTGAATACTGCGGGGACTCTGACTTCTGTTGTATATGAATGAGTATATCATTGATATTCAGCTTTGGGTAGCAAAACGATGTATCGTGGGCCATAGCTCAGAACTTCATGTGAGCTGTAACGTGGGTTAATGATGTCATATTGGCACCAAATTTCACCACACCTCAGCCAAACGCCGTCGGGAACGTGTCACACGATGGGGAGGTCGTCCCACCCCTTCTTACCAATATTTCACTCCTTCTTTTGGCGCCCCTGCGGCTAAGATCAGAACCGCGATGCCCAGCGTTGAAATTAAGCGATTTTTTAATGGATGGCCGATGAAAACATTTCTGTCATATCGCTGCTCAGTATCGACACGAGCAGCAAGGTTTTAGGAAGAATCTCTCTTGCGAAACTCAGCTTACCTCTTTCTCTCATGATATATTGCAAACTATGAATGAAGGGTAACAGGCAGATTCCACAGTTCTATATTTCCGGAAATCACTTGACACGGTGCCTCATCGCAGGCTGTTAACGAAGGTACGAGCGACCGGAATAAGTTCACAGCTATGTGAGTGGCTCGAAGACTTCTTAAATAATAGAACTTAGTATGTTGTCCTCAATGGGTTTCGTCAGGAGTGCTCCAGGAAAGTGTGATAGACCGCTATTATTCTCTGTATACACATAAATGATGTGGCTGCAGGGTGGGTAGCAATCTGGTGTTGTTTGTTCATGATGTTGTGGTGTACGGTAGAGTGTCGAAGCTCAGTGACTTTTAGAAGATAGAAGACGACTCAGACTAAATTTGGAAATTTTTGGTAAGTTCTTATGGGACCACACTGCTGAGGTCATCGGTCCCAAAGCTTAAGCACTACTTAATCTAACTTAAACTAACTTACGTTAAGGACAACTCAAACACACAAATGCCCGAGGTAGGACTCGAACCTCCGAAGGGGGTAGCCACGCGGACCGTTAAGAGCCGCGCGGAGTGGCCGTGCGGTTTGAGGCGCCGTGTCACGGATTGCGTGGCCTCTCCCGCCGGAGGTTTGAGTCCTCCCTTGGGCATGGGTGTGTGTGTTGTTCCTAGAATAAGTTAGTTTAAGTAGTGTGTAAGTTTAGGGACCGATAACCTCAGCAGTTTGGTACCTTAAGAATTCACACACATTAGACCGTTCAGACTAAATTTCCAGTTGGTGTGATGAACGGCAGCTAGCTCTAAATGTAGGAAATAAGTTAATGCTGATGAGTAGGAAAATCAAACCTGTAATGTTCGGACAGTATTACTAACGTCCTGCCTGACACAGTGAAGTGGGTTATATATCTGGACGTAGCGTTGCAAAGCGATATGAGATGGAACGAGCATATGAGAACTATGGTAGGGAAGACGAATGGTCGACTTCGGTTTATTGGCGGAATTTTAATACAGCGTGGTTCATCTGTAAAGGAGACAGCTTATAGAACGCTGGAGCGAACATATTCTTGAGTACTACTCGAGTGTCTGGGTTCGGTACCAGGTTGGATTGAAGGAAGACATCGAAGCAATTTGAGACAGGCTACTAGATTTGTTACCAGTAGATTCGAACAACACGTAAATGTTACGGAGATAGTTCGGGAACTCAAATGGGAATCTCTGGAGGGAAGGGAACGCTCTTTCCGAGAAACACTATTCAGAAAATTTAGAGAACAGGTATTTGGAACTGACTGCCGAACGATGCTACTGCCGCCACCATAAACTGAGCATAAGGACCACGAAGGGACGCATACAGACAGTCGTTTTTCCCTCGCTCTATTTGCGAGTGGAACAGGAAAGGAAATGACTAGTAGTGGTAGAGGGTACTCTCCACCACGCGCCGTACGGTGGCTTGCGGAGTATGTATTTAGATTTAGATGAAAAGGCCTTTGGGGGTGTCAATGACAACACCCCTTCCTTTGGGGTGTTGATTCCCACACATTTCGCTGTGGGAAGCGACCATCTACACTGCGATGGGCAACAGGAAGACGTTCCCCACAACATTTGACACTGTTGACAGCCCTACGGTCGATCCAACCCGTCTCCAAGGACATCGTGAGCCTTCAACGCCACTGAAAGTGATCACACTCGTTTGGAGCGTAGAGCGACCGCAATTTTTTGCACTGGCATACAGGGTAGAACACTAGATACCTTTTGAGACCGCTTGACGAAATTTAAACGTGACTGGAAGCAGGAAAGGATGTCTATGGATTTTCATCCCTCCTGTTTAGCGCCCTCGTGTGGCGTGACCACAGAGAGGTGTGACCACATGCATGAATAAAATGGCAAAGCGTCCCTCCAAGAAACACCTTCAGTGCCACCTGTGCACGTTTATTGAACACTTTAAAAATGTGCTTGTACACAGACAGCCAATCACTGATTACTAGGTGTCGGTGTGGCCGGCATCCATTTCGACACCCCCTAGATTTCGCAGGCGGCCAGCACGCGCTACTTCAGAGACATAGCGCCACTGAGTTAGGGGGGTCGTAATGGTTGCTTGTCACACCTATGTCTAGTAATCAGTAACGAGGTCTCCTTACCGCTACATTTTTAAAGTGTTCAGCACGCACCGTGGATGTTGTCGAACTGGCGGAACTCAGATGCAGTCTTTGCTGTTTTATTAGCGCTTGTACTAATGTCGCATCCCCACGTGATCACGCCACAAGAGGGTGTGAAACAGGAGGGTTGAAAAAGATATAAATACTCTTTGCCGCTTCAAATCACATTCAGATTTTGTCGAATGGTTTTGAATGGCCTCTCTTGGTTCCTGTACAGCAGGGCAAAAACAGCGTTCACACTACACTCCAAATGGTTGCGATTACTTTCAGTGAGGTTGCAGGGCAAGGGCGTTCTTACAGAAGGGTTGAATCGTTCGGGGGTGTCAGAAGTGTCAGAGATAGTGAAGACCGTTGTTCTGTTGCTCATTACACCGCGAACTTTCTGTTTCGACCTCGAAATGTGCGGGAATCAAGGAAGTCATGATTTCATTGACACCACGAATAACATCTCCTGGGGGTTCTTCGTGTCCGTAATCAGCGGCAATGTGTCAAAAGTTTTCCTCGGCCATCTGTAACAAAACCGCGTGGTTTCAACTCTCGGCGTGAACGTTCTGATCTCCATCGCAGAGGCGTCAAAAGAAAGGGCGATATGTGGGCAAGTGAGGGTGTGACGACCTTACCATCGTGTAACACGTCCGCGTTGCTTTGGACAGAATTGTGGTGACATTCGGTGCCAATGAAACGTCATTAACCCACCTTACACCTCATATGACCTTCTGAGATCTGACATTTTCCTCCCATTTGTCGACAATTTTCTGTTTAAAGGGCCACAGAGCCAGAGGGTCACGTCACAGGGACCTACGCTTTTGTACAGTTACAGAGGATGGTTGTAGGTACCTTTGAGATAAATTTAAAACTTCTGCGGCGCAATGAAAGACAGTTATGTTGTTTCGAAAAGGCTTTAATTGTGTTGCACTGTGTACAAGTGCATACTAGTGTGGAAGTCAGACCCATGACTGGCAACTACCCTTGGTAAACGTGGCTAAATGGCTCAGTTTATGCTTCATAGTGGTTCTACAGGAAATAAACTGTTATGTTGTGCACGATTTCTGCTAGCACACAAGAAGAAACCACCCCTGTTGGAGAATCTTTACAAGTTGTCGTAGAAGTGCTAATGGTTTTAAAAAAATCATGCACTGAGGACATCATTTACAAAATCGTTCAAATGGCTCTGAGCGCTATGGGACTTAACCTCTGATGTCATCAGTCCCCTAGAACTTAGAACTACTTAAAGCTAACTAACACATCCATGCCCGAGGCAGGATTCAAACCTGCGACCGTAGCGGTCGCGCGGTTCCAGACTGAAGCGCCTAGAGCCGCTCGGCCACTCAGGCTGGCCATTATTTACACTTTATTAGGTAAAATTCTATGGACTGGGATGACCCCTTGAGGTTCAGCGGCCTAAATCTGGGGAATTTTACCTGAATATCACTAGGCATCTCTCATTTATGAACTGTGAGCGTTATGTCTGAGAAGAAGTCAGAAACTGGGGATTCAACGTTTATCGACAGCTAAGACCTAAAAAACTAACTCGAGATTCTGTATAGCCACAGTGGCATTAATTCGGTGTTGAGGCCCTTACTACTCAAACACTGATTGTGTGACGGATCAGGCATAACCATAGTAGCATAAACTCGGCATTGGAGGCTCGTACTACACACACACACACACACACACACACACACACACACACACACACACACACACACAAAATGACTAACAGTATATGGTGAAACAAATGTTATTTTGTTGTTTGTTATTTACAGCACGATATACAGGAACTCGCTGTTCGTGATATACGGTAATAAAATTAGTAAAGCAGGGAAAAAAGCCAGATAACTTCCAGTAGAAAACAAACTCAAGAGCAACCACGCCGATGTTAGGAACGCCTGTCGCTTTCCCTACATACTTCGTTTAGTAATTACACTCCGTGCCCTCCGCAGTAATAAAGCAGGAGTGGAGGTATGAAAAAACATACTAGAATAACTGCTTTAATGAGCAGAGACGATAAAGGCAGCAACATGTCTGAAGCAAAATTATAACTAACATTGTATGAATGATTTATAGGTTAAAGATCACTCGTCGGGAGATGTAATTTTCTGTCGACTGATATCCTGTACTCGTAACCAAACTGTTACATAACAGAAGCAGTTTCAGTTACTGTTATGCAGTAATGTACTTCCATATATGACGCAAAATTGGTGGCTGTGAAGGAGGATGTATTTACAGCGAAAAGACTTAAGTATAATCAGGACTGTGTAAGCTAACCGTTGACTTGGAATTTCAACTTGAATACTAAACTGAAATTCTGAACCACGGCCACTCCCGCCGGAGGTTCGAGTCCTCACTCGGGCATGGCTGTGTGTGTTGTTCTTGGCATAGGTTAGTTTAAGTAGTGTTTAAGTCTAGGACCGATGACCTCAGCAGTCTGGTCCCTTAGGAATTCACACACATTTGAACATTTTTTTTAACCAAGTGTTTGATTGATTTATAGCTGTTGTTCGGGCAATCCTGTGTGACAAGGAACCTGGCTCAAAGTATTCAGTGAACATGACTGAACTTTCTCAAGTGCATCGTCACATTTCTTCATGAATTTAGAAGAAAACAGGTAAGTTAATATTAGCAAAGGGAATCTGCAAAGATACTGTGAAGACGTTCGTCTTATTGACAAACACTCGTGCAATGCATTTGTGTATGGTTCGTGTAAGATCTGAACTAGCAACGAGGTCACAATTACATACTCAAAAATATTGACCCCTGATTTCTAGTGAGTTTCGGCGATCTTATTGAGAGACTGGATCTGAAAAAGAAATAAAAAAAGAGTTACCGTCAAAACTGCATTCTTTAGCAAACTGCGACATAAATGCTTACCGTAAAGATGAAACATTACATAAAACAAGAGAATAATGTGTGGCCTTGTGTCGCGACTGCTTGGCTTGATTTACCAGAGCCGCTAAATAGGACAAGCAGTCGGGAAGTGAGAGGTGTTGGTCGTGAGTATGCAGTCCACGTGCTTACAAGAACGAACAAAGGGGGATTCAACATAGCAAACAGAGAAATGCGGATACTGTGGAAGATTCAGTGTAATTTTCACTGTCTGAGACACATAAGAAACAGCTTTGCACAGGCGACTGCAAGTATTCAATAGAGTTACGCAAAGGGACAAAATAAAGCAATTTTTAAAATAATCTTAAAATAACATCACCAAGGCAGTTCGCTTACGTACAGCTGAATGAGAGAGGAGTTGTATGTGAAGTGTTCACGGATGAATGAAGCAGAGAAAGGTGTGGTAAAGTGACCATGGCGGTAAAACGGTAGTAACATTTTTTTGCCTGGAACAGTACTTTTGCCTGTCGAGAAGTGGTCGAACTGGTTCTAATACACAGCTTCCAGTTGTCAGTGAGTTCGACAGATGAAGCTTGTACCGTTACTATTTAGCAAAAACTTTTCTGATTTTTATTCATAATTTGTGTTTTCCGTCATTTGCATTGTTCTTGTTAGCTCAGTTATACGTAGAGTGAAACTTTTTTTAAAATATCCATGTTAAAACAGCTAATGCTGACACGCCGTCCGACGTAGAACAGCGCTCATACTGCTCGCCAGGAACGGTGGCCAAGGCAATCGTTTTTCCCAACAGATTATTTTTATGTGCATCTTCATGTTTTCGCGGCGTCAAGACTGTTCCATAAAATTTCGGGCGTACAGCCGCATAAATTCAGCTTCTTCTTCAAATGTTTCGGCTGAATACCGTCCAGCCATCTTCAGAGTGAGTCGAGGTGACTAACGCTCCAGCACTTGCTCCGTCCTTTTTCACCCGAGCATGGAATAACTAAGAAAACTAAAGAGCAATAACGCCGGTGTTAGGAACGCCTGTCACTTTCCCTACATACTTCGTTTAGTAATGCAGTGGTGCGATCCTCGGGCGAAAGGACGGAGCAAGTGCTGGAGCGTAAGTCACCTCGGTTCACTCTGAAGATGGCTGGACGGTATTCAGCCGAAATATTAGAAGAAGAAGCTGAATTTATGCGACTGCACGCCCGAAATTTTATGGACCTGATTATTTTCAATCTGTTTGTCCCAATGAGAGTTACTTACTTCAGTTCATCAATCGTAACGTTACAGATACACTTATAAATCCTTTTAAATACAAAGCTATCATTCGGAATTCTATTCCTTTGTGACGATTTTGAATTAATTAATTATTTATATTTAAAACCATCTCCGTTCTGTTATATCTGACGGAGTACAAAAATCCGATTTAAAACGGTCAGCTGCAACAGCTAGTTACTCCTTTAGGTATTAAGATATCAAATAACCTAGAAAATATGTCCAGTAACCAGAGGTACGAACATGGGGTCCTGTTGCGATGGTTATAGGCTTGAGACGGAGAAGAATTATCAGCTGCCTTTTTGGACAGCACAAAAGCCATTTAATATTTCACGCAACACTCGAAAACGGCTGGTCCTAGGAAAAAATGACAATGCAATGGGTGCTAAAAAGATTATGGGAATCTTAAGGATGTGTTCAGTGAAGATGAAGAACCAGAAATACACACATCAAAAAAACTTTTGTATCACCCCGGTTCCCAGAACTCCTGAAGATAGACGTTGACTATGGGTATTCTATCACAGATACAGTCTCTTTGACTGTTCAGAGATGTCACTAAACCCTCCAAAAGATGTAAACGATCATGCATGAGCAGCGCCTATTAGACGGAGGGGGTCCAACAGCCGATCAGTTCCAGTCACTCCACCAGGAAGGAGGTACATGGCTCGTGTTGTCTGTAGTTCAACCATGCCTAGACGGTCAATACTGCGGTTCGATCGCGTCCGAATTTTTACCTTGTACCACGAAGGGCTCTCAACAAGGGAGGTGTCCAGGCGTCTCGGAGTGAACCAAAGCGATGTTGTTCGGACATGGAGGAGATACAGAGGGACAGGCACCGTCGATGACTTGCCTCGCTCAGGCTGCCGAAGGGCTACTACTGCCGTGGACGACCGCTGCCTACGGATTATGTATCGGAGGAACCCTGACAGCAACACCACCATATTGAATAATGCTTTTCGTGCAGCCACATGACGTCGTGTTACGACTCAAACTGTGCCTAATAGGCTGCATGATGCCCAACTTCACTCCCGACGCCCATGGCGAGGTCCATCTTTGCAACCACGCCACCATGCAGCGCGTTACAGATGGGCCCAATAACATGCCGAATGGACCGCTCAGGACTGGCATCACGTTCTCTTCACGGATGAGTGTCACGTATGTCTTCAACCAGACAGTCGTCGGACACGTGTTTGGAGCCAACCCGGTCAGGTTGACCGCCTTAGACACACTGTCCAGCGAGTGCAACAAGGTGGAGGTTCCCTGCTGTTTTGGGGTGGCATTATGTGGGGCCGACGTACGCCACCGGTGGTCATGGAAGGCG
Source organism: Schistocerca piceifrons (assembly GCF_021461385.2). NCBI lineage: Eukaryota > Metazoa > Arthropoda > Insecta > Orthoptera > Acrididae > Schistocerca > Schistocerca piceifrons. Next base: position 828,308,494 of record NC_060138.1, read on the forward strand.
CCATAACGGCGGTACGATACGTGAATGCCATCCTCCGACTGATAGTGCTACCATATTGGCAGCATATTGTCGAGGCATTCGTCTTCATGGACAACAATTCGCGCCTCCATCGTGCATATCTTGTGAATGCGTTCCTTCAGGATAACGATGTCGCACGACCAGGCCAGCCAGGCCAGCATGTTCTCTAGACGTGAAACCTATCGAACATGCTGGGATAGATTGAAAAGTGCTGTTTATGGACGACGTGACCCACCAACCACTCTGATGTACGCCGAATCGCAGTTGAGGAGTGGAACAATCTGGACGAACAGTGCCTTGATGAACTTTTGGTAGTATGCCACGACGAATACAAGCATGCATCAATGCAAGAGGACGTGCTACGGGGTATTAGATGTACCGGTGAGTACAGCAATCTGGACCACCACTTCTGAAGATCTCATTGCATGGTGTGTAATTAACTATATTTTTGAAACTGAAAGAGCGATTTCTTGAATTTACAGCAAATGACCTATGGAAATAGTATTTCATAGTTTTTATGCTAATAACCTATACGGAGAGGTGGCCAGTCACGGTCCCTCTTAGCTCCTTAGATTGGGAAAAGTGTCCACTATATAAGACTTCAGAAAAATGTATACCATTCCTAAACATTGTATTTGATGTGGTACCTTATGATATGTAGATTCAAAATGTGTAAGAGGCAAGTTATGTCAATAGTCACGGTTTGGTGTAAATACAATTTCTCTTAGAGTTGTCACTTTAAACCACCTTCCCCTACAAAACAGGATAGCGCTATCCACGTAGACACTCGATTGTGCACTAACGAAAATTGAAAGCTAAGTTCCATTTTCATTTGAAGATGCACACCTCACGATAATTTTCTAACCATGCCTAGATAAACTAACATGTTTATATGATTACGTTTGGACACACTTGAAAAGTGTTGCTTAGTGTAGAGGGCGTAACTTCTGTCCTGTCAAGTACAATGCAGAGTGGTGAAGACGGTAACCAGCACTCATCACCTCGTAGTACCTAGACTGACCCCATGAAATAGCGCGTAGGGTCGCCAATACGAAGCCAACGTTAGTTCAGATTTGACAAACGGCACGCACTTCGTATTACCACATTATTCGTCTTGACGACGAACCTCTTGAGTCTGAGATTCTACTAGCGCTGCACGTCGCCTTTGCAAATATCAAATTATCTGTACCCTTCTAAAGCACATGGAACAAACGTGACGCTGCTCTTCCGAAAGTTTAATCGTTGTCACTAAATATTGTTACTCAGATTTTTATCATACGCAGTTGCCTGCAACATGAGTGTAGCTCTGATAAAAATTTGTTTCAGAAGTTCAGTTATACATTCAAGTTAGTTAGCTCTTAATAGTATTGATCAGTGCTGTCTTTTTAATTAGGCCTCATAACGCATGACGCCGGAAAAATAGGTTGTCGATAACATGTTACATAATTCTCGTTTGAATATCTTCAAAATCAAGTGACTGTCTAAAATAGTTTCTAGGCACTAAAGATAAAGAATCACATAACAAGCACTGCATACGTTACTTATCACTGAGCTCTTAGTGTTAAAACTTGTAAGAATATTCACGAGTAAGCGTGACACGTAGTGACACGAATGATGATGAGTCCCACATATTAGAACATTTTGACCATTACTACCATTAATTCCCTCTTTAATAACAGCCTCTTTTCTCTCGCAGCTTTTCCCTCTATTGTACTACAAATGATACCTGTTTCAGACCACACTTTTTTCTCTTTTATTTCCTTATAAGAATTATTACTGAGCTTAAAATGTTTGTGTTAAAGATTTTCTGTGACTCCTTAAAATTCGTATTTCTGACACTCGTGAGGTTTTAATGACTGAAAATCGTTTGAAAGCTGAAACTGCTAGATATCTCTAGCCAACACGTACGATTTTGTCCTGTTTTTATAGCCGCAGTAAACTATAAGGGCTATTGTTGGAAATTATAATCGAAATATCCAAAATGAAAGACACAGAAACCCATACATATTATGAACATTTATGTGTGTGTTTGTGTGTGTGTGTGTGTTTGTGTATGTTCCACATCCAATCCTAAACCACGATATCGATTTCTGCCAAACGTGTTGTAATAACCACATACATATCACAGTTCAGGAAATATGACCTCATTAACAATGAGATGCGTGGAAAACTGCCTGCATTGTGCATGGCGTTTAAATTTATTACTTTTTTGTTACTATATTTGCGACATATTTCGCAGACATTACACACATATGCCGCGGAAAGTACCTACATAAATATATCATTGTACAACACATAGTTCAAGAGGTATGACGTCAAAGACACTCAGATGCATAAAGAAATGTCGTATCATCCATGAGGCTTTAATGTGTACACTTATTGTTTACTAATGAGACATTCCTGTTGTCGAATCAACTTAAGGAAATCCCTCACACCTGGCAGCGTTTTTGACGGCTTTCAAGCGCGACACGCAAACGCCTGTAAGCAAAAACAATAACCGTCTGTAGAGCTATGAAAAGGCGTTGCTATAGAGCCTTTTTCAAAATCGTGAAGTAGACACGCGAAGCAGCTGTACTTATGTATTTATACATTTTGCACACTTCTTTGTAGTACTGTTTCACATTTCAAAGGCGTTTTCTTCACACGAACACAGGAAAATAAAGTTTTTTCGATAATACGCTATAAACACCATTTTTTGTTTCCGTTTCTAATAGAAAACTGTAGAAATGAACAGTCAGGCAGTGCCGGGTTTGTAAGCTAGTTTCAAGATAATACGCATATCTATTTGCAGCTGAAACCAGAATCGCCATCATTCGCATCGCCTGCGATCGATAGCAACATTTGTCGAGCACTTCGTCGATTTTACTATGGGTACTCATAGTCAATTACATTTACACGTACATACGGCTTTCATTTCTTGTCTGGGAAAATGTTGACACAGATTTAACTTAAGAATAGTTACCCTCCAGGTTCTGACCAAGGTTCCCGGGAGATTTCCCATTGCTGGAAGGCAAACGCTGGAGCTGGAAATTACTCCCAAAAACTTCCTATGGTACTGCCTCTTCTCCACTACCAACTCGCTTTGTGTTTGGATGAAAAGTCACTCACTCTCCAATACACCACTGAATGAGGAAACAAAGAAAGTAGCTGGAGCCGTAGTTCGTGCCACTGAAAATATTGTATCGAAATGAAACTGAAATGCTTATTACTTACAACGATCACTGCAGTTCTTAGGTGCGTGGCCGATTGGCTAAAAAGGACGCATAAATAATAGTTTTTGTGATATATATAATCAGCAACACGTCTCTTCCTTTATTAAACTTTATAATGCAGTCTGTTTTAGCGTTACCATTTCTCTATATTTTCTACTCTATTTTTCATTTTATTTTTAGACTCTGGTGAGAGTAGTCGTGGTGCATTTGTCAAAAAATTCGCAGCTGACAAGTGATACTTTCTACACTTTTTTCTTCTTCACCGATTCAGTTAAAAATTACACACAACATTTGGTCAGTTCAGTAGAGAAGTTTAAATTCTTTGTAAAAGAATAGGAGGAAAGAAATCGAAGTCACGATACGTTTTGATTGCATGATATGTTGGATATAAAATATACGAAAGCTCCACTTCGGTAAAACAGAAAGAACAGTTGCCAAAAAATCACGTCGAGTCGTCATTATATTTTATTGAGAATGGTGATTTATTATTATCGTTTTTAAAAGGAAACGATGACCATTATAATGCATCTGCAACAAAGAGTCTTAATATTGTTTCCATAATGTTGCAGGGTCAGTGGTCGTTTTCAAATTTCATAGTTCTCGTTTCTTGCAACGAACAACTCGTTTCTTAGAAATTTACTGCCGAGGTTCGGCTGTGAGGTTGGAGCCAAATAACCCCGTAGAACAAGGAGCCAGCTGGGATCGGCTTTGGAGGTTGACAGGCTATTACGAAAGGAGAACTCAAGTGGTGCGTTTATCGATAACTTCTAACGGTAATTAGTATGGAGTTTAAGGCTCGCGATAGCTAGTTCATTATAGGTTTTAATTTATGAGCTGGTGTCTCCGACTGCCTGAAAATACTCATGATATAATAACAGAATAGACTACGTTGTTCTCTGAAAAGGACAAGAAGTATGCGTAATCTGTTCCTTCGTCTATTTTCGCACTTGTGATCGTTTTGCTACTGTGTTTATTTCACGAATGCCTGCACTGCTTCACTTCTCACAACTCTCTACTGTTGTTCTTGTTCATCATTTTGAGCATTAATCTATTTCCATTTTTATCAGGGAATCAAATCTTTCTCTAAGTCAGTTTGCTTCTTTCCGTCCTTTTCCTCCTAGAGAAAATTAGGGGTGATTGAAAAACTGGTCGTTATAACCCCAGCATGTTCTTCAAAACAGCTTTAATATAGTTCAGTACATTACATCCAACATATTTTAACTTAATTGTGACCTCCAAAAGGTTTCTCGATTTCAGTGGAATGCATCCCACTTCGACCATCATTCTTTTATTCGACTGAATAATTCCTTCATGTTTGCTAGGATTAACTATTTGCCTTTGTCGAATCTAAAAGATAAAACATCTATCGGTAGTTACAGATAATTATGCTAGCCATGACAGTTGCAGGCGTGCAATGTCTATACTGACCTGGTTAGAGAAAATCTGTTCCTTGAATAATGAGAACGTATTTTTCATTCATTTGACCAATAAAAAGGATTAGAATGAGCATATGACGACAGAAAAGGGAAAAATCAGTTTCCTTAGGTGCAATGAATTAGACGTTACCTCTAATTACCTTCCCATTTCAGAAAAAAAACGTTAAGGAACTGTTTTTAAATCTGTAACCTAGATGTGAAACCATAACCTATGTCTGAAAATGGACAAATCATGTAATATTTCAGGACACCCACTGAAGATGCCTTCTAAAAAAGGCGAAACGCGTCTGGGTGCATAAATAAAAATAAAAATTTCGATGTGCAGCATGCAAGAACGGCATTTTTCAAAAAATTGTTCTGAGCACTATGGGACTTAACTTCTAAGGTCATCAGTCCCCTATAACTTAGAACTACTTAAACCTAACTAACCTAAGGACATCAACGTAGGATTCGAACCTGCGACCGTAGGGGTCGCGCGGTTCCAGACTGTAGCGCCTAGAACCGCTCGGCCACTCCGGCCGGCAAAGGCATTTTCTTTGAAACAACTGCAATTTATATAGATTCTATTTAACGTAATTAAACGTACGCAGATGGTGCAAACACATTTTCTCGTGTTGGATAAAACTATCACAGTGATTTTAAGGGGCAATTCCATTTCCTTTTCGTTACTGTGTTGCAGTTAACCTAGTTTAGCGGTTATATTGATTTCGAATCTGTGTCTCGTTACAGTTAGCAGGACAGGAGAATCAGAGTAAAACGCAAACGAAATCGAACCCCACAGATAAGGGACAAGGTATTCTGAAATTTGGCAGGTAGCCGATACAGATAAACGCATCTTGAACAATAAGCACTCGGCTGCTGACATAAAAAAATTATTGAACGACTGGTTTCGTAGCCTAGAAGCCAAATTATCAAGCTAGATCTGTTAAATTAGAAAAAGCGTTCACTTCAATTGTGGTCTAACGGTAGCTGCTGTCAGTCATGAGGAACAGATCATATTACTTGGTTGTTAAATCATGACATTAAACTTGCAACATTGACGAGACCGAACATTCTTTGTCTATTAATAAATGATGCTCTTAGCAAATCGTCACGTAAGTAAAAAGTGTAGGTCCACGATTCCTCAAACATGCCTAATTTAAAAAAAAAAAACTTTAAGAACCGTCAAGAAACATCCGCCCAACCTAATGTAGTATAAGATGAACAATGATCTGGACCAGCCAGTCAAAAATTTAAAAAGAAACGCCTATTATGAATCCAGAACGGACGGCAGTACACCGAACATAGCCAGTTAACCATCAGAGGGAGGGTCACAATACATTAAAAGTGACTAGAAATTAAAAAGAAATGTGGAAAGTATCGACGAGAACCCACTTAACAATAAAAACATTGGGTGTTGCAATCCATTGTTGGTCAAGTATCACATTAGATTGGTCGGATATTTCTTGATGGTTCTTACAGTTTTTTTAAAAAATATATCGGACATGCTTGAGGAATCGTGGAAATCTAGTTGGGTCATTTATTCATAGACAAGGAATATTCGGACCGGTCCATGTCGCAAGTTTAATGTCATGATTTTAAAAAATGTTCAAATTTGTGTGAAATCTTATGGGACTTAACAGTCATCGGTCCCTAAGCTTATACACTACTTGACCTAAATTATCCTAAGGACAAACACACACACCCATGCCCGAGGGAGGACTCGAACCTCCGCCAGGACCAGTCGCACAGTCCATGACTGCAGCGCCTGAGACCGCTCGGCTAATCCCACGCGACATAATTTAACATGTAAGTAATGTTCTATATTTCTCACTATCGATTGTAACTACAAATGGATCACAATTGTAGCGAACGTGTTTCCTTATTTAACGTACCTAACCTTTTGATGTGGTGTCTAGAATATCAAACCATTTGTTAAATAAATTATTTGAAAGATCAGCTAAGCGGTTAGTACTCAAGATATCTACTTATGGCCGCGGTTGTACTTCACACAAGACAGTGTGTTACAAGTAAATGCGGTTGGAGTGACATGCATTGTCCGCGTGAAAGTGGAGCACCGGGTGCAGGCCCAGCAGCGCCAGTGTGATACGGCCAGTGACTCTGGATCGGTATGAGCCAAGGAGGGGAAGCACATAAAAAAGGCGTGGTCCAGCTGGGAAAAGGTGATTTTTACAACCTATGGCCTACTAGAGGAAACCGCCCTGAAAACCCTAATTCTGCAAAGAGCAATTTAGTGGAGCAGGAGGCTACAGTAGGTCCTATGTCAAAGAAACATTCTGGAAGATATTGTGGCGTGTGATGTAATTGAGTGTATTGTTTTGTACAATTTCAGCAAGATTACAATAAAACTAGTTACTTATTATTAATGTAACATGAGGTTTTATGTAATCACTGCTTTTCCCGGCTAATGAACGTTATTTTGTTGAAGAAATATCCACCGGGGATCGTGTAGCAATGTTGACTGTCAAGAAGTGTAAATGTCACTAATATCATTCACAAAAGTAATCATTTATAACCAACAAACAAGCTAAATACATGATAAGTAGCCTGAACTAAACAAAAGTAATGATTTTCAGTAATTTCAGTACAGTTGTTTAAAGACTTTTTGTTAGTTGCGGATCGTTTAGCAAAATTAACGCTACTGTTATCTCGAGGTGGCAACACTTTTCCTTAAGCAAAATGAACGGATTTGTCACACAGTATCACACGTACACAACACTAATGTATTTTCCTGTCGAAATATTTCATAAATGTTGTTACAAAATTACCAGACTTCGTACATCAGCAGATAAGAATTTTTCACGTAAGATGCTGTTTGAATTCATAGAAGTTCGACATGTTCACAGTCTAACTGGACTTTATTAGCTCAGAGTGCATCCTCGGCCAGTAGTACACAATTATTATTGCAATTACAGCCAACAACATTTAAATCTGTATAGAAAATCAATTTAAAACTGCTGATGCAATATTTCACTTAGATGGTGGCTAACATAAGACAATCACTTATCGATTCTGCTTCAGGCTGTATTTTACTCGTAATAAATAATATATATTAAATATTTTCTCACCTTCACTATATGCATTAACATTCGAAAATATTTCTCAATGTATCGTGACACATTAACATTCACTTTTTACCAATAAACTGCGCTCTTTGGTAGATAAGCCGCAAATTTAACATTTGTATGGGATGTGAATTACAATGAAATGAAACTCCAAACAAAGAAGATTCATTTCATTGACACATAATCTCGATTTTCAAATATCAGTTAGGAACATAACAATACTTTAGTACAGTTTTTTACTGACCTGTCCGCCTCGATAGCTGAGTGGTAAGCCGACCCTGTAGCTCAGCGTGTTCGGTCAGAGGGCTGCGTGCTCTCTGTAACAAAAAAACTGAGTCAAGGAATCAACGATCAACTTGAACGGATGTCTTGTGACATCTGCCCAGACCAAACGCAACGAACTATATCTTAAAAAAAAAAAAAAAAAAAAAAAAAAAGAAGTGGTCAGAGCGGCAGTCTGTCACGCCAAGGGGCCCGGGTTCGATTCCCGGAGATTTTCTCCGCTCGGGGACTGGGTGTTGTGTTGTCCTCATTATCATTTAATCATCATCAGTGGAAGGCAATGGGAAACCACCACTGGAATCACTTCCCTAGACGCTCATGCGGTGGGCCTCTCTGACGAGGTTCTCCCCAGACAAGACCTGCAGTATGGCAGAACACAAAGCATAGTTTACTGACCTCTGTGTCACGAGACATCAATCACATCCTATCAGTTCAACAGTTCGAACAAGAAGTAGAATTTTTCTACAAAAATCATACATAACAAAAGATTGAGATTTTCATTATCTTTTTACATGCGTATTTACTGAGATCTAATTTTTTACAAAATATTAAATTATGTCGTTGACAATAACTATGTATTATTTTGTTAACGATGAAATCCCTTTTATCAGTATCACGAGAATACGATCGAACTTCAGTCACATTCCACATAAAGTGCTGTCGTGAATATGATTTTGAATAAAATATAGGTGTGGATATTACAATATGCAACTCTTGGCTAACCTACAATACATGGAAAAATGACTCATCATCTCCTTAAAAGGATTGGGTCTACCTAGTTCTCCCTTTCCAGTCGGCCGATAATTCATTATCTTTTTGGCAAACTGTTTTCTGTCATTCTATCAACATGATCCGTCTCATCCCATTCCCTTTTATCTTGTCGTTAACTGAGAAGATTTTTTAATGTGATCTTATTGTCTCATTCCTTCTTTTACCCACTTTACTACGGCCTCTTACATATCTGATTAACTTCATTTCTGCTGCTTGTAGACATGAATTTTGTCTCTTTTTTTTTCCATCCGTGATTTGGAATCATATACAAGAGTACGTACAGCCATAACTTAATAAAATTTCGTTTGCGTTTCTTTCCTTTCTTTTCTTCCTAAAGTTCTTCCAAGTGTTCGGCAGTTAGTTGTTATTTATTAACCTTCTTCTCAACGGCTCTGTCAGTGTTGAACTTAATGTCATATCGTAGATAAATGAAGTGAGATACTTGTTCTAAAATTTTCTCGTTTATTATTATTTTAGATATGACTGGATTCTTTCCTTCGAAAGCCATTACCTTTGTCTTATTTGCAGATACAGTTAAGTTGTAATATTTTGCGTTTTGACTGAATCTAGATAATATGTATAATTACCTTGTCATCAGCATATAACAGAGAGTATTTAGTGGTTCACTGGATCCTATTTTAATTCCTAAGTGTATTTCATTTTTCCGCTCCATATCTAGGTAACGCTACCCCATGAGTAGCCAAAAGGTCATTGACTGGTGGCTGTAGTGTGACATCAGCATAATGTAGTGTTTGAGTTGATTTTTTTGAGAATAGGGAGGCGGAAAGGGAATTTATTGGATTTGACGTTTTTGCCTGTTTCCAATGGGAGATTTTTAAGAAGATAATTACGGAATTGGCTGACAAAATGTAACTTTTTGAGGAATGGGAGACAGACAGTCTTCATTCTAACTCCAAAAACATGGACTTGGGCTTTGGAAGCAGGACGAGTAGGAACTCTGGTTTCTGAGGCAGTACGAGACCGTTGGCGTCGCTGTCAACTAGAACGGCAGGCTTCAAAGGTACGTCTCCTCTGCAGCAGAGACTGACGGAGTCGAATGTTCGAGTTCACAGCAGAACACTTCGAAGAGCTCATTTGATGGCAGCCAGCAATTCCACCAGCCGTTTGCTCGCGTTACATCAATGAGTATGGTGAGAGTAGCTTGCAACACCAGCCCATTAAGCTGAAAGGAACTTCGGCATTCAGGTTACTAAATACTAACATATATTATTTTAACACTTCTTTTCCTACCACTAACTTAATTTTCTCTGCACCTCATTGTTATTACCATTGTTTTATAGCTCAAAACAAATTTTGCTATTGATGTGGAACAATGTATTGCTTACATGAAAAGTTGTATAATGAACGACCTGATTTTTAAAATATCAGGCAGCAAGTCTTCAAATATCCAATAAATGAATTGAAATGAAAATTATCTTCTGTTTAGCTTTACCATGTTCGACAGTACTGCCATAGTTGCTTGGATAACTTCAGTTTCTCCTCTGAGCTACACTATCAGTGTCATCGATGCGATGGCCAGATGCAGTTAATTCCTTTTGAAAGGAACATGGTGTTTAGTAAATTCTAATTCCCCACCAATTCAATTCGTCAACTTTTATTCGAATTATATCAATTTCATCTTAATCAATGTTTAATTGTGTACCAGTAATGTTATGTTATGTATTTTTCGTGTTTTGTCAGACAAATTATGCTTTTGATTAAAATAGTTAGCAATCCTCTATCATGATCTACGTCTTTGAATAAAAATAACTGTGAATACCCCAAGTTATTTTTCACTGAGAGGGCCACAAATTTCAAAAGCATCCATTGTGTACTTAAAACTAGCATTGATTCGTAAAGGTGGATGAGTCTCATAGTTAATTTTGACACACACTGTTTTTCACAGCACTTGCGTTTCACATGGCTTCCTAGTTTTCTGGGCAATCACTGCATTCTGCACATTGCGAATCGTGTAAATCTCTGTCGTGAAGCTACTTCTACCAGATACGGTGAATTCCGCCATGTCTGGAGAATTCTGACAGGTGAAATACCATTAAGTTTTTGACATAACTCTCTTACGTTGCAAGTAATGTGTCTTCACATCATCACCATTCCTATCTGACTCATCCAAATATAGTGTTCTGTAAATGCCATAATGAAGGAAAGTCTTTAGGGTTATGGAACGAGTCAAGCTGTACATTAACAGGCAGTATCAATCACTTCAAGAATATTCGGTAAACTATAGATGGAAAAAGTAATGAGAAATGCTAATCTAATAAAATATAAATGAATTGATTTAAATGACGCAATGTGAATTACAAAAGCAAATGCACTCGCTTATTTTTGCTACTTGGGCAGCTAATAATCGACCATGGCCAAGAAGAGAGAAAATAAAACGCAGATTGATAATAAAGGAAAAATAATTTCTCCAGAAGAGACATTTGTGTGTGCTGAAAGTGTATACATGGAATATAGCTCCGTATGGAAGTGAAACATGGTTGAGAAACAGTACAGACAAGACGACAACGGAAGATATTGAAATATGATGCTATACAAGCATGCTGAAGATTAGATGAGTAGATAACTAATGAAGAACTACTGAATCAACTGAGAATGAACGGAGCTCATGGCACAGTTTAGCTAAATGAATGGACCAGTTGACAGAAGATATCCTGGGGCATCATGACATTGCCAGTGTGACTAACAGAGGGAAGTAAGACGGATAAAATTGTAAAAGTGTTGGAGGTATTTATTCCAGAGGGGGAGTAAGGGGTAGATGCAGTAAACATCTCAACATGGCTGTAGAGCGCAGCGCTTATGCAGGATAAACTAGCATGGAGAGTAGTATCAAACTAGTCCCCAGCCTGAAGATCTCTATTAACTGGCAGGCTTCACGACTGGCACAGGTGTATTTGGTGCCATCATAGAGGTGTGCGTGTGTCATGGCTGTGGCAGGGGGAGAGAGAGAGAGGGAAGACTACTTCAAAGCATCATCAGTATGCTCTCTGTCTCACACAGCGTGCCGTTATACCGGTCATGAAAACGAAAGAGTTCATCACATCACATATTCGCCATTAAATCAAATGCTGCTGTGACATCGTTGATTTCGCTATACTGGATTGTGACTTCGTGTGATTAAGGACAATGACCTGCATGTAACGTCATGATGATGTCATAGTAAAGGGGTGAGGCTGTAACATTATGGACAGAATACAGATCTGTGTTCGTGACATCACCAATCTGACAGCATTTTGCCTCTTGGAACGGGTCTTGACTTTCTGCCGTTCACGAGTCACAGCTTGCTGACTGTTTGCTTTTGCCTGTGGAACAAGTCTCACCTTGCTTAGTTACACCACAATTACATTTGCTGACATCTGTACATGGGTAGTGGTGGAAACTCCAAGCACGTCATATTTTGCTGAGTCGTGATAAACGGCCGTACGAGGTAATGATAGTCACCTGTCAACTGAACGTCGTTGCCCCATGAGATAGTATGTGGGGGTAATGGTGGTCACTATATGAACTGACCACCATTGCCCAGATTGCGTTCGAGGTAATGACATCGTATTTGTTATCCTTTTTAATGGCCTATGTGAATGAAACACTGATATGTTCCGCACCATTTCGTATGGAGGGTAATCTATTGCAGTTTTGTTGTAATATGGAAGGCAATTTCTTACAATTTGACTGTAAAAAGATCAGTTTGTTATTGTTTTACTGTAACATGGAGGGCATCCCTGGTAGCTCCTGGTAACTGGATCACCCGTAGCTGACACCCACTGTACACACACACACGCACACACACACACACACAGTCTGCTGTTTGTGCAACAATACAGTTTTAAGAAACCCAGTGTCACGTTATCAAGTTATGGCTCGTACGCTGACAGCTTCTGGTGATACTGTTTCAGTTCTGAATGCCTAATTCTTTGTGTCAACTATCACTGGTTCACCTTGTTATCAGTGTAGTTTTCACTATGTGTAGCGTAAGTCGGCATTGTAACCAGAAGATGAGAAACTTTTGTACGGCAAAGTATGGTTAATAATTTTGTATGAAGTTCCTATAATATTTGGGTGACTCTGAAGGTGCGTAGTTGAAAGCATACCGACACTGATTTCTTACCTCACGAATGTGTATTAGCACTGTTCAGTATGCTTTATCATCAGTCATGTAGTCCTCACTGGGTGACAGACAGCACCTGTTAGCGTTATCGTCAGAGGATGACAAATGTTTCGTACTGAAAGATAAAGTTAGTACCCTATAATGTGGTCATTATTATGTATGACTAACTTCGAAAGTGAGTAGTTGAAAGCACAACAACCCTCGTGTTTTACCTATATAAATGTCTATCACTGCTGTTCAGTATGCTATTCCATCTACGTGTCATGTAGTTTCCGCTGTGTGACAGCCTGATATGGCATTTTCAGCAGAATTTGACAAATGTTAACTACACGTTGGGGCAAATAAAAGTGGTCCGGAAGGATGCATACGATTGGACAGAATGTATGCATACAACCACATCCCGTGACGCGCACACTACATGTATGAACGCCGCGTTATCCACACCATCTCAGAGCGTACTGTGGGCTGTGTCAATGGGAGTGGAGCAATGCAAAGGGGACGATGGCACTCACAGTGGAGCAGCGGATGTTCGGTTTTGAAAGTTACGTGAGTAGACAGACGGAGAGATGAGAGTAATTAAGTTAGTTAAAGATGGAAATTTTACGGTAATAAAGTTAGGTAAAATGTGAAGAATATTGGGAGCCAGAAGTCGTATGTGTGATACATTCAGTTGCGTAGTTCATTGCTACGATACTGTGGCGTACTTCGGTCAGCGGAGCGCCGAGTTCAGCAACATGATGGAGAACGCGGTATCAACGACCAGCTCGCCGCACAGCACAAGACCTGACAATAAGCAGGTCGCCGCAAGCCAGAGTGTCGACATCGAGGGCGGTAACTGGGTCAGTTACGCCAGCTGAGCAACACCAGAATATTCCACCGAGCTACTAGGGAAGAAGAACAGCAAACATCAGAGCAAAAAGCCGTATTTATGGACCGGCAGCCAGCTTGTCAACATCATCCGTCGTGAGGTGTTGGAGTGACGCAGTGCCTGTGTCAGCACCACCGCCAGTTCGGAATCGCCACTGCCATCGCAATTATCGTAATAGTCGTCGTCGTAATGCATTTCGTCGTCTAGGAGGCGCTAGACTGACGCCGCGACCGTAACTATCGTCAGACGCCGCAACAGGCAGCCACCTGTCATGGGAGTCATCGCTTGGGGTGCTACCGGCCACCGTCATGGGATGCTGCCGCCACGAACGCCTTGACCGGGGCAGGAGCTGGGGACCCTCGTCCACCGACACCCGGCAGCCGCCGAAGGGGATGTACGCAGAGAGAGGGCACTGGGCTGCCCCGCTGCCACGCCCCCCCCCCCCCCTCCCGCTCGGCCCGCCCTCGCCCCCCCCCCCCCCCCAGCCACCAGCACAACAGAAGCCTGTGGTGCATGGTCCTATCTGCCGCATTGTCCTAGCAAGGCCGAGCGCCGCTGTCGAGGCTGCAGATTCGAGTTACGCCAACGCAGCTTCAGACGCAGCAGCGGGAGCACTTGTGAGCGTCCGCCGGTCACCTCCGTCGCCGTCAAGAACATTAATAGTGGAAGAAAACCTCTCCCAGAGGGCCCATAACCAATATATTACATTTGATTAATAAATGTTGTTATTCTGTCATCAGGAGCCAATCGTGGATACACCCTCACCATCCTCTACCTCACCCTCAGCGGAGAACTCACGTTCGAATCTGGCGATGGGCAGAGGAGTACAGTACCTATTAACATGCCCTGTTTACACTGGTATCAGATGGGGCCGTTTCCAGTGACTACAAAATCTTGGAAACGGTGTGGCCAGTTGTTTGCTTGACGTTTAATGTCAAAGTACCAGCAAAATGTGCCATGCAGACAGGATCTCTTGTGAATAAGTCAAACCAATTCCGAAACGTTCCTGCACACCAGAAAATGTGGTTGCAGTTCAACAGAAAATGCTTTAGAGTCCCACCAAATGAACCTGATGACTGTTACAAGAAACTGGCTTGGTCTATTATGTGGATGAATATTCCATCTGTACCTGAATTTGCTGTTGAACTTTCTGTTGTTCCTGTATTAAATCCAGCAGATGCTCCTCAGAGCCTCTAGTTCTGTGGGTGACTGTTCACTGAGATAACGATGAATGGCTTGGACGTGGATCTGTCTTTTAAATCTGATGAAGCCTGGTTTCACCTGAGTGGTTATGTCAACTCACAGAATCACAGGTTCTGGACGGTGGAGAATCCACATAACTTCTACGAAACACCATTGCCTGATCATAAGGTTGGGTTTTTGTGTGCAGTGTGTGAGGTAATGAGCGAGTTGTGCTGTCCCAAAAATATTCTAAGTCTGGAGTTGGCATGGCCGCGCTGGGGCCTCTCGGCATGCCGTAGTTCGTCAGCGGCAGCGTGGTGCCGAACGTTAGCCGGGGTCCAGACTGGGAAATCCCTGGTGACGCTGTGTTGATGAAAGAGACGTGTATTCAGAGAGTTCCAAAGATGGCGGACTTTGTGAAACCTTAATGGCAGACATTTCACAGTTCGTATAAAATAAAGAGCAGCCAGATGAATCATGATACCTCAAAAAGAAACATGTGCATTACTATTATTTGCACGACGATTCTGATGGTGTAATCAGATTTTCAATATATTTATTAGTTTAAAGTTTAGTGTCTGACGATAAATTATACAAGTAACACCCAGAAATGAACTTCCAAAATCTAAACGGATCATCCGCTTTTGTCGATCGATGTGTTTTTAGAAAGCTATTAGTGTAAATCTAGATTGGTAAAAATTACAAGCATGTAACTTGAATAGTACATGAGTTATTGGAGGTCAAAGTGGCTGATTACTATCGATCGCGTCAAGCCATACATACTCCACAGTTACACGAAAAAACGGTTGCAGCATGCATATAAATATATTTATTCGTCTATGTCTTTGTTTACATCCGATATGTACTATTCATAAAGAAATTGGTTAAATATTTTCTGTGTTTTAGAAAGCACAGAGACATTAGGCTACTGGCCTACCTTTTGTAGTTATTCCTTTGATATGTGTTTATTTAATTTGTTTATGTATTTCATAATTCGTGTTACAGCGTGTTTATGGTCCAGCCGTAGGTATATTTATTTAATTTCAAGTTATTTAAATGTAACTCCAGTGTTTCGAATGTGTTTCATAATGTTTGTGAGTGTGCGTTGGCTTGAAGACATGGCAGGAGCGCTCTAGCCAATCACGGCGCTCGTTACTACAGCAGGCGACTACCGAAGTGGGGGAGGTCCATCGTTCGGACAGAGAGAGGACGGGCGAGTTCTGGACAGTGCGGCACGAGGGACAGTCGCAGAGGACACGGAGGGAGTCCTGCGCAGTACTGTGCGACGGATGCACAGTCGCAGGAAAGACTTGGATAGTGGAGCAGTTAGCGTGTGGTTGCGAGAGATAGAAATATCTCGTAGTGCCGACTTGTGCACTTGTGATATTTCCGTGGCTTCTGCAGTGAAGGCATAGTATGCGTTTGGAAGTGAATACCTCGCAAACTATGTTGTTGTTTATAACTAATTATGTGAAGTAGGAATATACTGTTTGACTTTTATTTCACTGGTGGACCATCGACACCAGTAAGTGTTTTACAGTAATAAAGGGCATTCTTAAAGGTACTTCTGCTATCGTGCCCATCATTTAAAGTCGTTATAATAGTACCTGCAGAATTTATTTTCTTGCAATCTTTCATTTATAAATTTCTATATAACATTCAAAATTCGCAATTGCCGAGTGACAGGAACCTTCGACCATTCGATTCATGTGTATATTCATATTGTATACTGTAGACTCAGCATTATTTGGCTTGTAATATGGCAACAACGTATCCCAGCCCCTAGACAACGAAACCAGCTAAACCTTTAAATATTTCAACTTTGAGTCAGTGGGTAAGTAGTTGAGGGCCACCATTTCATTTTTATTTTTGAAAGCCTGCAGGTGTCTGCACGCTGCATTACTGGTTACATCTCCGTTCGTCAGATGCTGACTTCGGTACACTACATTGCCAACATTATGAAGACACTTGTAGCAGCCTTAATGGAGGAGAAAAAGATGTACAGTTAACTCCACACGATGGAGCAACTGTTCATACATCTGGCAGAACCTTGGGGCACATTTATACAATCTTCACACCTGACAGAGTTTTTAACAGAAGTCAGTGTGGTCGCGGTCCTAGATGGCCGCCAAGGTCACCTGATCCATCAGTGGCGGAGTCCTTAAGTGTAAGGCTTATCGGAACAATCCTCATAGTATTGAAGAACCACAGCAGAACATTTCGGATGAGACTGTAGCAATTCCAGCAGTCCAGCTTCGATCCGCCTTCAGCAACTTACTGACCAGGGACCAAAAGTGTCAAGACATGAATGGTGGTCAATTTCAGCATCAGCTGTAGTCAGGGTCCTACTGTATTTTCTTTCCTGTGCCGGCCGAAGTGGCCGTGCGGTTCTAGGCGCTTCAGTCTGGATCCGCGAGACCGCTACGGTCGCAGGTTCGAATCCTGCTTCGGGCATGGATGTGTGTGATGTCCTTAGGTTAGTTAGGTTTAACTAGTTCTAAGTTCTAGGGGACTAATGACCTCAGAAGTTGAGTCCCATAGTGCTCAGAGCCATTTGAACCATTTTTCTTTCCTCTACTGTGTTTCTGTGTACCCTGGAACTCAGTTCTCTGTGCCGCTTTTATTTGCCACAACCATTATAATGTCTGACTGACTCAGAAAGCGGACAATTGAAAGCACAGAAACCATCGTTTCTTACGTACATGAATAGATTTCTCACCTTCGCGAACCTACTGTTCAATATGTTATTTCACCGAAGTGTCAAGTGGTTTCTACTGTATGGCATCATAGTTCAGCATTATCAGCAGAAGATGACAAACATTTTATACTGCAAGAAAAATGTCAGTACCTCAGAATGGGCTCACTATTCTGTTTGATTAATTTGAAAGTATGTAGCTGGAAGTATAGCAAACCTCTTTTCTTACCAATACGTATCGCTACTGTTAATAATGCTGTTTCACCGAACTGTCAAGTAGCTGTCACTGTGTGATAGCATGATTTGGCGTTATCAGCAGAAGATGACAAAGATTCTGTATTGCCAGATAAAGTTAATATTTATGGGATATTCCGTCGGTTCTTGGAGGAACATAGACATGTTAATGTGAGTACAACGTATTAATAGTCCACAATAGTATTTATTAGTTCGTTATGAATTAATGTTATGCCACGCTTTTGTCATTTGGCATCGTAAATCCACGGCTGGGTCAGGAGGAAATGCCAGCATGGGCTGATGTGAGTAGCCTTAGGGAAGAGAAAAGTGTGTACTCTCTCAGGGTGTACTTTCGCAAGAAGTTACAAGTGGACTTTGCCAGAATAGCAAAAATCGTTGCTGACATCGACAAGCAGACTGCAGTCACAGCGACCTGGATAACAACACGTCCAAGCTTGCCACTACTCTACATCACTCTATATCCCTGTTCTACATGGCGAAGACTGATGGCTTGGCAAAGCAGTGGTGGACCAGCCACAAGAAATGCAGTTTGTTTCAGGTATGAAGTGTCTGTCGCCACCTGCCAAAAGCTACGAGAGGTACCTCACGTTCGTCATCGACCTAATATAGGCTATCTGACAGTTGCTGCTAGACGTCGCCTTCGCTAGCTGTGGAAGTCCAGGCTGCACCTAGGCCTAATGTTGCCAGGAGTCGAACTGGAGCACTCCTGCAGGTGAATAACCTGTTGGCTTTCCACCGACTTCAGACTGCCTACCTAGGGGTCTATGGTTTGCGCCTGGGCCCTATTAGAAGGACGAGCCTGGTGCGAGCATGCTCTGCTCCTGCTGGTCTTCCATAAGGGCACTGTCACTGAACGCTACAATGGAGTCCTTGTGTCAACTCTGCGTGCTCGAGTGCTTTCCATACTGAGTCTCATAGCTACACCAGCCAACATGATTGACTGCAGAGTCTGACATACAGGTATGCTGCCCGCCTTCCTGGAGGTTCTGACGCTCTGTAATGCAAACGGCGGGACTGTGGCTCACCGCAGTCCGCTTACCACTGTGAGCTGGCCGTGTCGATATATGATGTGTACTGAGTTCAGCAATCTCACCATGCTTCAGTGCCAGCATCCAGCCCTAGCTGTTGACTGCAACAACACACCTTTACGATTTATCAATAGGCATTCTCTCGGTTCCAAACCCGCTACCCACCCAATCTAACCACATCATCATAGCATCTCTAGTGGATTACCTAATTACGCCTGCAGTCATGACCTCCCTCTACAGTTGGTACCAGAAGTGATGCCACCACTACAGTTGATGACAGAAGTGGGTGACAGCTAAGGAGGAGAGGCAGTATTTGGGTCGATGTTGACAGCCGCTACATAAAGCAGTGGTTATTTTTTGCAATGAAGAGTTGGTCGTTCTCCTTTCCAAATCTCGTTTGCTTGTGAAAGTGTGAAAAGTGATTTTTGGAAGCATCTTATGCTTGTTTGCACTCTTTTAGAACGGGCACTGTAACTTATCAGTCACAATTAAATGCTATAATATAAGACAGGGCCTCGTCTAGATTTACTATTTCCGTGTTAGAGTCTACTAGTGCAGGATTAGTTATTCCCTTTTTGAGCAAGGCTAAAGAGGATATATTAGCATTTATAGGTAGCCTGTTGACAGTTGCACAGCTGGGATTGTGGACAGATGATCAGTATTACAGGCTGACAGGTTGAAACGTCCCCTTAGAACTAATTATACACGAGACTTCCCCTTAGAACAATTATACACGACTGTGCTTAACCTGGCACACAATAATTTTAGCGCAACGCAATCTGACTTTCAATAATCCCTACAAAACAATGGCCCTGACTAACATTAAACTATACCTTTCACAAATCACTTACCTCACAAAAATCTTCGCTGCTCAAGCTACTGCAATACAGCGAGCGTCACTACTGCCAGCTAAATAGAAGATTCAAACTACTGAAGGCACTAACTACTGATAGTCTTAGCAAATGAAAGATTCTAATAGAGAACAAACAATTTATTTACCTTGATATCATCATATATAAATATAGCAGTTCATGACAAATTACAAATCTCCGCCATCTCTCTCCCCACATTTTTCACAATTACAGTAACAAAGATATAAAATGCACACACTTATTGATACAATGTTGGTCAAAAGCTAAAATTTTCTCACAGTCCATAAAGATAGTCCTGATCATTCATCATAATAGTAATTACAGTTTCTCATTAGTAAAAGAAATTGCACATAGAAGTAGTGGATTTCCATACAGTCTTGAAGAAGTAGTGTTGTCCTTACAATGGAAAGACAGTGCTGACTCTTGACATGCTGACAGGTAATGGGCCACAACAGAGCAAACCCACAGCAGAGTCATTCGAAGATGATGAATATAGGTAGGTAGGTCATCACAGAGCAGACCCACTGCAGTCCTGGTAGAGAGTATTGGTGGGCCACCAGAGGTGCAGACCCACTGCAGTCCTTGTAGAAATTGTGGACAGGCCCACTGTAGTCCTGGTAGAGAGTATGGTATTGGTGGGCCACCAGAGGTACAAACCCACTGTAGTCCTTGTAGAGATGGCCAGCAGCCATCTGTTGTGACTGTGCAAGTGCACAATCACCATCAAAGAGTCTTCTGGATAATAGAGC
The DNA here is from genome assembly GCF_021461385.2 of Schistocerca piceifrons. Taxonomy (NCBI): domain Eukaryota; kingdom Metazoa; phylum Arthropoda; class Insecta; order Orthoptera; family Acrididae; genus Schistocerca; species Schistocerca piceifrons. The sequence continues at coordinate 828,329,050 of NC_060138.1, forward strand.
AAGTCCATAACCACCACTTGTGCACTCACAAAGTTTTTGGAATAGTCCTTAGAACCAGCAATGCCGTTATCCAGTCCCTTGCTGAATTATCAACACATGTGCAAACACTAACAGTCCCTACTTCTCACATATTGTCCATATAATATGACCAACAGAAACGTGTGCAGTGAAATGGAACTGACAAGTTACTTAATTTGATGAACTGGTGTCAATTACAATATTATAACATAAGAATACAATTACAAAGGTACAAAATACATCATTAAAGAACATAGCAATATAGATAACATTTGTAGTACAGGCTTTACAAAAGAATCGAACTAACATATACATCAGTGGAATTATGACATGAGTACATACATAAAAGATCACAACAACTTTTCAAACATCAACTTCACACATGAGCATTAAACAGAACGGAATTAATAATGTCTAACATCTTTACAAAGAAAATAACATATTATTAATGCCAATTATATTCGAGGATAACAGTATTCCTCATCATAGTGAGTGTAGCTTAATATTAAAAGAAGAAAAATGTTCTATGAAACAGTACACAGAGACAGGAAGAAAACAAATATACATGGGTACACAAACATATAGTGGGATAACACAAAAGGGAAAGGACAGGGTTTGTTTTACTGCAGTATTTTGCATTTGCATGGAGATCTCCCTTTGTTCATCATTATTCCCAAAAAGTCCTATCTAAGCCTGCTTTCTGTATTCTGTTCATATTTCTTTCAAAATAATTATTTCTGATTGTACAATACTCATTTGGGCCCAAATCGTTTTCATATAACTTCGCAATGCATTCTTTACCTATTCTCCATAGTCAGTTTCTTATACAGTCTACCCCCTCTTAAGTTAACTTAAATCTACTGAGCTCAGAGATATGTATACCAAGGGACAAGGCAATGCAGCATCACATAACAAATTAACACAAACAGCAATGCAAAAAAATGCTAACTGGCAAAGCTAGCAGCATAAATTAGCAAAAGTCAAATTCAATAACACTATGCCTGGCAAACAGCAGCAACTTATACCTAAACATGACATAGCTCAAGCAGAAAAAATATTACAGTAAAAACAACAATGCAGACAAGAGAAATGTCTATTCACATCTTAATGTCTATGTAATTAAAGTGGTGCACCATAACAACTGATTGTAAAAAAATATTACCATGTACTTGAAAAGAAAATTATGTGTTACTGTTACTAGTTCCTTCTTATTGTTCTTCCCTTTCCAAGTGCTCCTTTTTTAAAGAATGTGGATCATAAAATAATTATTTAATAGATTTCACATTAGCAAATGCATCTAAGTTTATTTTATAAAACTAATGCTGCAACACAGCTGGAAACCAGATATTTAATGAAATAAGCAACTATGAAAAGCAAAGCATAAAAATATCATTCAATAGTCATGTGGCATTTCGTAAGTCAGTAGCACTCAACTCTCGGAGAAAGACACTTGTCATAATCAGGTGTGCAGATGTACGAATATTTCCCATCAATTCATAAGCATTTCAATAATTAGCACAAAGTGCGAGTAATCATATGTTTTCAAGTAACAAGGGTGTCGCATTAGCGATGAAAGGCACACCCTAATGGCTAGTTCTCCAGGTGTCTGACACAGCTGTGTGCCGACGACGCACGTGCAGGTGGTCACTTTCTTACGGAAATATTTACGACACCAGTTTCCGCTACAGTGACAGTCTCATATGAAAATTTCACAGGTCGAAAATTTACGTCACAAGTGTGTAGAAACAAAATCCTATGAATATAACAGTGTCCAAAAAATTTTCGCCGGCATTGTGATACATTCACGCATTTACACGCACATTTCATAACTCTTAAAGTACGATTCTCGGTTTCCAACATCCTTTTTCACAAGTCATTAGTCCTTAACTTCTTTCATTATTCATATACATATAAACACGTAATCATATTCCTCATATATGGTAGCATCATCTTATTGACATAAGCATACCTCAACAGCATAATACACATCGTCGTTGTAAAAATAACATCATAACACCTCAGTCAAATCTCAAAAAAGTCGTACCTTTCTGCAATAATTTCAAAATCTAAAAAAAATTCTCTGCTCATTTAAATAGCGTCATCTACCTCAAACGTACTTTAAAATCATTCTCCCTTACCAAATACATCATTCAAAGCTCTCATAGTATCACAATGGTTCTGAAAAAATATGAACAGTTCACAAAGTACAGACAAAATACAATTTCTTAAGTGTGAATTATCCAACGGTGTAATCACGTAAACATCTGTCACTGCCGTAGTAAAGAAGTTTGTCTCTCTCAGTTCAATGATCAGATAGCTGTGTAATTATGTGTTAAGAGAAATATGGTACCGATGTGTAAAGTTGTGTAAGCAAATACCATATTAGCTAGGGCTCGTTGCGCTTGCCAAACACATGGTACACAAAGTAAGCGTGCACCCCCCTGAGGTTTATTGTAATTGTACCCTCAGGTATTACAGATTACAGCAATGGAATGAAATGTATCACGAAAAACTTTCTTTGTAATTCAAAAATCTCTAAAAATAAGTGTTTTAAGTACAAAATTAATCACTCAAATACGTGTCCTGTAGCGTTAAATGTGCGTCTTGCTGTAAGATAATCTCTATGGAAGTGTCGTAGTTATTGTCCTCCGAAAGCTAAGTTCTGCAGAAGTCAATGTACTTACCTCATGATAAACAAAAGTGAAATGCTTTGCGTATAGATATCATACTTATTACGCTTATTGCCGTGATGAAGAAAGTACTGTGCTGTAACATATTGTTTTGCTACAGAAAAGGCTGTTTCCTTGTAGCTATACCACAATAGTCACCACTAAAACATGTCTCACTTTATAGAAGAATTCAGAAAAAACTGTGCAGATATAAAACAGATACACCGCAAAAGCAACATTGTAAATTGTCACGCATTAGCAGCGTCGTGATAAAATCGTGTAGCTGTCACATAAACTAACCACTGTGTCATCTGGCATTTCACAGAAAGCACCTCAAATCCGGGATCCACTCTCAAGCAAACCAAAATGTTGCATGAAAATTTCATTAGCAGTGCTGGTATGTTCTAAGTATGTGAGCCTTATAGTCGTTACATAATCGTGCAACTAACAAGCAAGAATGTACACACACAATAACACTGTGTCTCCTGTTCACAATAACAATGCATTCGTAATTTCTGTTTAAATAAGTTCTCTTGGTTCTTGGCTGGATATTTAACTTCAAACATTGTTGCATGGTAACAGTTTCTAAAGCATACTAGTAACGTGAAGTGAAACGTTTTATGGCAAAGACAAAGTTAAAAGGCAGATTATCTGTCAATAAATGGTTTTACATGAGAAACGTGGTGTAAACCTTTACTCTTCCTAGTACGCAGAGTTTCAACTTCAACGCAATTATCATGTGGTATACGTCGGATTCTATAAGGTCCATTGTAAACTAGAAAGAATTTTTGACTCAAGTGTTTCTTCTTATGTGACAATGAATGAGCTTTAATGAGAACTTTCTGACCAATACATAATTTCTTTGCATTTGCTTTACCGTGTAGTTTTCTCCTTTTGTCTGCTGCAGATATTATATTTTTAAGAGCCAAATCAATTATGTCTTTGTGTCGAAGTTTACGTGTATTCGGGAAAGGTACAAGCTCTCTGATTCTGTTCGGAGGTTTTACATTCTTCAGTACAAGAGTAGGTGGTAAAGCAGTGGAATCATGAGGCATTTCATTCAGCACATTTTGAAATAAGTGTAAATATCTGTCCCAATGCTGATGCTTTCTGTGACAATAAAGTCTGCAAAGCTTATTGATTTCTTTCATAATCCGTTCAGACGGGTTACAATGTGGTGAATACAATGAAATAAAAACAGGCTTGATTTTATGATTCCGAAGCATGCGTGACCAAATAGCAGATCTGAATTGCGGTCCGTTATCTGAAATGACTTTACTAACGTGTCCAACTTCACGTAAGAAATTTTTAACAAAGGCGTTGGATACAGACCGTCCAGTGGCTTTACGTAACGGAGTGAAAGAAACAAATTTTGAAGTAAGTTCAACAGCGACTAGAACATACGAAAATCCATTCGATGTTCTGACAAGGGGTCCCAAAAGATCAACAGCAGCAAATTCTTTTAATTTAGAAGGAATAATAGGAAACAACGGAGCACGATGTGAGATAGTAGACGGTTTCGCCTTTTGACAAAGTTTACAAATAGACAAGACTCTTCGAATTCGTTTTTCCATATTGTTAAAATAACAAGTCGTTCGAAGAATATGATAACATTTTCGTGGACCAAAATGTGCGTAGCTGAAATGAATGTACCAAATGAGCTTATTAACAAAATCGTCTGGAATGCAAAGTACCCATAGCTTGTCATCAACAGTGCAGCGTTTGAACAGTATGTTGTTTCTAACGAGGTAATAATGCCGAATCTGAGTGTGTGTCTTTTCATGCCATTTACTTTTGATGTCTTTCCAAATCGGATCTTTATCTTGTTCATGAGCAATATCCTGTAAAGATGTGGTGATGAAGTTTTCAAAGGCGACTTTCTGAATGTAAAGAATACTGAAATTTTTCTCGAGGTTGCCTTCTGTGTTACTTTTCTCAAGCCCAGCCGGTGCGCGTGACAGCGCGTCCGCAACAATGTTCTCCTTGCCGGGAATGTAGACTATTGTGAAGCGGAATTCTTGCAGAAACAATGCCCAACGTTTTAGCCTGTCATGATTTAATTTTGAAGACATAAGAAATTGTAATGCACGATGATCACTGTATACTTTTACGTGCTTACCAGAAAGAAAGAAACGGAATTTGTTAAATGCCCAAACGATTGCTAAAGCTTCTAATTCAGTAACGGAATAATTTTTTTCAGATTTTGTTAGCACTCGGCTAGCAAAAGCAATGGTTTTCTGAACAGTAGTGTCATTTTCTATGGCTTCTTGAAATAAGTGGGCACCAAGACCGACTTTAGAAGAATCCGTGCTAAGGCAGAAATCTTGTGACAGATCTGGATGAGCTAGTATTGGCGCGTGAAGTAACGCTTCTTTCAAAGAATTGAATTCCAACTGTGCTTGTTCGTCCCAGTTCCAAATAGTATTTTTTCCAGTGAGAGAACAAAGTTTTGGTGTAACTAAAATTTGCATATTCAGAAAACGACGGTAAAAATTTACGAGACCTAGAAAACTGCGGACTTGTCTTTTTGTGGATGGAACTGGAATGGCTCTGATTGCTTCTAACTTATCAGGATCCAGCTGAATGCCTTCAGAAGAAATAATATGTCCCAAAAACTTCACCTTTGACCTACCGAATTCAGACTTTTCCAAGTTAACTGTAATTCCAGATTCTGCAAAAATATGTAACAAACTGTTGAGGATGCGGTTATGATGTTCCCATGAAGCTTCTGCTATTAGAATATCGTCCACATATAAGGTGATGTGACGTTTTAAGAACTCAGGTAATATGGAATTTAACCCGCGAATGAATGCTGCCGAAGAAATGTTCAAACCAAAAGGAAGTTTCCGAAACTGATAACAAACGCCGAAACAAAGGAAAGCTGTGTATTTTCTGCATTCTGGATGAAGTTCGATCTGATAAAAGCTGGATCTGAGATCAATGCAAGACAACACTTTTACACCATTAAAATTTTGAAGAAGTTCTTCCATCGTCTGAGGCCTGTCTGTTTCAGGAATGATGATAGTATTGATTTGTCTCGAATCTAAAACAAGCCTGATCGATCCATTTTTCTTCTCAACAACATGTAACGGATTGTTGTATGAGCTTACTGCAGGCTCAATAATGCCCTCGTCAAGCATAGATTGTATTTCTGTTCTAACACGGTCCCTATAATGTGCTGGAATTACGTATGGTCTAACACAAAATTTAGTATGCTCACGAACACGAAATTGGTATTGAAATCCCTTGATTGTTCCTGTTTTGTGAGTAAAAACTGTGGAATGTGCTTGTAAAATCTCAGAAAGGTCCTGCCTATCAGTTTCATTACAATTCTCAATTGTTTGAATTTTATTCTGAATTAACTCATTAATTTCAAATATGCCGTCGATGTCATCCCTGTCAGTACTTGCAGAGTGATTGTTAGTGTCTAGTTCCGTAGAAAATTCCGAACTGTTATCTAACAGAAGGTAAAGCCGATTAATTTCCTCATCATGGTTTGAGAGCCAGTCTTCAAATTTCAAAGCTATTGACTTACCTTCTTTCTCTAAACTTATTTCAGCATCGTGAAAGCTTAAGACTGCTTTGTATTCATTCAAAAAGTCTACTCCCAGTATAATTTCCGTCGACAATAATGGAACAATAAAAAAGTTCATAGAGAAGCTGTGGCTTTGGCAAAAGAATTCTAAATTGGTTTGTTGGCGTACATCTACACTTTTTCCAAAGATTGCACCTTGTAATTTAATCTTACGTAACGGAAGTGTGGGGCAATCGTTCGATTTGTTGCATTTGCTAAAGGCTGTTTCACTGATTACTGAAATGGGACTGCCAGAGTCAAGTACTGCCGTAAATTTTACGTCATTTACAGTAATGTGAATCACAGGATATGCAATGTTGTTATGTTTTACGTCGTGTTCCTGGAGTAAGATGTCCCTAATGTCTTCCATTTTTACGTAATTACTAGCTACGGCAGCTGCGTCGTCAGTTTCATAGGTACATATTGTGGCTGCCAGTGGAGTGAGTCATTGCCTATTGTCTCTTTGTTGGCGCGCGTCGTTATTGCGATTTGGAGACCTAATTTCTACAAATTCACGTTGCCCAGATGGCCCAGCTCTGTTAGAAACCCGCCAGTTCTGATGAAATTCACGTCTGTCGTTTTGTCGTTAGTTTACATAGTTTCTTTCTTGTCTGTCACATGGTGGAGAATTTCTCCCTGAGTCGTAACTGCGTGCTGGACCGTTGCGTCTAAAGTTATTCTGTCTCCCTTGATAATAATTGTTTTGGTTCCCATATTGTCTGTTTCTCTGATTGTCTCTGTGACAGTCATTATTGCGGAGAGGTGATCTTTCCCTGTAATTATTACTACTCTGCCAACGGTTGTCATACGGGTGGTGTCTATTTTGGTCACGATTTGTGTGGTGAGAATAGCCTTGTCGCGTCCAGTTATCGTTTCTGTCGTCACGGAATTGTGACGGATGTGACCTGTAGTGATTGTTTTCCTGTTTTCGCATCCCGCGACTGTCTGTGTCAATTTCTAATTCTTGTAACAGTCCCTGAAAAGCTTCAATGTCGTCTTTGCAACGTCCTGCTAAAATAATATGTCTCAAATGTTCGGGCAGTTTGATTAAGCAAATGCGGATGAGTTCTGAGGGGCTGTATGGGTTTGACAGGTACTGATTCTTGTGCAACATGTCTTCAAAATATCTGACAAGACTGGAAAATTCAGATTGTTCGAAATGTTTCATCATTATGATGTTATGTTTTACGCGGTCTTGTGTGGCTTGAGACCAATATGCTGAGAGGAAGGCATGGTAAAATTCTCCTTCACTGTGGCAATCGTGAATGACCGATCGCATTCTTACAGCTGGTTCATTCTCTAAGTAGCCACACATAAATTCTAACCTGTGCTCCAATGACCAGTTGGGAGGGAAACAATGAGAGAATTGATGGAGCCACGCTTGTGGATGAATGTCGTTGGCAGAATTCTTAAACGTTTTGAATTTACGTGTAGTAATGAACAGCTTATAGTCAAAATCATCGTGTCGGCGAGTAGCATATCGGTCATTGTTACGTGGTGTCGGCGGTTCCATCTCAGAATTCGGTGTACCTTGCCAATTTCTTTCATAATTACCGAAATGCCCTGTGTTATTATTTTGTGGCTTTTGCGTGTTTCTAAGTTCCTCTTCCCGTGTTGGAGCGCGAGTGTCCTCTGAAATACGTAATTCTTGTATTACCTGTGTCAGCTGTTCTTGTACTTCCCGGATTTCTCTTTGGTGTTGCGTATTAATTTGATTCAGATTTTGTTTCAGTTTCCTAATTTGTTCGTACTCTTCTGTGTCATTAAAGACTACCGGTTTTGTGTCATTCAGATTATCATCTACCCTCGTAGATAAGTTAGTGACCTGATCCGAAAGTTCGGCTACTTTCTCTGATAATGAACTAATTTCCTCCATGTGTCTTTCTGAACCAATTTTCAGAGTATCTACTGTGTCCCTTAAGTTTTCCTGAGTTTTTGCAAGTTGCGTAACCGAATCGGTAGATGCAACTGAGTCCATTTTAGTTTGCAAGGTCTTATGATTTTCATGAACAATGGTTTGCAGTTCTTTTATGGCTGCTTCGTGATTCTGTAATGCTGTGTTTGTTTCTGATTTTGTTCAAGCGTTGTGTCTAACTTTTGTAGCCTTTGTCCCATTTGTTGCATTAACTGTAATAACAATGCACTGGTGTCTGAAACATGTTCCTCAGTGCTTTTCGGCAGTGAATTTGCACCGGCAACATTCACATTTTGACAAGCGGAAAACGTGTCTTGACTCATTTGAGAAAACGGTGAGGACGCAAAACCTGAATCTACAGTGTTTGCAAAATTGTGTCCTATCATTTCGGATTCCTGAGGCGAGCTGTTGCCGACCGATCGATCGATAATGCTTCCCTGTTCACTACCTGTTTCACTGCCTACGCCATTGTTTGACGCCCGCTCCATTTCCCTATGCACAGTTACCAAATTACTACTTTGAATATTAGTTAATTCATTACATGGTGGGGCCAACGCACTGCTTTCGTCTTCACTGTCATTTCTCAGTTTACTTTGGAGCCGAGTGTTACGTTTTTCACACGCCATTATTGTCACAATATTTCACACGCTAACACAGAAAAGCACAATTTGAAGAGCAAAGATAGGGGAATACATTAACATAGCACTGAAAATAATATCTAGTTAATTACCAGCGCAGCTGCGAAATACTTGGTGCAAATCTACATGCGTGCCACAACTGTTTTACAGTACAACAATGAAAGACTGCAACTACAAAGGAGATTCTCTCTACAATTACGCGCTAGCAATAAACAAAAGCTACACTAAATACACAAACTACAAGAAAAAATCAGAAGATTCCAGTGAGGTATCCTAGGCTAAGGGTCGACATATGAAACGTCCCCTTAGAACTAATTATACACGAGACTTCCCCTTAGAACAATTATACACGACTGTGCTTAACCTGGCACACAATAATTTTAGCGCAACGCAATCTGACTTTCAATAATCCCTACAAAACAATGGCCCTGACTAACATTAAACTATACCTTTCACAAATCACTTACCTCACAAAAATCTTCGCTGCTCAAGCTACTGCAATACAGCGAGCGTCACTACTGCCAGCTAAATAGAAGATTCAAACTACTGAAGGCACTAACTACTGATAGTCTTAGCAAATGAAAGATTCTAATAGAGAACAAACAATGTATTTACCTTGATATCATCATATATAAATATAGCAGTTCATGACAAATTACAAATCTCCGCCATCTCTCTCCCCACATCCACCACTGCTGGCGGCTCACCTCCAACTGCGCAACGCTACGCGCTGTTCACAGCCAGCTGCCTAACACTACAATGGCGAGTATTACAACAATGCAAAGCAGCCACAGACTGCACACAGCACAGCCAGTGATTTTTCATTTTCATACAGAGAGCGCTACGTGGCGGCGGCGTTACCAATATAAGAACCTAAACAGCCTACTTACGTAAAGAAAACATAAACAGCCTACTTACATAAAGAAAACATAAACAGCCTACTTACAAGGTGAAGTGAAAACATATTTTATGTGCTATCTGGACCTAAAGAATACACATTTGAGGAACTCAGGAAGGACCTGGTACAGGCAGAATACCTGCAGTTTCTGTCGTGAACCTGTTAAAAATTTTGCATAGAGGTTACGGAGGATCAGTGTGAATACCAATCAGTCGATTGATAACGATGAAGAAAATACAGAAGAATATTCCTGCAAGGCCTGGAACATAGCACACTAGAAGCTTGCTTGAAGGGTCTGCCACATGACGTGTCTAGAAAAGTGCCCGCAGAATCTCCAAAGGGCCTACCTGGCGCTATAGCGTAGGCACGGCACTGGATGAAACAGTTGCGATAACGAAAGTCCGGGAAAAAGAAATGTCTTCTCTACTGATGTAAAATAAGGGGCATAATGGAGAAATTTGGAAGACAAATCACAAACCGTTAAACCACAATGGGAGTCCTAAGTACGCCAAATCGTACTCCCAGCAAGTATTAATGATGCAGAAACGTATGCAGAGGCAGAATCTTGCTTGATTGGCGTAGTAGACGAGAGTGAACATAGATTTTTATGAGACACGGTGCTCACATGTCTCTGGTGAGTCCGGACTTCTTGGGGAACAGGTAGTTAAACCCTTCGCGTTATAGGTTCCCTGGGGTGGAAAATAAAGACTTCCGATCGATAGGCTCAGTTTTCAGTTGAAGAACATGGATTCCAGGAAAGTGTAGATGTTTTACCCTGTGAAGATGATGGTTTCTGCGCTATCGTAATGCTGGATTTCATGTATAAGCATCATGCTCCACCTTCCTTGGATGTTTGCCAAAATGAATTGTTATACGGTCACTTATGGAAAATAACAAACAACTCTTATAACAACTGGGCAGTGTATGTTAGAACTCGGGGAACATCGTTCCTCCTGGAGGAAACTGTTGTCAGTAGCTTACTGCTCCAAGGTTCGTCTGTCACGAAGAACAAACCAGTTAAACTGCCGACAAGGTCACTAAGGATCATTTCACGTGATAAAATGAAGCAGAGTAGAGGAAAATTACTTTGGGTGAATGTAGGAACGGGCTGACCTGTAAACGTGTCATGTGATGTGGAACCACTGAAAGAAAACTAGCCGGCCGGTGTGGCCGAGCGGTTCTAGGCGCTTCAATCTGGAACCGCACTACAGCTAAGGTCGCAGGTTTGAATCCTGCCTTGGAAATGGATGTGTGTGATGTCCTTAGGTTAGTTAGGTTTAAGTAGTTCTAAGTTCTAGGGGACTGATGACCTCAGATGTTAAGTGCTATAGTGCTCAGAGCCATTTGAACCATTTGAAAGAAAACGATGAAATAGATAATGCGTGATGTTTTGTGCGCAGCAGTATTGTATGCATGTGGAAAGTAGACAGCGAATGAGTACTACCCATCAGTGTGGATCATCTTGGTACCAACGACGTGAATTTGTCGAAAGAATTATTGGTCGCCAGTTTAGATTTTCGAAACGAGAATATTCAGGAGAGGACATGTCCAGAGCCCAGCCATGAGCAAGCCACCAGTTTAACTGCATTACGTGCAAAAATGGAACATTTAGAATGACCGTTAAAAGTAGCAATGGCTGAATTGCTATTGGAATTCAAGGATCTATTGAATCCTCATAATCCGTTGCCAACAAAAACAAACCTAGTGATGCAGCACGTTTAGAACTGGAAATCAGTCACCAGTGTACCATAAGTCTGATATGGTGCTTCATCATCTACAACTGGTAATGGAAGAATTTCTTAACCAGCAATTGCGCAATGGCATCATTGCTAGTGATGGTGTGGACTTGTCGTAGTGCTGAAGAAAACTTCAGACGGAACAATAAACATAAAGTCTGCTGTAACTATCATTTCTTGAATGGTATGATTCAAGAGAAGGAGCACTGCCCAGGAGAAATCGTCTATTGGCTGGCATCAGCCAATGATGAGATGTGATCACAAAATCCATCGCTCTGGAAGTGCAAGAGAGGGGAAACCTGGGTCCGAAGCACCGACCTGGAGGGTAGAGAGTGAGGCTACGTAAGGATGCTTTTGAGGAGCTTGGAATTCGGACATCATCTTAAAATTTGGTGCTCAGGGTTTGGTCTGCATTTGCCACTGGTGGTGATTCAGTACCGTGACGACTTCGGTGTGCTCCATGCTGTTTCAGTCTTTGCTGGATTTCATTCCAGTCTGATGCTTATTCTCATGAGCGTTACTCTTTGTGTTCTTTGCTGATGCTGCTTCTACAGTTTGATTCCAGTACTCGTCTAAATTCGACCCTGCTGCCAGTGACTCATTTTTATGACCACCATCACACAGTTCACAAGCGATTCTTTGGGTACCACCAGCATAATCCAGTCACATGGGAAACTTCACCTTGGTCAGAGATCCAACCCCGCGTAATGCAACTACTTGAGGTGAACACGCTGCTCATACAGTCCTCACCACTGAAACAAGGAGCTAATCCTCTTGGCCTGCGCAAAGGGACCAAGCCACTCAACCACAAACAGGTGTCAATCATGCATCGTGCACTGTCCACTCGTCGAGGTAAAGAACAAGACAAGACACGTGCTGTGAGAAATCGATACTCATCGACAACCAACCTGATAACAGCCGACTCAAGGAGTTGGTGATATCCGACTGAGAATCCAACTCCACAGAGAGCCCATTTGCGCCGTGTGAGTCCAGTCCAGGTGGACTGAGATTTGAACTTAATGATATTTCTTGATGTTTCTAGTATTTCTGTTAAGACGTTTTGATATCGCTATATGCGCTCACATTACTCCGATATTTTGCACACATTCAATGATGAAATGACTTTTGGTTTGATTAAGTATGATCTAGCCTGGCGCCTAGCAAACAATAAATAAAATTTCCCCTGTACCCCCACTAAAAATCCCCATATACCACACTTACTCGTCCAACCTAGTGCTCGATATCACGCAAGTTACCACGTTCTGGATGATACCGCTGGGAAAATGCAACGCCGACTTAATGAAACACACTCAGAAAGAAATGAAGTGAATAGGGACGCTGTTACAATGAATGTGCTGCAGTCGCCAAGGGCATTGCTGGTCGTCTCATATCGCTCCCATTGCCAGCCCTTGTTCTAGACGACCATTTGACATTTAAGTGCCGGATGGGATACTTGCACAATATCGGCACATTTGTTCGCATCTAGATGTTGGAAGTCCGACGATTGGAGACCCTCAGTTTCGAGGATGTGTAGACACCGCACTTTTGACATACCATCGTGTCAAGCTGAAATCTTCCCACATAATTCTCAGTTTACATTCTCATTTATCGAAAACGATCAATAACGTCTGAGATTACTAACTGGTTAATCGCCAAGAAAGTGAATTCTGCAAAGTGCACTGACCTTCATGCAAATCTCAGGAAAATATGTCTCACTTTCCCGACAAGTGGCAGTCGCTATGTCCATTATTCAAAACAATATTCTAGCTATTAATTCTGAATGGAATACAGACCGGAAAGTCTGAAGTAGTAGAACAGAATCAGCGCTTCAACATATTTTTATCGTATTGAAGCTCCTGCACTCGCAGATTGAAGCCATCATCACGAAGCACCACGTCAAAATTGTGTCAGAAGTAGTCACAAACAGTAAAACTAATTGTAATAGAGGAAATATAAATACTATGGAATCAGCCATTTGGAATTAAGATAATGATATGAAATTTATATTATTGTGTACTTATTTCACCACAAACACAACCCATTATACAAATCTGAATTAGTATATAATTTCGAATGTTTTCATGAATATGCAGATTTTTTCATCTTTTCTGTACTCATAAATGAATTTGATGACACGAAATCGATGACTAGAGATACATTAAAGTTTTACGTTACTTTTCATTTATATGTAAACAAATTACCGCGAGATACGCTTCCTGAAACGCAATTAAAATTACGCCAAAATGGAAATCGGGAGCGAATTTTCCACCCCAGCTGCAGACTCTACGGAGACTACTCGTGACAGCCACCAGACTCCTACTCCGTTGGATCAGTGTCCCACCCCCTGCCCGTTGATCTTGGTTCACGTTTCCCGATCGCTGGGTAGCAATACGACCAGCGTCCCCGCCAGTATTTGCGGAAACTCGAGCCCCTGATTGCCACAGCTCGATGGTCGCTTGCGGAACATCCCCGTCATTTCTCTCGATCGTCTTACTTCATCTGTTACCTATAACCTGTTCACAAAACTATTTCAGCGACACTTCTTTTCTTCTTTTTATTTCTACTTAATTTTCTATAACCAATTCTATAAATTAAACACGCTTTCTCAATAATATTTACACTTATTACTCGAAAAATAAGTAGGTTTGCGTGTAGCAGAAAAACAGTACGTAACTGTAATTTTTCAGACAGAATTGAAACTGTCTTGACAACAAGTTTATCCTTGTTCCTCTTATTGTCACTTATACAACAACTACAGTAGTTATATTAATTGGTTTATGCATCATGATCAGATCAGAGACTTCAGTACCACTGTCCCATCGATCACATATTTCAGGTGGCAGGGGGGAGTTTTATGAACTGGGGGACGGTGTATCTATGGGTGCCTCTCTCTCGCCTGAATCTTTATGAAGGTATTGGAAATAACAGCTCTCCAGTCCGCACTATTACGCCCTGAATGCTGGTTCCAGTAGGTCGATGGTGCCTTTGTCATCTGGACACATGGAAAGAAGAGCTGCAGAAGTTCCTCCAACACTTCAACCAACAGCACAGAAAAATGCAATTTACTCTACTCATATTACCTGTAATTACTCTTAAATTATTCTCTGGTGGTATTGGTACCGCACACCGGCGCTGATTTGGTGTGGATTCTGAACTTTTTTTGTTTACTGTGTTTACTCTGTTTGTACTTTATGAACACCAGTATCTGTCCTTTGGCATTCTGACTCCCCCTGGATGATTGAACAATATCTGGAACATCTGCTACAGGACTCTTGGAAACACTGAAACTAGCTGGATCACATAATTGTAATGGGCGGAGATACACATGACTATATGCATAAATTGCGCTATCTGTTCACCAGTTTACAGAATGCAGAGTCCAGATATAACCTCAAGAAGTGACAGTTTATTAAGATCGTCATTAGGTTATGAACTGTCATTAGCAGAGAGGGGCTTAAACCGAAGCAGTGGCTTGCTAGATTGATCGAGCAAATGTACGACATAAACAGTCTAAAAGAGCTAAAATTTCTACATCTTCGTCTACATATATACTCCGCAAGCGACAGTATTGTGTGTGGCGGAGGGTACCCTGTACCACTACCAGTTATTTTCTTTCCTGTTCGATGTGTAAATAGAGCGACAGAAAAACGATTATGTATATGCCTCTGTTTGTTGTTGTGGTCTTCACTCCTGAGACTGGTTTGATGCATGCTACTCTATCCTGTGCAAGCTTCTTCATCTCCCAGTACCTGCTGCCACCTACATCCTTCTGAATCTGCTTGGTGTATTCATCTCTTGGTCTCCCTCTACGATTTTTACCCTCTACGCTGCCGTCCAATACTAAATTGGTGATCCCTTGATGCCTCAGAACATGTCCTACCAACCGATCTCTTCTTCTAGTCAAGTTGTGGCACAAACTACTCTTCTCCCCAATCCTATTCAACACCTCCTCATTAGTTATGTGATCTACCCATCTAATCTTCAGCATTCTTCTGTAGCACCACATTTCGAAAGCTTCTATTCTCTTCTTGTCTAAACTATTTAACGTCCATGTTTCACTTCCATACATGGCTACACTCCATACAAATCCTTTCAGAAACGACTTCCTGACACTTAAATCTATAGTCGACGTTAACAAATTTCTCTTCTTCAGAAACGCTTCTCTTCCTATTGCCAGTCTACATTTTATATCCTCTCTACTTCGACCATCATCAGTTATTTTGCTCCCCAAATAGCAAACCTCTTTTACTACTTTAAGTGTCTCATTTCCTAATCTAATACCCTCAGCATCACCCGACTTAATTCGACTACATTCCATTATCCTCGTTTTGCTTTTGTTGATGTTCATCTTATATTCTCCTTTCAAGACACTATCCATTCCGTTCAACTGAAGTCCTTTGCTGTCTCTGACAGAATTACAATGTCATCGGCGAACCTCGAAGTTTTTATTTCTTCTCCATGGATTTTAATACCTACTCCGAATTTTTCTTTTGTTTCCTTCACTGCTTGCTCAATATACAGATTGAATAACATCGGGGAGAGGCTACAACCCTGTCTCACTCCCTTCCCAACCACTGCTTCCCTTTCATGCCCCTCAACTCATATAACTGCCATTTGGTTTCTATACAAATTGTAAATAGCCTTTCGCTCCCTGTATTTTACCCCTGCCACCTTTAGAATTTGAAAGAGAGTATTCCACTCAACATTGTAAAGCTGCATGCCCTCGGGAAAAATTAGCCGTAATTTCTCATACCTTATCTTCGTGGTCCTTACGCGCAGTGTATGTTGGCGGTGGTACAATCGTGTGGGAGTCACCTTCAAACGCCGGTATCTAAATTTTCTCAATAGCGTTTCTCGAAAGGGACGTCGCCCTCCATTCAGGGACTTCCATTTGAGTTCCCGAAGCACCTCCGAAACCCTAACTTTCTGTGAACCTACCGATAACAAATCTAGCAGCCGCCTCTGAATGCCTTCCTTCAATCCGACCAGGAAAGGATCCCAAGTACTCGAGCAGCACTCAAGGTTAGGTCGCACCAGCGTCCTATATGCGGTCTCCTTTACATGTGAACCACACACTCTTAAAATTCTCCCATGCAATCCAAGTCGACCATTCGCCTTCCTTACCACAGTTCTCACATGCTCGCTCCATTTCATATCGCTTTGCAATGTTACGCCCAGACGTTTAAACGACACTAGTAATACTGTATCCAAACATTACACCTTTTTTCTTCCTATTCAACAGCATTAACTTACATTTTTCCACATTTAGAGCTAGCTGCCATTCATCACACCAAATGGAAATTATGTCTAACTCGTCTTGTATCTTCCTACAGTCACTCAACTTCGACACCTTACCGTGCACCACAGCATCATCAGCAAAAGCCACAGATTGCTACCCAACCTGCCCGCCAAATGATTCATGTATACAGAGAACAACAGCGGTCCTGTCATACTTCCGTGGGTCACTCCTGACGTTACCCTTGTCTCTGAACACTCGCCGTCGAGGACAACATACTGGGTTCTATTACTTAAGAAGTCTTCGAGCCACTCACATGCCTGTGAACGTATTCCATATACTCGTACCTTCGGTAACAACCGACAGTGGGTCACCGTGTCAAATTCTTTCCGGAAATCTAGAAGTATGGAATCTTCCTGTTGCTCTTCATCCATAGCTCGCAGTATATCATACAAGAAAAGGGCAAGCTGAGTTTCGCACGAGCGATGATTTCTAAAACCACCCTGATTCGTCTCAAAAAGGTTTTTTATATTCGAACTGAGAATGTGTTCAAGGATTCGGCAGTAAATCGAAGTTACGAATATTGGCCTGTAATTTTGTGGGTCCGTTCTTTTACCCTTCTTGTACACTGGAGGCACCTGCGCTTCGGACTGGGCGAGAGATTGACGATAAATACAGGCACAGTACTCTTCATAAAACCGAATTCATGGAAAAGTAAATTATTACCCCATATTCATTCCAAATGTGGCCGAAATCGCACACCCAATTTTCTGGTTGCCTTGTATAATTATTCCCTTGTGGTGCTGCATTACTACGTTATTTTGTACAAACATTACACATAACATATACTTAGGTTCACCAGCAGGAGGCTTTGCATAATTCAGTTACTCTTTATGTGCCATGCGAGACAGATTGGATTTGTGGCGTTTTACTTTTAATTTTCAAATGGCTCTGAGCACTATGGGACTCAACTGCTGAGGTCATTAGTCCCCTAGAACTTAGAACTAGTTAAACCTAACTAACCTAAGGACATCACAAACATCCATGCCCGAGGCAGGATTCGAACCTGCGACCGTAGCGGTCTTGCAGTTCCAGACTGCAGCGCCTTTAACCGCACGGCCACTTCGGCCGGCTTTTAATTTTCGACTTCTGCACATTTTATAAAGATTATTTCATGCACCATACTAGATAATTCTTTTGTAAGCCAGGGTGTAGTATTTCTCTCTCATTTCGTGACTGCTGATAACATAACTTTTTTTACTAAAATCACTACGTTCTGTTTGGTACTTACGTTAACTGCTACGGAAGAGCTAACAATTCTCGTACCGTTGCAAAAACTGTTCTCACTGTAATACCTGATATACTATTTCAAATCTAGGGCACGTAGGTTTTACTAATGCAACTGGCAATTTTCCGTCTTTAATGCCGTCATCTTGTGAGTTTATGGTATGTTGATCATATTTTTAGCGTTAGACTGTATGTTGATGTCTTTTCGCATTTCAAGGTTACCTAGGATTTGTCTTTTACATAGGGCATGTTGTCAGTTAACTATATAAGGCAGCTTTCCTGTCTTGCAATTTTAAGTTCATTCCCTTGTTACTTTCGTAGTTTAAAAATTCTTTTGATCTAGGTACAAACGATTTAGATTTTTGTCTTGTATTATTGACAGTTTCGTAGGATTTGTGTCCTACATATGGCATGTTGCCAGTTAAGTGTACAACACAGCTGCCTTGCTTGTAAGTATAACTTGACTCCCCTGTCACAATTTGAAATTTATTTGAATTTAGGTACAAGCTTTATAAAAATTTTAGATTTTAAATTCTTTCGACAGGTTTACAACCTGGTTCAGAAGTTTTTCACTATATACTGTCATAGTCTCGTTGGTCGAAAACACGAATGCATTTCATTCCGTGATTATAGTTAATGATGATATTTTTGAATGCATGTTCACCGCTTTTTTCACCGCTACTTCACTATCGAAAGTTTCTACTTTCGTTGTGTCCGTGCTCTTTAACAACCATATAGAGCTACCTCTCAGACAAATACAGTCTAAAGACTTCCGAAATTCATGCTAGATAATAACATATTGCTCATTTTTTTTCAGAAAACGCGTTCTTGTTGTTGTAATTCCGACTTTTATGACTTTCTTTGTCTTGCTAACCCAAAAAATTATTATATGCTATTTTCAGCATATTTCCTGATGTAAATCCATCGCTATTACCTGCTTTAATTCGACTGCAACCATTTTTTTGTTTGTTATTGTTGATTGTCACCTTATAATCGTTTTTCAAGATGTTGAAAGTTAATATGATGACACAAATTAGGCTGTAAATTTTTGTGCAAAATATTTCAAGCTTTCGTAAAAAGTGTACAACGTTAGCGGTCTCAAAGGTTTAACCTTTAACAAATACCTAGAGGCTGTGTGTCCCAACACACATAAAATAACTCGGCAAGAGCAATATCTATTCCTTGAACCACTACCCATCCCTTGAATGAAAGAGATACCGTTGGCTTAATTTCTTTTACCTACCAGTTTCGGTGCCTCATTGGCGTCATCTTCAGGCCTCTATACATATAACTAGATAAGTCACCTAAATGTTTGTACTATTATAAGCACAATTACGTCCAACTGTTTTCCGTAGTTTTCTAATTAAAATTCAGAAGTTGTGAAAGGTCGACGTCTACCGAGAAGTAGTCTACCGAAACCAGTTGGACATGGTGGTCCCTGTAACAGCACAGACGTTTAGATGACCATCTAGCTACGTGCATAGGAGCCTGAAGAGGGTGCCAATGAGGCACCGAAACTGGTAGCGAAATAAAATTATTTAATAAAATTACGGCAGTTGGTATCTATTTTCTTCAATTCTTCGTCCACTGCAGTCCTATTCTATCTACACGATATGTAATTACAGAAATTATCCCTTCCATATAACAGTCTTCCAAGACCTCTCTCGTCTCTGACAGAATTTAAACATCATAGGTGAACATTCAGTTTCTCATTTCGTCTTCCTGACTCTTATTCCGTCTTCAGAATTTCTCCTTCCCTCCTCTACCGCTTTCTCTTTGCACGTATTGAATAATATGCACTACTGACTACATTCTGTCTCACTGCCACCGTTGTCCGCAGCTCGTGGTCGTGCGGTAGCGTCCTCGCTTCCCACGCCCGGGTTCCCGGGTTCGATTCCCGGCGGGGTCAGGGATTTTCTCTGCCTCGTGATGACTGGGTGTTGTGTGATGTCCTTAGGTTAGTTACGTTTAAGTAGTTCTGAGTTCTAGGGGACTGATGACCATAGACGTTAAGTCCCATAGTGCTCGGAGCCGTTTGAACCATTTTTTGAACTGCCACCGTTTCATATCCTGCCGTTTGTATTCTGTAGAAATTGTACATAGCCTTTGCTCAATATACACTGCTGAGGCAAAACATTAAGTGAACAGCCCTCCGAACCTGATGACGTCGCGAGGACTTGACGCGGTACGGAAAGCATAAAAGTGGAGCAGAGAAAATTGGAGGATCGTTCCAGCGATGATACGGGCCGCGAATGGCGAAATCCACCGAATAAGCGGATTTGATAAAGGCAAGTTCGCCGTGACCTGACCTCTATTAACGACCATTTCGGAAACGGCGAAGTTGATTGGCAGTTCGCGTAATTCTATCGTGAGAAATGATGGGAATTTGTTGAAGGGCGGTGGAACGACGAATGGGCAACAAGATATTAGACGTGCACGCCTCATCACGGAAAGTGGAAATCGGAAGCTTGTGTGCTGTGTAAAGCAAAATAGGCGGCGATCTGTGCCAGATCTGACGATAGAGTACAGTGCTGGTGCAGGCACAATCGCTTCGGATAATATCGTTCAGTGCGCTCTGTCGAAGATGTGGCTCTGTAGTAGATGAGCCCTAGGTGTCCCCATCTAGACTCAGAGATATTGTCAATTGCAATTACTGTGGGAACTGGATCGCCATCATTGAACCATACGTCAGTGGAACCGTATCGGCTGGTCGTTTCTAGTAACACCTGGTCGATGGTTACGTCTAGATTCGCTGTCATCCAGCTACTGGAACACGCACCGTGCATTGGAAGTAGACCGATGAGAGCGGTATTTTGATATGGGAACATTCATCTGGGCTTTCGTGAGACCTGTGATAGTAATAAAAGTCACCATGACAGCTGTGGATTACGTGAACATTATTGCGGACAACCTGCATCTCTTCATGCTTGAAGTATTATCCTATGGGACTGCAATCTTCTAGCAGGATAACATTCGGTGTCACAAGGCCATAATCGTGCTACAATGGTACTGAACTCACCTTGATGTCTTGACCACCACATTCGGTTGATCTGTACCAGGTGGGACACATCTGGAACGCTATCGGACTCCAGTTCGGTTCCCACGAACAACTGGCCCGTAATTTACAGTATTTGCGTGACCTATGCGTAGACAACAGGTACCATATACCTCCGGAAACGTGCCAGATATGTGTCGAACACATGCCACGCAGAATATTTGATTTACTGCGTTCCAAATGTGGATCACCATGCTACGAAGGAGGTGTTCATAATGTCTTTGCTTGTCAGTGTGCTATCTACGTGACTCGGGAAAATTTTTAAGTTTCATGAAGGTGTGTGGATTTGCAGGTATATACAATGCCCACAGTATACACTGATCAGCAAGAATATTATGACCACCTACCCAATAGCCCGTATGTCTACATTTGGCAAGGATAAAAGCGGCGACGCGTTGTGGCATGGAAGCAGTGAGGCCATGCTAGGTCGCTGGAGGGTGTTGGCACCACATCTGCACACACAAGTGCCGACCTTAGTGGCCGAGCGGTTCTAAGTGCTTCACTCTGGAGCAGCG
This sequence comes from Schistocerca piceifrons, assembly GCF_021461385.2. Taxonomy (NCBI): domain Eukaryota; kingdom Metazoa; phylum Arthropoda; class Insecta; order Orthoptera; family Acrididae; genus Schistocerca; species Schistocerca piceifrons. The sequence continues at coordinate 828,350,591 of NC_060138.1, forward strand.
CGACCGCTGCGGTCGCAGGTTCGAATCCTGCCTCGGGCATGGATGTGTGTGATGTCCTTAGGTTAGTTAGATTTAAGTAGTTCTAAGTTCTATGGGACTGATGACCCCAGAAGTTAAGTCCGATAGTGCTCAGAGCCATTTTTTTGCACACAAAAGTCACCAGATTGTCGTAAATTCTAAAGAGGAGGACTAAATTACAGGCCCATATCGTTAACGTAAATATGTAGCAGGATTTTGGAACATATATTGTGCTCGACCATTATGAATTACCTCGAAGAAAACGTCTATTGACACACAGTCAACATGGGTTTAGAAAACATCGTTCCTGTGAAACACAACTAGCTCTTTATTCACATGAAGTGTTGAGTGCTATTGACAAGGGATTTCAGAGCGATTCCGTATTTATGGAATTTCGGAAGGTTTTCGACACTGTACCACACAAGCGGCTCGTAGTGAAATTGCGTGCTTATGGAATATCGTCTCAGTTGTGTGACTGGATTTGCAATCTCTTGTCAGAGAAGTCACAGTTCGTAGTAACTGACTGAAAGTTATCGAGTAAAACAGAAGTGATTTCTGGCCTTTCACAAGGTACTGTTATAGGCCCTTTGCTGTTCCTTATCTATATAAACGATTTGGGAGACAATCTGAGCAGCTGTCTTCAGTTGTTTGCAGATGATGCTGTCGTTTATCAACTAATAAAATCATCACAAGATCAATAAAAACTGTAAAAAGATTTAGAAAAGATATATGAATGGTGCGAAAAGTGGCAGTTGACCTTAAATAACGAAAAGTGTGAGGTCATCCACATGAGTGCTAAAAGGAACTCGTTAAACGTCGGTTACACGATAAATCAGTTTAATCTAAAAGCCGTAAATTCAACTAAATACCTAGGTATTACAATTACAAACAACTTAAATTGGAAGGAACACATAGAAAATGTTGTCGGGAATGCTAACCAAAGACTGCGTTTTACTGCCAGGACACTTGAAAAATGTAACAGATCAATTAAGGAGACTGACTATACTAAGCTTGTCCGTCCTCTTTTTAGAATACTGCTGTGCGGTGTGGGATCCTTACTAGATGAGACTGACAGAGAACCTCGAAAAAGTTCAAAGAAGGGCGTCACGTTTTGTATTATCGAGAAATGTGGGAGAGAGTGTCACTGAAATGACACAGGATTTGGGCTGGACATCATTCGTTGCCACCGAATATTCTCACGAAATTCCAATCACCAACTCCGAATGCGAAAATATTTTGTTGACACCGACCTACATAGGGAGCAACGATCACTACGATAAAATAAGGGAAATCAGAGCTCGTATAGAAAGATATAGGTTTTCACTCTATCCGCGCGCTACACGAGATTGGAATAATAGAGAACTGTGAAGGTGGTTCGATGAACCCTCTGCCAGGCACTTAAATGTGATTTGAGGAGTATCCATGTAAATGTAGATGTAGATGAGCTCTGACGCCACTTTCAATCACATCTGAGACCTGTTCGATCGGTTTCAGATCTGGCTAGATGGATGGACAACACATATGCTGGAACTCCTCTGTGTTCCTCGCCTCACTTCATTACACTCCTGGCCTTGTGACTGCCGTCGGGAAGCGTGATCGTCATGAATGGGTGTACGTGGTTTTGCAACCCGTGTACGATACTCCTTGGCGTCTTGCACGAGCTCCACTGGACACATAGATGCCCACGTGAATATTCCCTAGAGCATAATGGAACACCGGCCAGCTTGTCTCCGTCCCGCAGTACAGGTGTCAAGGAGCTTTACCCCTGGAAGGAGTTGGATACTCGCTGTCTCACCGGCATGATGAAGAAGGTATCTGGATTCATCGCACCATGCAACACTCTGCCACTGCGCCGAAGGTCACGTGCCCGTTTCAGTCGTAGCTGCCGATGTCGTAGTGTTAACATTGGCACAAGCCTGGGTCGTTGGCTGCGAAGGCCCATCGTTAGGAGTGTCCAGCGCACTGTGTGTTCAGACACACTTGTACTCTGTCCATTAAAGTCTCATGTTACTTCCGCCAAAGCTCGCCGCCGGTCCTGTTTTACCAGTCTGGCCAGCATACGATGTCCGGCATCCTTAATGAGGGATAGTCGCCCAGCCCCATAAATTCACCTTGGTTTCACCACGTGTTGAAGACACGCATCGCAGCACTCCTCGAACACCGACAAGTCGTGCAGATTCCGAAATACTCGTGCCCCTCGATTATAATCTGATAGATCGCGCGACATGCGCATTCCACACAGGAACAGCACGCTTGCTGATATTACGTAGGAACGCTGCAATCGCCTGGACGGATTTATATAGATAGTAGGTACATGGTCATAATGTTCTGGCTGATCAGTGTATTTTTTATAATATCTGAGAGAGCCAAGGAGCTCTTGTGTAGCTTTATTTTAGAAATTGGTGTGTTTCTATTTTACCAGTTTCACACGTAGACGATCCCCTATAGGAAGAAAGTTTGGTTTCGACAGAAGGAAAACTACGGAAATTGAGGCTGGGGTTAGCACGTTGGCTATCGCTTAGATTGAAGACAAGGTGACACCCTGTACGCCGGCTGTTGCGTCCAAAGTAAGTAGGAGATTGTTTCGCAAAGCAATAGATTGACCATGACCACCTGTACGAGGGTCAATAAGTAATGCAAGACTTTTTTTCTGAAAGCAGATTGCTTTGACTCGGGATTCCAATACACGACATTATTCCTCTCTCTTTTGGTTACAAAACACTATCTTTCAACATAACTTCCATTCAATGCGACTGCCTTACGGCACATTACTGAGAGAGCCTGCATATCCGGATGGTAGAACTCTGCTGATCGACGTCTCAGCCAACGTCTTGCTGCATCAATAGTCTCCCTATCACAGATGTATTCGTGGAGTGCAGCCTTCATTGAGACAAACAGATGGAAGGTGCGAGGTCCGGGTTGTAGGATGGATGAGGAAGGACAGTCCAACGAAATTTGTGAGCTTCTCTCGAGTGCGCAGACTTATGTGACGCCTTGCGTTGTGATGGAGAAGGAGAAGTTTCTTTTAAACTTTGGGCCGACGAATATGCTGAAGTCATTTCTTCAACTTCCTGAAGGTGGCGTAATACGCTTCCTAGTTAATCGCTGCACCATGACGGAGGACATCAAACAAAGTAGCCCCCTCAGAGCCCCGGAAGGCCGTCGTCATGACTTTATCGGCTGAGAGTGCTGCTCTGAACATTTTCTTAGAAGGAGAGGTGGTGTTTCACCAGTCCATGAACTGCCGTTTTATGTTTGGTTCGAAGTAGCGTACCCATGTTCCATCGCCTGTGACAGGACTGACAAAAAAACTGTCACGATCAGAATCGTAAGGTACAAGGAATTCTGCAGAGATAGTCCTTTGCTGCTCTTTATGGTCTTCTGTTACGCAGTGAGGAACCCAGAGGTCACACGTCTTTGACTATCCGATCTGGTGGATGAGTGTGTCACTACCAACAGAGACGTCCAATTTAGCACCGAGGTTTTGTTTGTAGATCAGTTAGAATGAGAGTGTCCACACGTTCCAACATTTGAGTCATAGCTGAGTGCGCAGGCCGTCACCCGGGAGACTGGACAGATTTACACGACCTTGATGCAATGATGACAAACGACTCGCCCAACGACTCAGCGTGCTTTTTTTACTGACAGGTCACCGTAAACATTCTGAACGCGCCTATGAATATCTGTGATGCTCTGGTTTTCCTCCGAAAGAAACTCAGTGACAACTATCTGTTTGCAATGCACCCCCGTTACAGACGCCACTTCGAAATCCGCATATAAAGCCGCCACCTATTGGAACTTCATGAAACTATAGGGGCTGAAGCGGTAATATTCCACCATGTACCACTACGAATTCTGTATTTTTGCAACCGAAAACGGACGATAAATAAATGTGTTGCATAATTTATTGAACACACCTTTTGGTCTTTTTAGATCAAAAAGGAGGTCGAAGAAAGAATACAGAAAACATAATCGAATGTTTTAAATTGTGTGCTCACCAGTGTAGAAGAGATACGTTGGAAGATCAGCAAGAACAGAGCAGTATATCTGTCACCGCAAAGCAGCATCTAGCCGGATTCGTCTCATGTTAAGCTTTGTCTCGGTGAACGTTTCAAGAATGCAGAGGTCATATAAGTTTTCAGAGACGATTGTGTCCAGTCGGACTTACGAGTACATGTAGCTAGACTCGTGTAGGGAGTGACTTTATTACTTCGTCGGAATGAGCACTCTTGAAGTGAATAGCTTATCGGACGTTTGCGGAAGTAGAGACTGATGTTATTCAGTATACCGCGTCCCTTACAGATTAATAATAACAGATTTTTACGCCTTTTCCGTGCGGCGTATGCGCAAATTAACGAGTTGCAAGTGCATTCATAAAGGCAGCGTCGAATACTACCAGTCCATTTTTGGTGCGCATGAATTGCACTATTCGACGGCAGCATTATTCTAGTTTTTTTTGTCGATAACTTCTAGTTGGTCTGTTCTGAAACATAAACTTGTTAATAACCTACTGAGAGCAAGATATATGTATGTCGTGTAACTGTAATGGAGTTGCTTGCGTTACTTGTGATCGAAGTGTTTCCGACTGTAGTGAATGTTAGTTAAGACAATCACTCTTCCTTGTCTGGCACGGCGACTGACATGCTCAAATTAAAATGTGTACTAACAACTGACTTCAGTAGCGTGTAGTGAGTTGCGCACGCCCTGGAAGACAGAAAACTCTGCCGCTCTTATGAGTTTTACTCCATGTTGTATCAAAACTACTGAGCTATTCCTGTGTAGTTGTCTGCGCTGGTAAGCGTATCGGAAGGAGCTCATGTGTTAATACATTACCAACTCCCAAGGAGAGTGCAAACCCCGTAACCATGTCAGTATCGTAAACCAGAAGAGTGTTGGACCTAATGCTAACATACGATGAACTACAAAATAAGGACAATATATTTAATTTATTGTTTGCTTTACAGATATAACTACGAAATTTATAATATTAGTATCATTTGATGTGTACATCTGTTACCTTACTGGCTTGATAGATCTACATGTAATGCATAATGCATTACGCTAAAAGTATTTAACGCATTGTATAAGAGTATAAAAATATTTTTCTCTAAGGGAAGTTTCCAGTTTTACTAGGACACTTAGGTAGTTGATATTAATGCTAACTATTTTCGGAATAGTCGCCTCGGTCGTGTATAAGTTCCTCTGTCTTCAGTTTCTCAACTGTTCTTGACGTATTTTTCTTTTCTACATTAATGTATTGCAAGAGCCAAGAGAGTAGTTACAGATATTCTGCACCAGCTGATGAAATACGACAGATAACTGTGGATGCTTAACAAACCTAATTGAAGCTGACGCCAGCAAGAAAATATGTGTTCTGTCTCCTAAGCTACGGTGAGGAAATACAAGACCACGTGAAAGACAGTTTTGGAGTAGATATTTTTAGCAGCTAAAAAATGTAACTGGAAATGAAATTCCACGGATGAAACGTTAGCAAGGAAGCTGGCCCCCCCGTTTTATTTGTCTTGGCTGTTACGGCCGGTCGATACGCCCTGCGCTGCTGCAACGTATTGTCTCCCGTGATATGCGCGTCACTGACGATAAATGTTAAACTCACCCGAAGGCGAACAAGTAATAGCTGGTAGGGGGAGGGGACCTCGTCTGTTTTATAACTGTAATTTAATGTGCTTTTCTTTGTCCTGAGAAATAACTAAAAGCAAATTTTCGTTCGTTCCGCGCTAAACAAATAACTTCAAACTAAAATTTACGAATCGCTTTTTCAGTGTGCGGCAGAAAAGGACGTCATGCATAAATAACAGAGACGACGACGCACATAAACTATGAAACGTGAATGCATTACACGTGGCGTGTCAACAGTGGACAGTAGCTTTCCAGAGACGTTTAGACACAACAGAAGCCGTCTCCCATCCAGTGCACGGAGCACTGATTCACATTGTGTAAAACATCACAGCAGGGGTTTTGATGTTTCACTCCTACAGTACGAAAATATCACAGTCGTCTAAGTGTGCTTGAGTCATTTGAAGCACTTCTCACGTGCCGACTCATGCAAATTTGTTATCTCTCGAAGTGAAGCAGTCATTATGAGCTCAATAACTTGAGAATGTAAGTTAAAACTCTTCCTATGTCGATGGAAAAGAGTGCGAAGATAATATCCCGGGCCTGAATACTTTGCGTCACACTCCTCCTGTTACTCTTCAGGTGAGATACTATGGAAACCAAACTAACTAGAAACATATATTTCAGTCTTTCTGTGTTCCATAAGATAATATATGACGCGTGATAGAGGACATAATTTATAGTGCTCCAATATCAATTTCTTAACGTCATATCCATTCGCGGAAGACCCGCCCAGATTGCTGTGTGTGTTAAAGTGTCGCTTCAGAGACGAGGAGGTGCAAGCGCCCCGCATCGAATCCGCCTGGCGGATGAACGACGAGGGTCGGTGTGTCGGTCAACCTGGATGCGGTGTTTAGGCGGTCTCCCACATCGCACAATATGAATACAGGGCTGGTACCCAAGTCCGACCTCGATTACAAGCTTCACAAGCAATTCTAAAACTTTCGTTAGCTTTCACATGACTAACTCTACATGCAGACTGTTGGGGTACACATATTCCAGCCCAGGATGGAAACAGGAACGGCATCTGGCCTCCCCTTACACTAACAATGCCAAATTCGTAAGATAACGACGTCGGCACTGCGCCGATGCGGGATAAACGCGTCGGAAAAAGAAGACTTCGATTCGTGTAAAAGATAAACACCGCCGAACGAGGTGGTACAAGCAGTGAGACACTCGACTCACAGTCTGGAGCACTGTGGCTCATGGCCGCATTCGCCCATCCACATTTAGGTTAATTTCGTCAAATCGATTCCGGCAAATGCTGAGATGGTTCGTTCCTAAACGACAAAGCTTATTTCCTTCCACCCCTCCCCACTCAGAGCATGTGGTCCATCCCTAATGAGATCGTCATAACAGGACATTAAATGGTAACAATGTTGCGAAGCCATCCCAATTCATCTTTCTGTTTGTCGTCTATTTTTTTGTATGCGTGTAGAATGTAAGGCTGACTGATCATCCAGTTGACCTTTCAGAAGTAAGAGAGAAACAGAAAATGCCTTCCCACGCCCGGGTTCCCGGGTTCGATTCCCGGCGGGGTCAGGGATTTTCTCTGCCTCGTGATGGCTGGGTGTTGTGTGATGTCCTTAGGTTAGTTAGGTTTAAGTAGTTCTAAGTTCTAGGGGACTGATGACCATAGATGTTACGTCCCATAGTGCTCAGAGCCATTTGAACCATTTTTGAACAGAAAATGCTGGGTAGCAGACTTCCATGCTAAACTAGCATGACTCACTAGAGCTTTGTCCTTCACTTTGCATTTGGCCATCCATAATTCGGATTTTTATGCTTTATCCTACTAAATTAAGGGGTAGCCCTCGTTTGGGACACATGAAAAATTGGTGGTTATCGTGAATTTTTCAAGTGAAATAAATATTGGTGCTAAATCTGACGATACAGTTTTATTCCTTACACCCTGTCGGCCGCTGTGGCTGAGCCATTCTAGGCGCTTCAGTCCAGAACAGCGCTGCTGCTACGGTCGCAGATTCGAATCCTGCCTCGGGCATGGATGTGTGTTATGTCCTTAAGTTAATTAGGTTTAAGTAGTTCTAAGTTCTAGGGGACTGATGACCTCAGAAGTTAAGTCCCATAGTGCTCAGAGCCATTTCAACCATTTTTGAAATGAAACAATTAAACCTTTCTCAATGATATTTACATCTACGTTGTCATAGCTGAGCAATGGGCTAAGTTGGTGCAGAAAGAACTTTAGAACTAATCAAAACACTCATTTACTCAGTGGAGGGTATGTTAGTAATTAACTCTTGAATTTCTACATTCAAAGTGTACGCAGGTTGGAGTAAACAAAATCTCGACTCAACATTTAATCTTACCTAATGCGCATTGGTACATTACCAAACGAGAACTGCGGAAGCGTTGTCCCCGTGCTGGATCTGAAACGCTAATTCCCTACTCTGGACTTGACTGAAATCAATCAGTCTTAACTTTCGTGCGTTCCGTAGAACATTAAACTTTCCCTAGTCGAAATTAATGGCAACTGCACACTCACTATGGGATGGAGCGACGTGCACAAATCTCAGGCTACAAAAATTCCCGCAGGAATATGAACTACCGCTTCACATTTGTCGCCACGATAGGTGTAGCGTATCGCCCTCACTTTGCAAACGTAAAGTTTGAGTCTCAACGTCTTCGCTAATTTTACCACACGCATGTGTGTGGCCCCCCGCGAGACAAGAGCTCTCTCTGTGTTAATTTAATTCTCAAAACGCTTCTATATGACGTTACTCTCCCCACCGCGATTCTACGTCACACAATACGGCTTCGGCCAACTCCTTCCTCGTTATAGGTGAATTCGTATTTTTCTTGCCCAGGTCGCCGCTAGCCTTGTTAATGTAGAATCGCCAATTACCCACGGTCTTTGCTGTGTTTACCCTAAATGGCATTTTATTGTACTCATCTTATTTCTTTCTGCGCTGCAACTGGGCTTTCTTTTGTTAATGTTAATTAGGGTTTCCCAATGCCATTACCCACGTGCGCTGGTCTCCAAACTGATTTCACTTTATCTCGTTTAGGCATGCCCCTGTCGTTATAACGGTAGATATTATTTTGTTGCCGGCCGGAGTGGCCGAGCGGTTCTAGGCGCTACAGTCTGGAACCGCGCAACCGCTACGGTCGCAAGTTCGAATCCTGCCTCGGGCATGGATGTGTGTGATGTCCTTAGGTTAGTTAGGTTTAAGTAGTTCTAAGTTCTAGGGGACTGATGACCTCAGAAGTTAAGTCCCATAGTGCTCTGAGCCATTTGAACCATTTTTATTATTTTGTTATTCGGTACATGAGATTGCCATAATTACTTCCTGTTGACAATATAGAGTTATTTCCGGAGATTTTATTCTGTATCGTACGTATGAAGCTTATATAAGGTCTGAAAAATGCGGTCACCACATCTAATCTGTGATCCCTGCACTACACAATAGTCCTTCCAGATCCTAAAGGATGTGGCCAGGTGGTCCTGCGGGCCTCTTTGGCAGCGTCTACTCGGTAAGCTTTTGGTCTACTTTTGTGCAGAAGCGACAGACTGATCCTATATCCAGTTCGATCACTTTCGCATTTTCCACAACGCCTGTTAGGCATTCGTTGAAATTACGTACCGCCTATTTTGTTCTTTTTGTTACTGGTTTTCGGAGACACTTTTCCACAGATCACCTTGTAACTCGATAATGGACTTTCTGGCTAACTCGAGATGAACACTACAGTAAGTAGACATTGCAGAGAATATTTTAAGGAAAAAGATCGTGATTATGAAATCGGCACTTGTGCTCCATCTGTAACGACCTGGCCGTTGACGGGACGCTAAGTGCAGACTCGAACTTGGCAACCTTTAATGACCGCAGGAAGGGTACCGTGAAAGCATCAGATAATCCCACCCTGGGATACTGCAACTCTGTGCGCAGGTAGCAATACGGCCCGACCAGAGGTATGACTCAACTGGGCTAGCGTTGCTGCTCCTAGTCCAACTCGCCAGTGCTGTGAACGACGGCAGCTCGCTGGCATCTGGGCAGAATCATAGTGTTTCGTTATGTCGTTCTAGTTAGTTGTCGAAGCGAACAATACGACAGAAAGTCATGTTTCGCAAACTATTTTTAGTGATGGTTGTAATGTACGTTTAACATGCGATGGCCATGAATTCAAACCTTACAGAAGAGTTACAGTAACTGAACAACGTGGACGGCGATGCTGTGGTAATGATTGGCGGTGTTCTCGTAAATTATTTGTAGTAGGCTGCCAAAACTTAATTTGGAGTTTGGCACACCGTCATGACCAAAGACCAGTTCCAGAACAGTTATCGAATTTCGCTAAAACAAAAGGCGAAGCTCTGGATGAAAGACAATTGAAGCCCATACGGAAAGAAGTAAATGAAAATCTGACAGTCGGGAACACGTAAACGAGGAAAGATGTTATGTGAATTCGTAACAATATTACACATGTTCGTTTTTAGAGTACGCCGAAGCTGCCAAAGTTTCGCGACGGAAATTCAGGTTACCTCATCGCAGATGGGGGTGACTCCTACTAAAGGAAGAAGACATGGTCCTTAAAAATGATATGGAAAATGGCCACGTTGTTTTTTTTTCTCAAGTGACTCCCATGTGCAATGCCAGTGTCAGCAGGGAGCTTGCCAAGTCTGGTCTTCCATGAACACGTAGAACTTGCCGAGTTCGTTCGTGCCGCTCAGGAGGCGCTTTGGGAAGAGTTGCCGAATTCGAGTGTATCGTTTATCACCAGCAGGCAAGAGTTGCAGAAGTTAAAATCTTCTGGGTTATTAGGCCGCGTCACGTTTCTTCTAAAATGTTCGACGTTTCGACCACTCTGCTGGGATCTTCCTCAGGATCTTTTGGTGTCCACTACTGCTAGAACACTGTCAGAGATGAGTGTCACGTCCACTTATAAAGGGGGAGTTTTCTGGTGTTCGTGCTGGAGTAGAGATGGTTAAAATTCATATCGCTACCATTGGTGGGCCACAGGCATAGGCTAATGCAGAAGAAGGAGCGTTGATAGCTCATTTCCTGTGGATACTATTGGCGGTCATCGTCATTGGACAGAAAGGTACTACTATTCCACTCTTATACTGGAGAAGGGTTATTGGTTGGAATGCCTCCTACCGCTATTCGTTGGTCGTCATCAGTGGCTAGACTCGAAACGGACAGACCAAGAACGTCGAACATTTTAGAAGAAACATGACGCTGCCTAATAAGCCAGAAGATTTTAACTTCCATGACAACGGCCACGAAAGCCTGCAGACTTACATAGGAGTTGCAGAGTATAGGCGGGCCGGACGCCAACAAATGGTTCAAATGGTTCAAATGGCTCTGAGCACTATGGGACTCAACTGCTGAGGTCATTAGTCCCCTAGAACTTAGAACTAGTTAAACCTAACTAACCTAAGGACATCACAAACATCCATGCCCGAGGCAGGATTCGAACCTGCGACCGTAGCGGTCTTGCGGTTCCAGACTGCAGCGCCTTTAACCGCACGGCCACTTCGGCCGGCCGGACGCCAACACCCAATCTTCCTTCTTCTAGGTTGGTACCAGAAAGGTCACCTATAAAATCCACCTCTTCTGGCAATCTGGGTATGGTGAAAAGGAGTGACGCGCCACCGCTTTTCTTCTCTTTTACACACAGATGTCTAGCAAATAATGTTTCTTACACCGTGATTCCAACCACTTGTCTCTGAGTTAATCGTCTCCACTTGTGCGTCTACGATCTCGACTAGGAGCAGATTGGGAAATCCGAAAATTAATATGTTTCTGGCAAAAAATGTATTTATAGGTTAATAACGGTGCCTCAGTTTCTCGAGAAACGCCAAGGCAAATATTACTCAGATTCGTAGAATTCTAAGCTGACACCCCATCCATTTTGTTGCAAACAGTTTCAAGTGCGCAGAAAAGCGAAGGGCTTAAAACGTTTATGAAACGCACTAGGCAGCAGGCGCTCGTTCGCAGACGCGTACATTTTTTAACGAGAGCATTCTGGGAACATTAATTAACGCCTAAGCGAAGGCGAAACGTTAAAAAGGCCGTGAAAATCGGCGTGAGAACTCAGCTGGCGCAGAAGACGGCGGACGTAATTAGCCAGCAAAATGCGAACTGCCCCATGCCCTCGAGTCGTCTACATACGAGTGGCTAAGCACAGCAGTGCGCACAGTGGACTACGGGAGGGGTAGTAGGGGGAAGACGTGCCCTAACTCTCACTCATCACCCGCTAGTTAATTGCGTAGCGCCCCCTATGTTTCTTTTGACAAAGGGCGTACATAAAAATTTATCTATATATGTATATTATTTTCAAACGGAGGGGAAATTAATTCCAGGCAGAAGTGGAATTCGCATATTATTTCAACTATAAAAGACCCATTACATTTCCTCTGCGTAGTGGCCCCTGCCCGCCAACGGCCTTTAAAACAGAGCGCGCGCGGTCCTTTTGTAAGCTGCTTTATAGCGCCAGAGCCCAAAGTTTTGTGTCTATGCTAATAAGTTCTTTGCAGAACGGATGGATTTGGTATCGTAAAGGCATTCCTTCTCTTCCTCGGTCTCTCCCTCTCCCTCTCTCTCTCTCTCTCTCTCTCTCTCTCTCTGTCTCCCCCCCCCCCTCTCTCTCTCTCTCCCATGTCCCTCTCGCGCCATTGTTAAAAGGAAAATAAAACTTTGTGGACAAAGACTTTTAATTAAACTAAGACCTAAAAAGGGGGCTCCTTTTGTGACAAGCAAATTTAGACACAAATTTACTGCAAACCAGCGTTAAGTTCTAATATCTCGCCGCCGCTACGAGGCACCACACAAAGCAATGGCATTCTGAAGAACGCTTCTTTTGAATGAAACGACCTACTGGCGGGCAGCGTTTGCAATTATTTCTGTAAATGTTCCGCCCTTCTGCGACTTGTTATACAGCGCCGAATCCCACTTAAAGGAGAGTGAAACAAGGAATAGTGACCCTTACAAAGAGTTTGCCGAACTCGGCGGAATAACTCATCTACAAGTAATCTCCTCACTCTTTGATGAACTTGGCCAGTAGCGCCAATGAAATATAAGCAACCGTAAACTGCAGCACATCTGCTAACAAACACTAGCTTCTCACCAACATCTTTAATCTGCAGTCATCTTTGTTCTATACATAGTGTTTGGAACTTCGAATCCTCACTATAATTGATTCTTACGGCTTACAACGTTGCATAATGATAAAACGAGTTACTCATTCAACACAGGCTGCAGCGCTAAGTAATTAAAATTAAAACTAAATTTAGTGGTTGTAATGTTGAACAGGACATATTCATGGTAACCAACCAGTGTTTCAATCCCTGTGTATGAGTTCGTCGAGCGCCTCCCCCCCCCCTCCCCCATTCGTTTTGTTAATTATTAAAATCACATGATTGAAGTTAGTCGCCGGCCGCGGTTGGTCTAGCGGTTCTAGGCGCTTCAGTCCGGAACCACGCTACCGCTACGGTCTCAGGTTCGAATCCTGCCTCGGGCATGGAGTGTGTGATGTCCTTCAGTTAGTTAGGTTTAATTAGTTTTAAGTCTATGGGACTGATGACCTCAGATGTTAAGTCCCATAGTGCTTAGAGCCATTTGAACCATTTGAAGCTAGTCAGCAAATATTCAGTAGTGTGCATTGCTGTATACTGAATAAGGAAAAGTGCAAACGGAGAGGCGAATGCTTATATCAATTTAAAAACTGAATACTGTATGAAAATTAACGTTACTTAGGTTGTCTGTTCTATGTTGTCTTCTAGAAGATTCGTTCGTGTGGCTGCTCATTGTCTATTTGAGTAAGGTGCTAGACACATCTAGGTTTTTTTTCAGTCTTATGCATTAAGAGTGTAGTAAAACAATGAGGAGCTATTTGCACCTTTATCACACTGAGGTGACAAAAGTGATGGGATAGCGATGTGGACAGACACAGATGGCAGTTGTATCGCGTACACTAGGAATAAAGGGCAGTGCATAGACGGAGCTGCTATTTGTACTCACAAGGGAACCTCCCCATCGCACCCCCTCAGATTTAGTTATAAGTTGGCGCAGTGGATAGGCCTTGAAAAACTGAACACAGATCAATCGAGAAAACAGGAAGAAGTTGAGTGGAACTATGAAAAAATAAGGAAAATATGCAAACTGAGTAGTCCATGTCAACATAGGCAACATCAAAGATATTCTCAGCTCAGGAGCGTCGTGGTCCCGTGGTTAGCGTTAGCAGCTGTGGAGCGAGAGGTCCTTGGTTCAAGTCCTCCCTCCTGTGAAAACTTTAATTTCTTTATTTTCGCTAAGCTATGATCTGCCCATTCGTTCATTGACGTCTCTGTTCACTGTAATAAGTTTAGTGTCTGTGTTTTGCACCGCAAAACCGTGCGATTAGTAGACGTAAGGACGTGCCTCTCCAATGGGAACCGAAAACATTTGATCGCAAGGCAATAGGTCAACCGATTCCTCCACAGGAAAACACGTCTGATATATTCTATACGACACTGGTGACGGAATGTGCGTCACATGACAGGAAAATGTTGTCGACCCACCTAACTTGTACACTTGGCGAATGGGTAAAAAGATTCTTCTACGTTGCCCAATTTAGGTTTTCTTGTGGATGTGATAATTACTCCCAAAAAAGAGATGAAAACATAAGAGTTTGTCATATAAACTGTAACAAATGAATCCAACAGTTTCACAGTCGCACACTTTTCCCTGTGCTCTGTCATACATATGTTTCTAACGTTTTCAAATTTTTCCATGTGTAGACCGTCAAATCCTGCATATGTCCAAGCAAATCTGAACATGTCCTGGAGTTTTGGAGAGCGAAGTTGATTATGTGCGTGTGTCTGAACTTTGATAATTGACTGAAAATAAAAATTAAACTCTTCGCTCGAAGAAAGACTTGAACCAAGGACCTCTCGTTCCGCAGCTGCTCGCGCTAACCATGTGACCACGGCGCTCCTGAGTTCAGTCTGCCCTTGATGTTGCCTATCTAGCACATGGACTACTCAGTTTGCATATTTTGCTTATGTTTTTCATAGTTCCACACAACTTCTTCCTGTTTTCTCGATTGATCTGTGTTCAGTTTTTCAAGGCCTATCCACTGTGCAACTTATAACTAAATCTGAGGGGGGTGCGATGGGGAGGTTCCCTTGTCAGATGATTAAGGTCGCACGACGGGAGTTAACACTTTGAACGCGGAATGGTAGTTGGAGCTAGGCGCATGGAACATTACATTTAGGAAATCGTCAGGGAATTCAATGTACCAAAGTCCACAGTGTCAAGACTGTGCACAGAATACCAAATTTCTGGCACCGTCTCTCACCACGGACAACACGATGGCCGACGGCCTTCACGTAACGGCCGAGAGCAGCGGCGTTTGCGTAGAGTTGTCAGTGCTAACAGAAAAGTAACATTGCGTGAAATAACAGCAGAAATCAATGTGGGATGTATGACGAACGTATCCGCTAGGACAGTGGAGAGAAATTCGGCGTCAGTGGGCCATGGCAGCAAACCACAGAAGGGAGTCAAGTCACTTTGTTAACACTGCGACATTGCCTGCAGCGCCTCTCCTGGGGTCGTGGCCGTATCGGTTGGACCCTAGACGACTGGAAAACCGTGGTCTGGGTGGATTAATCCCGATTTAGGTTGGTAAGAACTGATGGTGCGGTTCGAGTGTGGTACAGACCCCAAGAAACTACGGACCTATGTTGTCAACGAGGCACTGCACAAGCTGTTGATATCGTCAGAACGGTACGGGCCGTGTTTACATGGAATGGACCGCGTCCTCTGGTCCAACTGAATCGATCATTAACTGGAAATGATTATCTTCGGCTACCTGGAGACCATTTGTAGCAACTCATGAACTAGGTGTTAGCAAATAACGACGGACGACACTGCGTCAGGTCACGGGACCACAACTGTTCGCGATTGGTTTGAAGAACATTGTGGACCGTTCGAGTGAGTAATTTGGACGCCCTGACTGCCCGACTTGAATCCCATAGAAAATTTGTGGGACGTAATCTGGAGGACAGTCTGTGCACAAAATCGTGCACCGGCAACACTTTCGCAGTTATGGTCGGCTATAGAGACAGCAAGGCTCAGTATATCTGCAGGGAACTTCGGACGACTTGTTCAGTCCATGCCACGTCGAGCTGCTGCACTATGCCGAGAGACAGGTGGTTCGACACGATATTAGGAGACATCCCAAGACTTCTGTCAGCTCTGTGTATTTATTGATTTTGCCAGAAAATCTGGGCACATCACACTCAAACAGGATTGGTAATACAGTAAATCACTTTTCCAACGCAGCTCCATTAATGCGCACCAAAAAGTAAACAAGGATGATGAAATACGCGAGTCTCATTATTTGCTCGCTCTACCCACCTAACCTTCAGCATTCTTCCACAGCTGCAGGTACTTCGATCGTTCGCTACCCATTGTGGGTTGCGTGGAGATGGTGATATCACAGGAACAAAAGGACTTTTTCGTTCTCCTTCTTTAACTGATGAAATTCCGTTACAAACACGTAGCGTGCACCTCCTACAGCTCAAAGCATTCGATAATTAGACCGGAATTTTCAAGGCTCTGTTTATGTAAGAGAAAATCCGCGGGTCACTCGTTGTTCGTTCGTCACAGAGCGCATTCAATGAAGTTTTGCACGTAGTCCATAGACGTTTACACGTCGTGCCTTCCAACCTAGAGTCAAAAAATTCTCATGTGTGTGGTTGGCGTGTTATGCTACGAAGTTTCTGTTTCAGGATGTATAGAATTAATTTGTTTCAAGCTCTTCAGCATGGTGATAAACAAAAATACGTAGAATAAGTCGTAACTTGCTAGTAAGCAGCATCGTGTTCTGCCCTGCGTGTGAATAGCTTGAGGGAAGATATTTATGTCAACAGTCACAGGTGTTGCTTCCAGTAGTTTAAAATGGAACACAAGCCTACGAGAGTACCGTTACTTGTAACGGTGCTGTGACATGGTACTAATTGCTTATGCTGGACAATGGCGTGACGCCGAAGTTGCCGTAGCAGAAGAAATATTTCTACAGCTATAAGCGGAGTGTGACGTCCTTTAAACATTTACCTGAGGTTGCAGGAACTGCAACAGAATGGTCTGGGTGGAGTTTCGGATGCATTAAGCACTGTTCAGTGTTCCCTCAGAGCCACCAATAAGGTTAGGGTTCCTCACGCTGTGCTGAACGGAGTTCGCCCCGCTTCTCACAGGCTGCTGCTGCCACGCTACGACTGTTAATTTACCGAGTTTTTTGTGAAGTATGTTTCAGCGATTGCATTTTACAGGATTTTTCTCATTATGAAGATATTTTCATAGAAACAAAGGTCAAAGGGTCAAGCCGAGTAACTCATAATAACATCATTACTCTGTAACGAGCCTGGAGGCCAAACGTCTCTTGTACCAAAATACTCAGAAACTTTTCCCTAACAACTTTCGAAATTTATTTCGGTGGAGTTTGGGTTCACCCTGCAGCCGATAAATCACTATCTAAAGATTCACATATTATTATCTGGATCGGTCATGTTCAGCATTGTAAATTTGTGTCACTGCAGGATCAGCTCCAAGATCTCTGATGTCGTAAGAAAGGCTCTAACATGGGGTGTCACGAGGGGACCTCAAAATATAAGTTACAGGTTACAACGGCAGATCAAGTCACTTTTATTGAATGCTGCGCAACACGTCAGATTGGCACGGGCACTTTACAGTGTTTTTCAAGGTAGACACCAAGTATCTGTAGACAACGGCCGGAACGTTCTATCACTCGTTCATTTCATAGACGATAGAAATCGTTCCTTGGTCATGGAGCCATTCGAGAACCACTGTGTGAACGTCGTCAGCGTAGGAAAATATCTTTCTGCTCAGATGTTGTCTCAACTTGTCGAAAAGATGGAAACAGCACGGTGCACGGTCTAGAGTTTCCTATCAACGTCACCAACGTCTGTGCGGCCCCAGTCAAATTGTGGTACCATCTCGGTACCGCCGGACGTGTCAGCGCATTTGGACCATATACTGGCGGAATTTCACGGTGAATCTGTGTCCCATCTAGTTCTGCCATGAAGATCGTACTGTACCGCGTGCTGCAAATGGTTACAGGACTCTGTCAGCAAACTTTCGTAGGGATATATCGCACCAGGTGGCACGAGTGAAATCCAGTATTCGCAGAAACTAAGAATAAATTCATCGCGTTTCATCAGATAGAAGAGGGAACCGCATTATGAATATAAAAATGAAATGCAACCGTTGATGGAAACTAGAATAACATTCATATTTGCAGACATACAGTTATTAAATTCTACTTCTATCAGAAACAGTTACTAGAAACGAAAACAAACTAGGATGGTTATACAGCAACACGCACTATGGCTCTAACACCGTTAACAACCCAAGTGCTTCTGATAATATGTTCGTACGAGATTCTTCAGTACGTCGTCTATAGAACTAAAAAGAACTATGCTGATGAATAGATCGATATGGTTGTCATGTAGCCTGCTTACCATTCCAGCAAGGGGATATGACAATCGCAGTACACACTTTCCGAAATCCTCACCTGAAGAAGAGCCTTTAACGGCTCGAGACTGACTGACTGCAGCTATAACTTATTTAACATATGTTCACGTAGTTTGAAATTATCCATAACATACTATCTTAATTTGGTGTTGGTACGTCGGGTAATCCGAATAATGCACGCAGTTAGGAAATGTAAACGAAAGTGGATAAAAATCGTTCTTGCGATACGATTCAGATGCCCTTTCAAAAACATCGTTCCTAGCTACATCAATGTTAAAGGTAATACCTGGAATAAGTCTCCGACACAAGCGAGAAGGCACTGTGAAACTACACTGAAGCGCCAAACAACCTACCATGGGCATACAGAGATACGTAAGCAGGTAGAATACGGTGCTGCTGTCGGCAACGCCTATATAAGACAGCAAGTGTCTGCCGCAGTTGTTAAATCGGTTATTGCTGCTACAATGGCAGGTTATCAAGATGTGAGTGAGTTTGAACGTGGTGATCTAGTAGGCGCACGAGCAATGGGATACAGCATCTCCGAGGTAGCGATGAAGTGGGAATTTCCCCGTATGACCATTTCACGAGTGTACCGTGAATATTAAGATTCGGGTAAAACATCAAAGTCTGACATCGCTGCAGCCGGAAAAAGATCCTGCAAGAACGGGACCAACGATGACTGAAAAGAATCGTTCAGCGTGACAGAAGTGCAACCCTTCCGCAAATTTCTGCATATTTCAATGATGGACCATCGACAAGTGTCAATGCGCGAACCACTCAACGAAACATCATTGATATGGGCTTTCGGAGCCGAAAGCCCCCTCATGTATGCTTCATCGGGCCATCAACACCGACATTGGACTGTTGATGAATGGAAACATGTTGCCGGTCAGACGAGTCTCGTTTCAAATTGTATCGAGTGGATGGACGTGTACGGGTATGGAGACAACCTCATGAATCCATGGACCCTGCATTTCAGCAGGGGACTCTTCAAGCCAGTCCAGTCTCTGTAATGGTGTGGAGCGTGTGCAGTTGGAGTGTTATGAAACCCCTGATACGTCTAGATACGACTCTGACAGGTGATACGTACGTAAGCATCCTGTCTGATCACCTGCATCCATTCATGTCCATAGTGCATTCCGACGGACTTGGGCAATTACAGCAGGACAATCAGACACCACCCCCATGTCCAGAATTGCTACAGAGTGGCTCCAGGAACATCCTTCTGAGTTTAAACACGTCCGCTGGCCACCAAACACCCCAGACATAAACATTATTGAGAATATATGGCATACCATGAAACATGCTGTCCAGATGAGATCTCCACTCCATCGTACTCTTACGGATTTACGCACAGCCCTGCAGGATTCGTGGTGTCAGTTTCTTCCAGCACTATTTCAGACATTAGTCGAGTCCATGCCACGTCGTGTCGCGGCACTTCCGCTTGCTCGAGGGGGCCCTACACGATATTAGGCAGGTGTACTAGTGTATTTTGTTAAAGAGTAAAATAAACACCAGTTACTGAAAACAGACTGTGCCTAATCACAATCGTACGTACCAGGTTATCATATGACTGAAGCGATTTCTAAGATTTGCTGTAGCTGTATTATTTCACATATTGTCGCAGCGCCTTGTACACAAGTAGAAAAACTCAAAGTTTCTTTTTGACGTATTAAACGTGCTACATACGTGCCCTTTCCTAATTCTGTAGATATCAAGTCGATAACCGGGTTCTTCCCTGCGCAGCATGTCTGCATCAATCTCTTCAGAAGTACTGCTGATGGGAGCTCGCGCTTCTCGTGGGTTTGTTGACAGAGGAGACATAAACACTGAATCTTTCACATAACCACATAAAAAAATTGCATGGGTTTAATTCGGGAGTGCGTGGAGCCCATGAAGTGAACTACTAATCGTCAGACCCACCACGACCGATCGCCATCTTGTCTGACTGCTCACTGCTGAGCTCTTGTGGGATACGTCTGAAGCGCGGCTGCAACAGTACAAAACTTTTTCAGTTTTTCTACATGTCTGTTGAGTTTTTTGACAATATGTCGATTAATACAGCCACAGTCAATTTATGAAATCGCTCAGTCATTTAGAACAACTTTGGAATTAATACACTTGGTGTTTAGTCATAATCTTCCTTCCTATGTACCAGCATCAAGCGAGAAGACACACTCCAGACGATGGATTCGTATTTTGGACGATCCAGTTCAAATTCCCGTTTAGACATTCAAATTTACATTTACCGCGATTTTCCTAGATCTCCCCAACTGCAGGATGTTTCCATGGAAAGGACACGGCCGATTCCCTTCCCTATATGTAATGACCTCATTATCGATGCGAAGTTAGTATATACACTCCTGGAAATTGAAATAAGAACACCGTGAATTCATTGTCCCAGGAAGGGGAAACTTTATTGACACATTCCTGAGGTCAGATACATCACATGATCACACTGACACAACCACAGGCACATAGACACAGGCAACAGAGCACGCACAATGTCGGCACTAGTACAGTGTATATCCACCTTTCGCAGCAATGCAGGCTGCTATTCTCCCATGGAGACGATCGTAGAGATGCTGGATGTAGTCCTGTGGAACGGCTTGCCATGCCATTTCCACCTGGCGCCTCAGTTGGACCAGCGTTCGTGCTGGACGTGCAGACCGCGTGAGACGACGCTTCATCCAGTCCCAAACATGCTCAATGGGGGACAGATCCGGAGATCTTGCTGGCTAGGGTAATTGACTTACACCTTCTAGAGCACGTTGGGTGGCACGGGATACATGCGGACGTGCATTGTCCTGTTGGAACAGCAAGTTCCCTTGCCGGTCTAGGAATGGTAGAACGATGGGTTCGATGACGGTTTGGATGTACCGTGCACTATTCAGTGTCCCCTCGACGATCACCAGTGGTGTACGGCCAGTGTAGGAGATCGCTCCCCAAACCATGATGCCGGGTGTTGGCCCTGTGTGCCTCGGACGTATGCAGTCCTGATTGTGGCGCTCACCTGCACGGCGCCAAACAAGCATACGACCATCATTGGCACCAAGGCAGAAGCGACTCTCATCGCTGAAGACGACACGTCTCCATTCGTCCCTCCATTCACGCCTGTCGCGACACCACTGGAGGCGGGCTGCACGATGTTGGGGCGTGAGCGGAAGACGGCCTAACGGTGTGCGGGACCGTAGCCCAGCTTCATGGAGACGGTTGCGAATGGTCCTCGCCGATACCCCAGGAGCAACAGTGTCCCTAATTTGCTGGGAAGTGGCGGTGCGGTCCCCTACGGCACTGCGTAGGATCCTACGGTCTTGGCGTGCATCCGTGCGTCGCTGCGGTCCGGTCCCAGGTCGACGGGCACGTGCACCTTCCGCCGACCACTGGCGACAACATCGATGTACTGTGGAGACCTCACGCCCCACGTGTTGAGCAATTCGGCGGTACGTCCACCCGGCCTCCCGCATGCCCACTATACGCCCTCGCTCAAAGTCCGTCAACTGCACATACGGTTCACGTCCACGCTGTCGCGGCATGCTACCAGTGTTAAAGACTGCGATGGAGCTCCGTATGCCACGGCAAACTGGCTGACACTGACGGCGGCGGTGCACAAATGCTGCGCAGCTAGCGCCATTCGACGGCCAACACCGCGGTTCCTGGTGTGTCCGCTGTGCCGTGCGTGTGATCATTGCTTGTACAACCCTCTCGCAGTGTCCGGAGCAAGTATGGTGGGTCTGACACACCGGTGTCAGTGTGTTCTTTTTTCCATTTCCAGGAGTGTATTTTAATATATACTATATATGTCAGTACATCAATAAAGAGCACATGGGACACTAGTGTAGGCATCAGAACATACGTAGCGTCAATTCAAGCATTGCACAAAAGCTCCCTGTCAGTTCTTCTCAACATTAAATTAAGCTTTTTTTTTAAAAAAAAATAATAAATACACAGTGCTTTTCAAGGGCAGCTACATCAATTAAACAAAGGTCTTAAGCACAACTTTGCCCCTAAATTATATGAGTAACATTAAACACCTAACAGTGTGTACCAAAATAGTTAGTACCAACACCACACTGAAACAAAATTAATAAAATTACATCAACAATAACGGAAATTATATTATTATACATATCATATACCACGACAGTAACCGCATAAATTGTCATAAGACATTACAAAACATCAGTAGAATAAAATTTCCAGTGGTAGCATCCTCATTGTTAATGTGGGCAACAGTAAGAAGCAATTACGATTGAATTAGAAGAGAATACTGATCAATTCTTACAGTTAAGTAAAGACAGCAACCATTCATTTTTAATGAAGCTATTAGTTACTGGTAAATTGCATCTTTACTCCTCGTAGAATCAACAGGTTCATTGTCACATCTGAAAATACATAATGATGTACATGTGCTGTTCGATAAGCGTCGTTGGCGCTGTGGTACCTTACAGCAAAAAACCATGCAGGAAAGAACCGACTAGTTTACTGTAAATGGATCTAACACTGAATTATGACAACGCAAACAACATCCTAAGATAAGAACAGAGTTAACTTCGTGTTACTTGGATCGAAAATCAGGCATCTTTTTGTTGTACGGTTGAGTGTATTTCGAAGTCCATATTTCGCCGTATGTCCGGCGAGATTAAACAATTTCTGAACATCGAAAACTGAAACAGTGTAGAGCAACACAATCATATTCTTGTGAGGGCTAATGCCGCGTGGGGTAGCCGTGCGGTCTAGGGCGTCTTGCATGGTTCTTGCGGCTCCTCCCGTCGGAGGTTCGAGTCCTCCCTCGGGCAAGGGTGTCTGTGTTGCCTTTAGCGTAAGTTTAAGTTAGTTTAATTAGTGTGTAAGCCTAGGCACCGATGACCTCAGCAGTTTGGTCCCATAGAAATTACTAGAAATTTCCAGAAATGAGAACTAACCTGTATTTTAACGCATTCACAATCTCGCCACGCCAATTTTCGAAAAATGATATAAAAAGAACACAGTAATATTTTTTTCTTTTTCTAATACTAACTTAAATTACTCTCAATATTAATATACGCTAATGTTCTAAGACCAAAGTAGAAAGTTGTTTAAAAGAATGATTTTGCTCTGACATGTCCAGAATCTATGTACAAGATAGTAATGAACTTACCAGAATCATTATTAAGATCAGAGTGTAAATTCAGAAGCGTTACTATCCCCTACGTCCCACTCTAAATTATTTCAATAACTAAAATGACAAGATTACCAAGGACCCGGGAGTAGACATCATTCCATTAGAACTACTGACGGCCTCGGGAGAGCCAGTCCTAACAAAGCTCTACCATCTAGTGAGCAAGATATATGAGACGGGCGAAATACCCTCAGACCTCAAGAAGAATATAATAATTTCAATCCCAAAGAAAGCAGGTGTTGACAGATGTGAAAATTACCGAACTATCAGTTTAATAAGTCACGGCTGCAAAATACTAACGCTAATTCTTTACAGACGAATGGAAAAACTGGTAGAAGCCGACCTCGGGGAAGACCAGTTTGGATTCCGTAGAAATACTGGAACACGTGAGGCAATACTGACCCTACGCCTTTCTAGTATTTATAGCCCTAGAGAAAATTTTTGACAATGTTGACTGGGATACTCTCTTTCAAATCCTGAAGGTGGCAGGGGTAAAACACAGGGAGTGAAAGGCTATTTACAATTTGTATGGAAACCAGGTGGCAGTTATAAGAGTCGAGAGGCATGAAAGGGAAGCAGTGGTTGGGTAGGGACTGAGACAGGGTTGTAGCCTCTCCCCGATGCTATTCAATTCGTATATTGAGCAAGCAGTAAAGGAAACAAAAGAAAAATTCGGAGTAAGAATTAAAATCCATGGAGAAGAAATAAAAACTTTGAGGTTCACCGATGACATTGTAATCCTGTCAGAGACAGCAAAGTACCTGGAAGAGCAGCTGAACGGAATGGACAGCCTCTTGAAAGAAGGATATAAGATGAACATCAACAAAAGTAAAACGAGGATAATGGAATGTAGTCGAATTAAATCGGGTGATGATGCGGGAATTAGATTAGGAAATGAGACGCTTAAAGTAGTAAATGACTTTTGCTATTTGGGGAGCAAAATAACTGATGATGGTCGAAGTTAGAGGATTTAAAACATAGACTGGCAATGGCAAAGAAAGTGTTTCTGAAGAAGAGAAATTTGTTAACATCGAGTATAGATTTAATTGTCAGGAAGTCGTTTCTGAAAGTATTTGTATGGAGTGTAGCCATGTATGGAAGTGAAACATGGACGATAAATAGTTTAGACGAGAATAGAAGCTTTAAAAATGTGGTGCTACAGAAGAATGCTGAAGATTAGAGGGGTATATCACATAACTAATGAGGAGGTATTGAATAGAATTGGAGAGAAGAGAAATTTGTGGCACAACTTGACTAGAAGAAGGGATCGGTTGGTAAGGCATATTCTGAGTTATCAAGGGATCACCAATTTAGTATTGGAGGGCAGCGTGGAGGGTAAAAATCGTAGAGGGAGACCAAGACATGAATACACTAAACAGATGCACAAAGATGTAGGTTGCAGTAGGTACTCGGAGATGAAGAAGCTTGCACAGGATAGAGTAGCATGGAGTGCTGCATCAAACCAGTCTCTGGACTGAAAACAACACACCTCTACGCTTAATGACATAATCTGTAAAGTCTACGAATTTTTATATTACCTCTACCGAATTAAACACACCTCCATTTCACCAAGCTGTGCTTGCTCCTCTTGACTAGTCAACTTCTATTCCAACATACTCATATCGTGCAAGGCAGAGACTGGGAAGGAAACAGGCCCCACTACTTTTAAGGAATGATTCCGACATCCGGCTCCACTATTTTGGGAAAATGACTGAAACATTGCATGGCCGAACGATTTTCTGTTCAAAATGATTACGCGCACACACGCACACAAAAATATACAGGGTGAGTCACCTAACATTACCGCTGGATATATTTCGTAAACCACATCAAATACTGGCGAATCGATTCCACAGACCGAACGTGAGGAGAGGGGCTAGTGTAATTGGTTAATACAAACCATAAAAAACTGCACGGAAGTATGTTTTTAACACAAACCTACGCTTTTTTAAATGGGACCCCGTTAGTTTTATTAGCACATCTGAACATATAAACAAATATGTAATCAGTGCCGTTTGTTGCATTGCAAAATGTTAATTACATCCGGAGATATTGTAACCTAAAGTTGACGCTTGAGTACCACTCCTCCGCTGTTCGATCGTGTGTATCGGAGAGCACCGAATTACGTAGGGATCCAAAGGGA
Organism: Schistocerca piceifrons; assembly: GCF_021461385.2. Taxonomy (NCBI): domain Eukaryota; kingdom Metazoa; phylum Arthropoda; class Insecta; order Orthoptera; family Acrididae; genus Schistocerca; species Schistocerca piceifrons. Next base: position 828,376,038 of record NC_060138.1, read on the forward strand.
ACGGTTATGGACCTTAGGTACAGAGGAGACTGGAACAGCACACTACGTCCACATGCTAATCCCTTTTTATTGGTCTTTTTCACTGACGCACATGTACATTACCATGAGGGGTGAGGTACACGTACACACGTGGTTTCCGTTTTCAATTACGGAGTGGAATAGAGTGTGTCCCGACATGTCAGGCCAATAGATGTTCAATGTGGTGGCCATCATTTGCTGCACACAACTGCAATCTCTGGCATAATGAATGTCGTACACGCCGCAGTACATCTGGTGTAATGTCGCCACAGGCTGCCACAATACGTTGTTTCATATCCTCTGGGGCTGTAGGCATATCACGGTACACATTCTCCTTTAACGTACCCCACAGAAAGAAGTCTAGAGGTGTAAGATCAGGAGAACGGGCTGGCCAATTTATGCGGTCTCCACGTCCTATGAAACGCCCGTCTAACATCCTGTCAAGGGTCAGCCTAGTGTTAATTGCGGAATGTGCAGGTGCACCATCATGCTGATACCACATACGTCGACGCGTTTCCAGTGGGACATTTCCGAGCAACGTTGGCAGATCATTCTGTAGCAACGCGATGTATGTTGCAGCTGTTTGTTACAACACGCAACTGAACGTCGGAGGTTTCAAGCGTCAACTTTAGGTTACAATATCTCCGGATGTAATTAACATTTTACAATGCAACAAACGGCACTGATTACGTATTTGTTTATATGTTGAGATGTGCTAACAAAACTAACGTGGTTCCATTTAAAAAAACATAGGTTTGTGTTAAGAAACATACTCCCCTCGGTCTGTGGAATCGGTTCGTCAGTATTTGATGTGGTTTACGAAATATATCCAGCGCTAACGTTAGCTGACTCACTCTGTATAGTGTCCAAAAAACAACAAAAAAGTGTCGAATACTTTGAGAGGTGGTTGTACTCCTCGAAGCAAGGAAAAAAAGTCCAATAAACTAACAAACATGGTTTACGAAGCTTATACTTTCCCGAGATAAACACGTGTTTATAGGGAGGGCTGTATGCTGGGCATATTAGCAGAGTCCTTGTGTTGGCGTTCCGTCAAATGTGTCGGCAGAGTATTACTATATCATACTCACAGCACTCTACCTGCCATTAGGTGGTCTGGACTCAGTTGTGTGGTTCGAGTGGTATTGTAGGCTACGTTAGTTTTCGTCGTGTTTGTGTGCTTTATTGTACAGTACTGTCAAGCCTTGGTACGTATCATTACCTTCTTCCGAATGCGGATTCACTTACTTGTTTTCTGTTCTTGCGCTGTTTTTACGTACACATGGTTTTGTACATTTACATTTTCTCAGTTCCAGCACTTGTTAACGATGAAAGTCTACTACTCGACAAATGAAATGGTGGATTTGATAATCCGCTACGGTTTAGCCAATGGACGCAGCCTGCGAGCCCGTGCCCTCTACGCTGAAAACTATCCACGAGACAGAATGCCCTCTGATAAGTTAATCGGCAGACTTTTCCAACGCCTGAGGGACACTGGTACCCTTGCACCTCGAGAGACTGACAGTGGATGGCCCTGCACAGTTCGCTCACCTGACATAGAGGTGCGTGTGCTAACGTTCGGTGGAAGGAGCCCCTGGGGCCAGTGTGCGGCGATTAGCAGCTGCAGAAGGCGTGTCTCACTCTCTTATCTGGAGGGGTGGAGGGGTACTTCATGAAAAATTGCTATGCCCGTACCATCTACAGCGTGTTCAGGCCCTAATGCCACGGGGTCATCATGGCAGACGGTGATTCTGTCAACGATTGTTGCTGAAGTGTGCCGCAGATCCACTGTTCACATCCGATGAGGCAGGGTTTCAGGATATGGTGTTGTCAATTTCCATAATCAGCATGTATAGGCAGATATATATCCTCAAGCAATTCAGGAAAGAGGGCATCAACACCGATTCTCAATCAACGTATGAGCAGCTGTACTTCTTCATAGATTAATAGGGCCATACGTTCGACCACGGAGGTTAACTGGGGCGCATTAACTAGACTTTCTCAACAATGTATTGCCTACCTTGCTGAAGTCTGTGCCATTTCAGCCACGAATACGAATGTGGTTCATGCATGATGGCACATCGGCATACTTTCGTCACAATGTGCGCGAACATCTCGAGATGGTGGGGAGAGGCGGGGGAGAGGGGGAGCACCTTGGCCTGCTCGTTCCCCAGACCTCAATCCCATAGACTTTTGGCTATCGGGACACTTGAAGGACTTGGTCTACGCCACGCCAGTCAACGATGTGCGCACACTACAGAGTCGCGTCTTCAATGTGTGCCAGCAGGTACAACAGCTACCGGGTGTACTTCAATGGGTGTGTCATTCCTTTCACCAAAGGGAAGAGGGGTGCATTTTCATGAACGGCCGCCACGTTGAACGCCTCCGGTGAAGGCGTGTTCATTTTAAGTGAAGACACATCGGATCAGAAAAAGTTATAATTCCAGTTTGTTTGTCACGGAGAGGTACATCTGTACGTAGGCTGTTTAGGTTTTTATGTTGGAAACGCCACGTAGCGCTCTGTATTAAAATCGCTGAATGCGCTGTGTGCAGTCTGTGGCTGGTTGGACTCGTTGTTGGACGTTATTCGCCAGTGTAGTGTTGGGCAGTTGGGTGTGAACAGCCCGTAGCGTTGGGCAGTTTGAGGTGAGCCGCCATCAGTGGTGGATGTGGGGAGAGAGATGCCAGAGTTGTAAGATGTTAAGATGAGCAGACGATCTGGATGTGTGTCCGTCAGGAAAAGGAAATTTGTTAAACTGGATCTCAAGAATTTGTATATATATTATTACTTTTGAACACTATTAAGGTAAATACATTGTTTGTTCTCTATCAAAATCGTTCATTTGCTAACTATATGCCTATGAGTAGTTAGTGCCTTCAATAGTTTGAATCTTTTATTTAGCTGGCAGTATTGGCACTCGCTGAGTTGCAGTAGTTCTAGTAACGAAGATTTTTGTGAGGTAAGTGATTCATGAAGGGTATAGGTTATTGTTAGTCAGAGCTATTCTTTTGTACGGATTACTGAAAGTCACATTGCGTTGCGCTAAAATGTTGTGTGTCAATTTAGTGATGATCACTCTGGAGTTTGAAAATCAAGTAACGTAGAATTTCACCAGGTCAGTCATTCTTTACATTCAATGGGGAAGTTTCACATCCAATGACACCACACTCAAAAGCCCACCTCATACTGTGCATGGGTGACGGGGGGCACTTTGAAACCTTCAATGGGAACCTAGGTTTTTTATTGCAGGTTACTATTCTACGGCAAAATTTACGCACGTTTTAACTCAAGGAATTTCTTCGTTTCGCCGCAGATGGCACTGTAACCGGAAGAATAGAAACGGGTACACATTCGCAATTTATGACATGTTACTCACTGGCCCTTGAATATCCAATGGCACGTAGGACCTCACCTCCATGCTGCGAGAGCAGAACAGGCCAGTATTTCATTACTTCTAATGGGAAACCCCATTCGCAACGTTGTATTCCCCCATCATGTCGAACAGGGGACTACTCGACATGTAAATGTGTCCGTGGCTCGAGGAGAACGCTACTCTACTTTCCCAATTCGAGTAATACATCGGTTTATATCGGTACCACAAAGATAAAAACTGCGAACACCCGTCTTGTTGAACGTAAGAGGAATTGCCACCTGGGTCACGCGGATAAATCGGATGTAGCGGAACATGTTTACCAGGAAGGTGATAATGAAATAAAATTCAGCGAGGCGAGCGTCATATCTAGAACCTCGCACTTTATGCACGCATGTATAGAGAGGCCATCGAGGTTGATAAACACCGTAATAATTTTAACAGAAAAGACGAAGGTGTTAAATTGGATAAAATTTGGATGTCAGCTTTGCACCGCAAGCGTGAAGATCGATTACTTTCAATCGAAAATAATCGCATTACCAGAGAGAGTCTGATAGCCTACGCCACGTGATGGACAGTGGCACACTCTGTACTGCCTATATAATCAGCGCTTCCTCGCGTTCTCTTCACAGTTCGCCGCTGTATCTCGGAGGATGTCTCCCGCAGTCGGACACGAAACGTCAGGGGAGAGTTTTATACTTCGACCACGGCCTATCAGCCCGTAAGTTTTAAGTGAAGACAATACCGGCCGCGAAAGCCTACACTGTAAGATACGTAAACGTTTTACGAAAAGCTATGCCGGAGTTCCTGGAACATGTTCCACTCAACATGTGACAGTGAATGTGGTACCAACACGATGGTGCAGTGCGAATGCATTTGGATCAAACCTTTGGTGAGAACTGGATGGAGTGGGATGGCCGGTGGCTTTGCCTGCACGTTCCCCCGACTTCACGTCCTTTTTTTTCTTCTGGGGGCACATGAAGCCTATTGTCTATGAACCACCCATTGAGACTGCTGAAGAGCTGATAACGCGAATTATGGCATCCTCAGATGCAATTTACACTTTACCAGGAGTGCTAAAAAGAGAACGACAGTCACTCTTGCGTCATTGCACGGCGTGCATTCAAGCAGGACGCCGTAATGTTGAGCACTTTTTGTAACAGTTTTCAAATGAATGTTATACAACCTCAACCCGAATTCTCGCCTTGATACGACAAATACACTGAAAACGTTGCCCCTCAGACCTTCTACCATGACAGCTCGGATGTCATATTGTCAGCCATCGGCGCAGTTCAACGACGCCTAGCGCCATACGCTAAGGGATGCGGACAGGGGTAGCTATGTGAAATATGCTTATTCATTCGAGAGACACACTCAACAGCTCCCTCTAGTACCATACTTTTTATTCCTTGATCTCGTAACATACCCTGTTATCCTGTCCCATCTTCTAGTCAGTGTTTTCCATATGTTCCTTTCATCGCCGACTCTGTGGGGAAAATCCTCATTCTTTATCGTATCAGTCGTCCTAATTTTGGACATTCTTCTGTAGCATCACATATTAAACACCTCGAGTCTGTTCTGTTCCAGTGTTCCTACTGGCCATGATTCAGGACGTTACGTTGTTTTGCTCCAAATGTTCGTTCTCAGAAATCTGTATATACATAGACCGATAAGGAATGAAACGGTTCTCCACAGAATTGGCAACAAATGTGATAGGAGAAGAAAGGAACAAAGGAACATATGGAAAATACTGACAAGAAGACGGTACAGCACGGTAGGACACGTTAATGGATCAGGGAATAACGTCCTTGGTGCTAGAGGAAGCTGTAGAGGATAAAAGCCGTAGAGAAAGACAGAGATTGGAATACATCTAGCAAATAATATTTAGGGTGTAGGATGCAAATGCTACTCTAATATGAAGAGATGAGGCGCAAGAGTGAAGTTCTTCACTGACCGTATCAAACCAGTTAAAAGACTGATGGGTACATACATAAATATATATTATGGAAAGATGCATTTATTTGCTGTAAACTCTCTCTTGACGCCACAATCATTTTGTTTGATATATTAACCAAGAAACAGAAAAGTTTGCAGACACAATTAATACGTCACAAGACAAAATTCCATTCACTGTAGAACATAAAACACAGAAGGACCTCAGTTACAGTGATTTAAAGGCTTCCAGGAAAAAACAGGAAACATAACTTTTAAATTTTCAGAAAATAAATCACAGGTGACACTACCACAAACAAATTTCCAGCCAACATGACCATCACAAAAGGTCTTCTTCAGATATGGAGCTAACAGTGTGATTTAAATGCCAGTCAACTAATCTGAAATTAACAGGCAAACAAACAGAGTAAATCATTCACATGAGTGATGTCTATAATCCTACAACAACAATGAAAATTAAATGATGAATCGAAATCAGGTTAAAAAAAATAAGCATTTTCCTAGGCAAGGTCTCTTAACAAATCGTCAGTCTTCCTGAAACATATTACATAAGAAAACGAAGGAAAAATAGGATTTAACGCTCTGTCTACTATTTTTCATTCAATATGGGGCACAAGCTCGACTGAATAACAATGGGGAAGGATATAAGCGATGTCCTTCCCAAAGGAACCATCCCAATAAGTCCTTTAATTGTTTTATGGAAACAATGGACTGAAATTTTAACTACACTTTCCCAGAAATCGAGTCAACTGACTTAGTCACTACTTCACCTCACTCGGTATTTGACTAGTAACAAAACACAAGAAAACTACCTGCAGTATCAAAACAACTACCTAAAACCACAAAAAATATATTTTTACAAAGTTATTTGCAACGCATACCCACAGCTCGGGGACTCGCAATAGTATTCTCACTTCCCGAGCATGGAGTCTGGGGTTCGATCCGCGACAGGGTCAGGGATTTTCACCTGCCCCATTACGGTTGGAAGAAGGCAACGGCAAACTACCACCATTACGACCTTGCCTAGTATGGCGGTGCGGGTCTCCCAATTTGTTCCCCTACACTCTGTCCACCGACGCTTACGTCTTGAACAAACTGGTAGAAGCTTCTTAAGAATACTTACATGGCTAGACTCTGTCTCATAAGCCCAAACAATTATAGTTTTTCCACATATTTTCCCCAACACAGCCATTCTACAAGCAAAATAGGATAGATTTTAAGATGTTCAGTCCTCCTAACAAAGAAATACTAGTCGAGATTCTTGATCATAGAGAAATCTATAGAAACCCACATGTAGACCTAGGTTACATTCTTAATAATCATAAAAGACTGCCTACAAGATTTTCCCAGGATAATTGGAAGAACTATCAACTCAAAACACTTAATACTCTACCTTGAAACTTCTGAACTATAACACAACAAGAAACTTTGATGAAATATAAGTTTATTGACCTGAGCCTCTTTGCCATAAGTTTTTTAATAATCATACATCTAATTTACATAGTTAGTGCTCACATTATTGTTTTAAAATAATCAGGACATTGATGATCATATACTAAATTCACTAACTTTCTGGCTCTTTAGCCTGCAATATAGTAGTTAATCATTAAAATTTGTGTTAAATAAATTTAATGCTTATACATAAATTTATATTTGGAATTTTAAAAGCAGTATGCTAACCCCATGTTAGCCTTGATTTAATAATTCATCACCCATGATGAAAATATTGTTATATGAAAATTTTAATCATTACAATGTTAAACAACAAGTATTCCATATTTTGAAAGGTTCAAAGGTGGTAGTATGGACCAAAACTAAATATAAATATACAGTACACATGGGCTCTAAAATACCTACCGTAAGATGCTAACCGTCACCACCCTCTTATAACCAAAAGACTAATCATTAATTCAAAAGTAAGTTTAGATTTGGCAAGCTAGTCAAATTTTCACAGTGTACTGAGATAGTGAAACACTGCACAGAAAGGTAGCAATGGTAGAATTTAAATAACCAGTTTTTATAGTACACATCTGTTATTGTTCTTTGTAGTTGTTGAAAGTTGTAGGCTTGTAGTTCATGTCCACATTAGAGTTTGAGATTCAACGTTATATATTGGTGTAGAGGATGCTTGGCTTCATTTTATTAAATAATATATACACTGGTGGACTTTCTGAGGTTAAACAGATATATTTGTAGTCATATCGCTTCACAATACAATGAAGACCAATCTCCATGTTAACTCAACACATACATAACTCGTACTAAACAAGAACAAAGATTTACCTATAAGAACATGTATTAATGTAGCAATGTAGAAATATTGGGCATAAGTTATGGCAAAAATGTCAGAATCACTGAAATCTATCTTTAAGGTCCTGCTCATTAACTTTTTTTCACTATCATATTTAAATTCTTCTTTTCCATCTATATAAAGCACACTAATTCAATGGAGTAACATGAAAATTCAGTACATATACAAAAATAATGTTAACAGAAAAAATATCTACCATAGTAAATAAAAGTAAATTGTACACGGCACTCCACGTATCTACTTCTGCTCGTTGCATTACTCACTGCTCTGTAACACGAATATGGATGGCGCGAGGTCTGGCACGATCCGCAGTTGTTGGAGCTACGGAACAAGAGTCTGCTAGCAGCCGGGAAGGCCAGCTGAACAACTGTGCAGATCGTACCCAGCACTCTGCATATACACTGACGGAAAAAATCGCAGTGCTAAGGAGTTGTGCGATATAAGCGAAAACTGGTAGACGTGTTTCTACATCTAAAATACGATGTCAGTTAAAACTTCGCGCCAGTCGCATTATAGTGTAGCGACCTTATGAGGTTTGTTTTAAATACACTCTGTAACGGTCGTAAGCGTTATTGACCTTCGAGACTGTCCGTGATCAGTTTATATCTTTACAGGCTTTGTAAACATATAGCATCATAGTAAAGAACCGTCAAAATAACTGACGAAAATGTATTTTACGTTTCGCAACCATGAGAACTATTGTACTTACCGATACACCACAAAAAGACTTTATTATAGATTCAGTGTGGTCGTCATTCCCAACTAGACGTGGCTTGATAATGGCAATAAGCCAAAACAGGCCTGTTGTGTGAAAAAAGATATTACCTTATTGCAGCTTGTTTGGAGCATCCATTTCCATAATATCTTATTTAAATAAAGTGTTTTGATTCTGAAGTTTCCCCCCGGTCACGCGATGTAAAAATTCCTGCGGATGTGCTTCCATTGGTGATAATAGAATTTTTCCATTCATGCAACAGAATCCTGGTGTTCCTCTACTGGATTTTTTCGCCCTGAAAAATTGGCAGTTGTTCATTTTTCCGATTACGACGTGTCTGTGATTGTTACGTTCTTTCGTCGGGCCGTAGTGGAATGCTTCATTTGTTAAGTTGTACTGTTTACCTCTGCTCCTCGCAGGGTTCTACTTCCATAATTCGCTTGAGTTTGCTGTCTTTTATTATAAATCTGTGTCGCAGTTCTTGATTCTTCAGTCCTTTCATTTTGTTGTTTTTCGGTTTCTCTGCTTCTCACGATGCTCATTGTCGTTCGTAGGGAACATAAACGTGCTTCGCGCCCTTCGTATGTTTCGTTTCTTTGCTGTTCTTTTTGTTTTCGAGGTTTTACTTCAGAACTGACAAGCTCTCCTTTTTTGCGCTTGGGAATTGTCTAAAATATAAATCAAATCAACTTCTCACTAATGAATACACTAAGTACACTGCTCATAATTTACAGTATTTGTTATAATTTACAGTATTTGTTTTTATTCACTCACTGCACTACATTTCCGTTTTCCCTCCTCGTCACTGATAAGAAAGTGAAGTCCGCACCCACGACGGGTCTTGCTTCACTCCCTATCACTTGGTAGCCCCATTCCAGAACATACTAAAAAGGCTTCAAATGGTCCACAGTGTTCCAGAACATTCCACAACATTCGAGAGTGTTCTGGAATGTTCCACAATTGTCTTGAGTACTCTCGAATGTACTGGAATGTTCTAGTAATCTGTAGAGGGCGAAATTTCCTAGACCTTATATCTTCCAACGATCGCCCCTAGGTGGAAACGGAAACCTCCATGGATGGGGTTTAGAGGGCTACCACACTATATAACTTCCTTAGTCGTACCGGGACTAGTTCTGAGTTTTAGTGGCACCCACACTTATTTTTATAGTATATATTGATTACAGTTCGAAAGACCTCGTAATGGTCTCTGAATCATGGTGCAAACTCAGAATTCCCTTTCAAAGATTTCCGAATGACTCCAGACTTCCCCCGATAGGCAGTTTCGCTCTTCTTCCCCACTCTGTCCTTCAGGACACGGAATTCCCCTTCGCATCGTCTTGACGTTGGTCGACTCAAGTGGCAATGTCACTCTGTGAACTATCAACACTGGGTAGTTCCCCTTCTCAGTCATCGTTACAGGGTGTCAACATTTCCGATCTTGCTTTGACAAGTCCGTGGACAGATACTAGCATCTAACACAGGAACTCAGGCGGGACTTTCACGCAGTCTCCCAATGCGGCTTCTTCCACTTGCTCGTGGACCATTCCCTAGCAGCTTACAAGCCGGATTTTCTTGAGAAAAGCGCTGAGAATGCCGACAGGTGTTTCTTTGTTTTCTTGAGTAGCCAAGGAGGCTGCAGCTTCGCAACAGGTCTGTTTATTCGAAACAGAATGGACCTTAAGCCCCGTCCTCAAGAGTCTCAGGTTCTCCGAACTCGGTTTCATCCCTCAGCTGTCAGTCAGTCTTTCGACGAGATATCCTTCTCAGGGCGAACCACAAAGTTTCAGTTAAGCTGTCCCTGCAAAACTTCGGTGGCTTTTCGAAATTTATCACGACAACGAGGCATGACTTAAATGGAACTCTTTCGTCCGAAAAGTCTGCTTTCAAGGTATTACACAATAACTGACAAGGGAACATTCCCAAGTATCGAAAACGATAGAATTTACACCCAACAAAGGGGTAAAACAAGCTCCAAAAGATAATTTGGCATTTTAGGTTAGCATTAAGTATTCACGTTTGCAATACGTATTTTGTTTGTCTGTGCCCAGTTTCACACTAAAGGGTAAAACACCCTGAATGGTAATTTGGCATATTAGGTTTGGAGGGTATATCTTCGAAATGAAGACGTTTACAAAATGTTTCTCATACAGAAGCTTATATATAATTAACGTTCTTGAAGACATTATAATCGAATTTTGTAATAATCTTAAATTTTGCAAAATATCCCACCACCACTAACTAATTTTGAAAATTAAAACTTTTGTTGCAACGTTAATTAAAGAAGCTTTCAAGCTACATACATCCATGTGTAATAAAGTAGGTTTCTGAAATAGAATTTTTGGAAAGTTGTACACAATGTGCTTCCAGAGTATTTTCAACATATCTAGTGAAAATATCTAAACATTTATTATTAGTCTAATTATTTATTTTACTTATACTTATTTTCATTTTAGGTCATTATTTTAAGTGTTACAGTTTTTTTAGTTTTTTAGTCCACCATTTCACACACATGTATTTTGTTACTTGATGATAATAAGCAACTCGTTATTATGCTACAAAATCATTACAATAACGATAACATATAACGATTTTGTATCATAGCAATGAGTTACTTATAGTCAGTCAACAAAATACACATATGTACAATGGTAAACTATAAAAAAAGAAAAAATGAATATAAAACATAAAATAATGTTTTATGTAAGGAAAATAAATAACTAAACTATTAATGAATGTTTATATAAAACACCTGGCAGATTAAAACTGTGTGCCGGATCGAGACTCGAACTCGGTACTGGCAGACGTACGGTTGTGACGAGGGGGCGTGAGTTGTGCTTGGGTAGCTCAAACGGTAGAGCACTTGCCCGCTAAAGGTAAAGGTCCTGAGTTCGAGTCTCGGTCCGACACAGTTTTAATCTGCCAGGAAGTTTCTTATCAACGCACACTCCGCTGCAGAGTGAAAATCTCATTCTGGAATGTTTATATACTTTATTTCTCTGGAAGCACACTGCGTACAGCTTATCCCAAAAACGGTATTTCTGAAACCAGTCTTATTACACATCGATGTATGTAACTTGAGAGCTTCTTTCATTTATGTTGTGAATAAAATTTTCAATTTTTCAAAATTAAATAGTGGTGGTGGGGTATTTTGCAAAATTTCAAATAATTATAAAAATCAATTGTACTCTTTTCAGTAACGTTAATTGCGTATTTTTAAACATCGTTTCCAAGATATTCCCTCCAAATCTAATATGCCAAATTATCATTTGGGTGTGTTTTACACTTTAATGTGAAACTGGTCCAGACAAAAATATAAGTACTGCATTATTTTTGCCCCTCTACACACGCCAAGTTTCATCAAAACATTGTGGCCACATTATGGTAAACACCCGCATTCGAGTAGTGAATCAAACTACACTCATGCTCATAAATTAAGGATAATTGCAAAGCCGCGAGCGAGTAGCCGAGCGGTCTAGGGTGCTGCAGTCATGGACTGTGCGGCTGGTCCCGGTGGAGGTTCGAGTCCTCCCTCGGGCATGTGTGTGTATGTGTTTGTCCTTAGGATAATTTAGGTTAAGTAGTGTGTAGGCTTAGGGACTGATGCCCTTAGCAATTAAGTCCCGTAAGATTTCACACATAATTACAGAATGTGGTGCCAGACAACGTGCCACTATGCAAAACTGGCGTTAATAGCATAGGCAGATAGGGAACACACACGGCACAGATCTGTAAGTCCACTCTAATGGTGAAAAGTTGAGAAAGCCATCCCAAACACATGTGCTACAAAACGCCACTGTTTCCTGCGCATGTAGCCTGACATCAATATGAGATATGATCACCATGCACACGTACACAGGCTGCAAAACGGGTTGCTATACTCTGGATCAGGTGATCGAGCAGCTGCTGGGGTATAGGCTCCCATTCTTGCTCCAGTGCCTGGCGGAGATCCTGAAGTGTTGTAGGGGTTTGAAGACGTGCAGCGATACGTCGACCGACAGCATTCCAGACGTGGTCGATGGGGTTTAGGTCTGGAGAACAGGCAGGTCACTCCATTCGCCCGATATCTTCTGTTTCAAGGTACTCCTCAACGATGGCAGCTCGGTGGGGGCGTGCGTTATTATTCATCAGGAGGAAGGGTGAACCCACTGCACCCCTGAAAGGGCGGACATACAGGTGCAAAATGACGTCTCTACACACCTGACCTGTTACAGTTCCTCTGTCAAAGACATGCAGGACTGTACGTGCACCAATCATAATCTCACCCCACACAATCAAACCACGACCCCCACACAGGTCTCTTTCAAGGACATAAAGGGTTGGTATCTGATTCCTGGTTCACGCCAGATGAAAACCCGTGAGAAGCACTGTTCAGGCTATACCTGGTCTCATCCGTGAACATAACCTAGGACCACTGTTCCAATGACCATGTACTGTGTTCTTGACACCAGGCTTTGCGTGCTCTCCTGTGACCAGGCGTCAGTGGAATGCACCTTGCAGGTCTCTCGGCGAATTAACCACACCTGTTCAGTCGTCTGTAGACTATGTGTCTGGAGACATCTGTTCCAGTGGCTGCGGTAAGGTTCTGAGCAAGGCTACCTGCAGTACTCCGTGGCCGTCTGCGAGCACTAATCGCGAGATATCGGTCTTCTTGTGGTGTTGTACACTGTGGACATCTCGCACTGTAGCGCCTGGAGACGTTTCCTGTCTGCTGGAATCATTGACATAAGCTTGAGATCACACTTTGTGGCACACGGAGGCCCCTTGCTACGACCTGCTGTGTTTCACCAGTCTCCAGTCGCCCTAGTATTGTACCCCTCATAAAGTCATCAATATGTGTCCTTTGAGCCATTTTCAACACACAGTCACCACCATTAGCACGTATGAAAACGTCTGCCCACTTACTCCTTGCACCGTACTCTGACATGCACCAACACGCCTCTGCGTATGTGGACTGCTGCCAGCGCCACCATGCGACGACCGCAGATCAAATGCACCGCATGGTCATACCCCGAGGTCATTGAAAGCCGAAAACCGCCTACCAGAGCGTTGTTTCACCATGTATCAACATTATCCTTAATTTATGAGGGTGAGTGTAGTTGTGTACCTTGAGAGACGATCGTGTTAATGTGTTGCTGTGGACACATTTTTGAGTATTTCTCTATCTGTTACTACCTAAATTACTGTCCAAGTCACTGTAGAGCAGTTACTGAACTCGTATGATTTTTATAAACATCCACAGCAGAGGTGTGTAGGAGCGTGGTCGGTCAAGCTTGGTGGAAGATAAGGATACTAGCTCGACTAATAACGCAGTAACAGGACGGGCTTTATGATATATCAAAAGAGTACTACGAATGGTGGCAGCAATGTTCAGTTGTTTAAAGTTTCTGAACCCAGTGGGGGCAATTTAATACATAAAATAATGTCAAGATGTATGATAATCATAACATCTGTTTAGTAGGGAGGAGCGGTAACTTACACTTGTATGCAAATTGTTATCGCTGCCGCCAATCTCTTATTCGGAAACTTCTTTGGAAAAATACGATTATGTATAATATTTTTCCCGCATTGGTATCTCAGGCAAAAAGGCGTATCTGAATTTCAATGGTAAATGCTGGCATAATGTACATGAAAGTAGTGATTTAACTGCACCAATTTAATGTGTCCCATGGAATGTCAATTGGACCATAAAATCTGAATATGCAACCACTGGTGAGACTAATGTGACTCATTGAATTATTGATAGCTCATGGAATTTTTTAATGTCTTCTGCTTTTGTTCCATGTAATGCTGTGGAATTGTTTTCGATTCTTGGTGAACAGCTAGTGACTTCGGAATTTGATTTAAATTTTCTACAACATTTTCAGAATTAATTAACAAGCGCAATTCATAATCCTAGCTACATTATCTCACATTCTACAAGTGTTCGATATTTTACCAGACACGTCGATCAGGAAAGTTAAAGGTAATCTAAAAAATAGTAACTGAAAGAAGGTAAAAATTCAATTTTCACTTCTCACGGAGAGTATTTATGTACACTAGCATATACAAATCAAAAAAAGTTTTGCATCAACCCGGTTCCCAGAACTCCTGTGGATTTCGTATCACAGACACAGTCCCTTCGACTGTTCAGAGATATGACTAAACCACCCCAAAGATGTAAACAGCCATGCATGACCAGCGTCTATTAGACGGTGGGTGACCGACAGCCGATCAGTTCCACTCATTCCACCAGAAAGGAGGTACACGGCTCGTGTTGTCTGTAGTTCAACCATGCCCAGACGGTCAATACCGCGGATCTATCGCGTCCGCATTGTTACTTTGTGCCAGGAAGGGTTCTCAAGAAGGGAAGTGTCAAGACGTCTCGGAGTGAACCAAAACGATGTTGTTCAGACATGGAGGAGATACAGAGAGACAGGAACTGTCGATGATATGTCTCGCTCAGGCCACCCAAGGGCTACTACTGCACTGGATGACCACTAGCTATGAATTATGGCTCGGAGGAACCCTGACAGTAACGCCGCCATGTTGAATAATGCTTTTCGTGCAGCCACAGGACGTCGTGTTACGACAAAAACTGTGCGCAATAGGCTGCATAATGCGCAACTTCACTCCCGACGTTCATGGCGAGATTCATCTTTGCAACCACGACACCATGCAGCACGGTACAGTTGAGCCCAACAACATGCTGAATGGACCGCTCAGGATTGGCATCACGTTCTTTTCCCCGATGAGTGTCTCTAATGCCTTCAACCAGACAATCATCGGAGACGTGTGTGGAGACAACCCTGTCAGCTGGACGCCTTAGACACACTGTCCAGCGAGTGCAGCAAGGTGGAGGTTCCCTGCTGTTTTGGGGCGGCATTACGTGCGAATAACGTACGCCGCTGGTGGTCATGGAAGGCGCCGTAAATGCTGTACGATACGTGAATGCCATCCTACAAACTATAGTACAACTACGAGGGCAGTTCAATAAGTAATGCAACACATTTTTTTTCTGAAACAGGGTTTTTTTTATTCAGCATTGAAATACACCAGGTTATTCCCCAATCTTTTAGCTACACAACACTATTTTTCAGCGTAATCTCCATTCAATGCTACGGCCTTACGCCACCTTAAAATGAGGGCCTGTATGCCTGCACGGTACGATTCCACTGGTCGATGTCGGAGCCAACGTCGTACTGCATCAATAACTTCTTCATCATCCGCGTAGTGCCTCCCACAGATTGCGTCCTTCATTGGGCCAAACATATGGAAATCCGACGGTGCGAGATCGGGGCTGTAGGGTGCATGAGGAAGAACAGTCCACTGAAGTTTTGTGAGCTCCTCTCGGGTGCGAAGACTTGTGTGAGGTCTTGCGTTGTCATGAAGAAGTAGAAGTTCGTTCAGATTTTTGTGCCTACGAACACGCTGAAGTCGTTTCTTCAATTTCTGAAGAGTAGCACAATACACTTCAGAGTTGATCGTTTGACCATGGGGAAGAACATCGAACAGAATAACCCCTTCAGCGTCCCAGAAGACTGTAACCATGACTTTACCGGCTGAGGGTAAGGCTTTAAACTTTTTCATGGTAGGGGAGTGGGTGTGGCGCCACTCCATTGATTTCCGTTTTGTTTCAGGTTCGAAGTGATGAATCCATGTTTCATCGCCTGTAACAATCTTTGACAAGAAATTGTCATCCTCAGCCACATGACGAGCAAGCAATTCCGCACAGATGGTTCTCCTTTGCTCTTTAAGGTGTTCGGTTAGACAACGAGGGACCCAGCGGGAACAAACCTTTGAATATCCCAACTGGTGAACAATTGTGACAGCACTACCAACAGAGACGTCAAGTTGAGCACTGAGTTGTTTGATGGTGATCCGTCGATCATCTCGAACGAGTGTGTTCGCACGCTCCGCCATTGCAGGAGTCACAGCTGTGCACGGCCGGCCCGCACGCGGGAGATCAGACAGTCTTGCTTGACCTTGCGGCGATGATGACACACGCTTTGCCCAACGACTCACCGTGCTTTTGTCCACTGCCAGATCACCGTAGATTTTCTGCAAGCGCCTATGAATATCTGAGATGCCCTGGTTTTCCGCCAAAAGAAACTCGATCACTGCCCGTTTTGCAACGCACATCCGTTACAGACGCCATTTTAACAGCTCCGTACAGCGCTGCCACCTGTCGGAAGTCAATGAAACTATACGAGACGAAGCGAGAATGTCTGAAAATATTCCACAAGAAATTTCCGGTTTTTTCAACCAAAATTGGCCGAGAAAAAAAAATGTGTTGCCTTACTTATTGAACTGCCCTCGTATATCGGCAGCATATTCGCGATGCATTCGTCTTGATGGACGACAATTCGTGCCCCCATCGTGCACATCTTGTGAATGACTTCTTTCGCTCCACTGAAGTGGCCAGCATGTTCCCCACACATGCACCCTTTCGAAATTGCCTGGGATGGATTGAAAAGGGTTCTTTATGGACGACGTGACCCACCAACCACTCTGAGGGATCTACGCCTTGATGAACTTGTGGATAGTATGCCACGACGAATACAGGCATGCACCAATACAAGAGGACGTGCTAATGGTATGAGAGGTACCGGTGTGTACAGCAGTCTGAACCACCACCTCTGATGGTCTCGCTGTATAGTGGTACAACATGCAATGTGTGGTCTTCATGAGCAATGAAAAGGGCGAAAATTATATTTATGTTGATCTTTATTCCAATTATCTGTACAGGTTCCGGAACTCTCGGAAGCGAGATAATGGAAAACTTTTTTTGATGGTGTAGTTAAGATGAATTGTTAAATTTCAAAAATATTTAGATAAAAATCGAATTAGCTTTCTGTTGTAGGTGGTAGTATAAATAACAGCGAGCACGACCATGAGGCACTCACCCGGCTGCGCCCGCTCGCACGTAGATTGTCAGGTTGCTGAGAGCGCGTGAGCGATGCGCGACGTTCACTCACCGCTGCACCTCGGCCAACGTTGAGACATGTCCTCCTGGGTACCTGCGCAGTCCAGCGCGGCAGATTGCTAACCGCAGGGACCCGCGTTCGATTCCTGGCAGGGTCAGTGGACTGAGTATTGTTTTGTCCTTACGTTCGTATCGTCATAACGGACATCCCGCTGTTCCTTTGGCTGTATGAGCATGTCTCGAATGTTAATAAAAAAGCCGTCCTCAAGGAAGATTAATTTGGATTTCGGAGAAATGTAGGAACATGCAAGCCAATGCTGACCCTGCGACTTATGCGATATGACAAATCAAGGAAAGGCAAACCTACACTTATAGCATTTGTAGACTTGGAGAAAGCTTTTGACACTCTTGACTGAAATATTCTCTTTGAGATCCTGGGGGTAGCAAGGGTAAAATACAGAGAACGAAAGGCTGTTAACTACTTGTACAGCAACTAGACGGCAGTCATATGAGTTGAGGGGCATGAAAAGGATGCAGTGGTTCAGAGACAGGTTTGTAGCCTATCCCGATGTTATTCAATCCGTACACTGAGAAAGCAGTAAAGGAAACCAAAGAAAAATTTGGAGTAGGAATTAAAGTCCAGGGAGGAGAAATAAAAAAATTGAGGTTTGCCGATGGCGTTACAATTCTGTCAGAGACAGCGAAGGACTTGCAAGAGCAGTTGAACGGAATGGACAGTATCTTGAAAGGAGGATGTAAGATGAACATTAAATAAAGCAAAACTGGGGTAATGGAGTGTAGTTGAATTAAATCAGGTGGTAGTGATGAAATTAGATTAAGAAAAGAGACACTTAAACCAGTAGATGAATTTTGCTATTTAGGCCGCAAAATACATTATGACGGCCGAAGTAGAGAGGATATAAATCGCAATCTGGCGGTAGCAAGAAAAGCGTTTCTGAACAAGAGAAATTTGTTAGCATCAAATGTCGACTTAAGTGTTAGGAAGTCTTTTCTGAAGGCTTTTGTCTGGAGTGTAGCCATGTACAGAAGTGAAACATGGACGATAAGCAGTTTAGACAAGAAGAGAATAGAAGCTTTTGGAATATGGTGCTACAAAAGATTACTGAAGATTGAGTGATTAGATCAAGTAAGGAATGAGGAGGTACTAGATAGAGTTGGTACAACTTGACTAAAAGAAAGGTTCGGTTGATAGGACACTTCCTCAGACAGTTAGGGATTTTCAGTTTAAAACTAGAAGGAAGTGTGGTGGGTAAAAATCGTAGAGGGAGACCGAGACATGAATGCAGTAAGTCCGCAGCTCGTGGTCGTGCGGTAGCATTCTCGCTTCCCACGCCCGGGTTCCCGGGTTCGATTCCCGGCGGGGTCAGAGATTTTCTCTGCCTCGTGACGACTGGGTGTTGTGTGCTGTACTTAGGTTAGTTAGGTTTAAGTAGTTCTAAGTTCTATGGGACTGATGACCATGGATATTAAGTCCCATAGTGCTCAGAGCCATTTGAATGCAGTAAGCATCTTCAGAAGGACGTTGGTTGCAGTTATTCGGAGATGAAGAGCCTTGCAAAGCTTATAGCAGCATGGAGAGCTGCGTCAAACCGGACTTCGGATTGAAGATAACAAAAACAACAACAACTGTAATGGTTTGAGTCTGCTGGGTCGCAATTGCCGAGTGCTCGCGGGGGGAAATGTCCGTCGACTGAAGAATAGCGCGTTTCGGCACTTGGTCGTTCAGATGGAGCGAGAGCATTACAGAGACGCTCAACCATCTCCAGAGGCGCATGCTACAAAAGACCTGTTGGTCATTATGGAGAGGTTTACTTTTGGATTTCCTTGGGCATAGGCAGCAGAAAGAGTCGGGAAACCTGTTCCGCAAAATATCCTATCCCCACTTCCATGAATGGAACTGGAAATAGGAGAAAAGTCAATGGGACTAAAAGTATTCTCTAGTGCACATTGGAAAGTGGCTTGCGAATGTAGATATCGGCGAAACTACCCTTTCAAAGGAACCATCCCGGCGCTTTCCTAAAGAGTGTTAGAGAAAGCGCAGAAACCTAATTCTGAACGGATACACCAAGATTATAACCCAGAACTCCCTGAATGCAAATCCAGTGCATAACACCTGTGATGCCTCCCTCACGAGGAGAAAGCGGCAATACCCGATTCCCACAGCAACTTCGCTCAGTGGAAGAGCGGCCAAAATAAGCGATGTTTCTCGGCTTATCCGTAGATACTGAAAGAACTATGATCAAATTTTTAAGGTATTTTCGAGATACTCTATGTGCATTTTAACGCGCCATATACTGAGATGAAATGGTGGCTGAGTGGTTCCCCGTTGCAAGAGTTATGGTCGGGGCGCTCACACACGACGGGTTATTGTAAGGCCGTCCATCTATGTATCATGTGATAGCGGAACGGCGCCAACGTCGGACTTTGATTAATGTTCTTATGACTGATAATGGGCGGCGCTTGGATATCCAACGCGACGCCCTTCCATGCATATTTTGTTATACTGTACTCTGCACGTCACCACTCAGGCGACGTTACGGCGGTCTCCTGACTCTCCTTTGGCTCAGTTGCTGGGATTGCAACGATGAATCTGCTTGCCGACGTCACGCAGGACGAAGTCTACGATGCTACCCAGGCGGATTCTACAAACAAGTTGTCTGGCCCTGACGGCCTCCCACTGTTGTTTTATCGGACATTTCGTCCACTAATGGAGACGGTGTGGACGGATATTTGTCACGACTTATGTCACCCACCGTCGACTGGCGATCGGTCTGCGCTCCTCAGCTTGACGTCCACTCTGCGAGGTACATTACTGTTAATGGGAAGGAAGTATGCTGGTCACGCCTTCACTGGATTCACCTTGCATACGCCCCGTTGCATGCCAACTGCGATGTCTTGGACACGGACGAGCACAGCCTGGTGTGCGGATTTGCGATAGGTGTCTGGTTCTTGGTGCGATAGATGCCGGACGTAATTACCCTTATGACTCCTCATCAGATACCTCCTCATGTGTTCCTCTTTGCGGTCCCGGGATACTTTCCACAAGCGAAGACCAACTCCGTGAAGTGGCTTTGTGGACGCGCAGTTCACTACTTGTTTGGTGAAGGCGAGTGAAATATCCTTGGTTTTTGTCACTTCCTCAATGAACGTCATTGTGTAAGTGTCCACAGTCCCAAATACAGACAATTTTTCTCCAATTTCATTTGCAGTGTCTTCCTTTACCCACCCCAGGGTTGGGGCTTTACAGCAATGAAGAGTTAGTGCACGCCTCTTCCACTCTTCAAGAAGATAATTTTCTGTTCATTGGAATGCTGTTCTTCGCAACACTATGCGTCGGTAGTCTCACGGAATCTGGCAACTAGCCACTACCTCCTCTTTGCATTGCCGGTTTCCTGGTATTCTTCATATCTGACACATACAGCCGAAGCCACTCACTGATGATTAGTTTACGTAGAGCTATCAAGTTACGGCGATATTCATTGCGAGGTCTCATCAGCTGTCCTAATAGACAAAAAAAATGGCTCTGAGCACTATGGGACTCAACTGCTGAGGTCATTAGTCCCCTAGAACTTAGAACTAGTTAAACCTAACTAACCTAAGGACATCACAAACATCCATGCCCGAGGCAGGATTCGAACCTGCGACCGTAGCGGTCTTGCGGTTCCAGACTGCAGCGCCTTTAACCGCACGGCCACTTCGGCCGGCCCTAATAGACAAAATTTCTAGTTGGTGTGATGAATGGCAGGTCGCTCTACATGTAGAGCAATTTAAGTTAATGCACATGAGTAGGAAAAACAAATCCGTGATGTTCGGATACAACGTTAATGGAGTCTGCTTCACACAATCACGTCGCTTAAATACCTGGGCGCAACGTCGAAAAGCGATATGAAAGGGAACGTGAATGTGATGATTGTGATACAGATGGCGAATGATCGACGTCGGTTTATTGCGAGAATTTTAGGAAAGTGTGGTTAATCCGTAAAGAATACCGCATACAGGACGCTTGTGTTTGGGATCTGTACCACATCGGGTTAAAGGAAGACATCGAAGGAATTCAGAGGCTGGCTGCTAGATTTGTTACCTGTAGGTTCGAACAACACGCAAGTGTTACGGAGATGCTTCGAGAACTCAAATGGGAAATTCCCCTGGACGGACGACGACGTTCTTTTCGAGGTATGCTATTGAGAAAATCGAGAAAACCGGCGTCTGAAGCTGAGTGCAGAACAATTCTACTGCAGCCAACATACACTTCGCGTAAGGACCACGAAGATAAGATACGAGAAATTAGGGCTCGTACGGAGACATGTAGGCTACCATTTTCCCCTCGATCTGCGAGTGGAACAGGAAAGGAAACAACTAGTAATGGTACAGGATACCCTCCGCCAAGCTCCAAACGGTAGGTTGCGGAGTGTGTATGTAGACGTAGATATTAATGCAGAACAGTCCCACCATATTCTATACACTTAAAATCGGGTGATGTGCCAGACAGACGAGGTACAACAGGGCGCCTGAGTGTACATCAAAACATGACCATGTGCGTGCAGCCCTGAGAACACCTGTCCGGTTTGAAACTGGTTCTCATTAACAGAGTGACGCTCGTCTCTGATACTTACTTGTCCGGATATTTTTACGATCACTGTGTTTTAGACATTTTACGTGGCTGCGAGTGGTACACTATTACTCGTACACGCGTTGGACTGTTCGTGTTGATAGTCTATAAATCGATAACATTATTCGCGGTGTGAACATTGCCACGCGCAAACTCGGTAGCCGTTCCACAGCCTCTCCACAGCCATCAAGCTTACTGCGCAGATTCCATACCACCGATAGGCACATAGACACCACTTCGCTGGTGGGTCACTTGAGCATGTGGTGCGAGTACTAAACTATCTACTGTGCTTCGAAGTGACCAGTGTGCTCTTTTAAGGGTGTGACTAACATTTTGCCTGGCTAGTTTACGTGGTCCAGTGGCGTCCAGGCAACCGCGCGGAGCGCCTCGCTGCGTCGGCCGTGCTCCAGCGAGTCCTCCAGGAGGCTGCTGGCCACTCCAGCAGCGGTGGCGCTCAAGAGCTGCTGCCAATCGATCCGCCTTGCGAAACCTCGCTGACAAAAGGCTCTGCAACAGCTCCTCGCCTCTTCCAGCAGCGAAAGCACGTCTTACCAGATACACTTGCCCAATCCGTGACATAGGAAGGCGGAGGTGGCGGGCTTAGGACTCCGCACGCCAGGTAGGGAACAAAACAGAAAACAGCAATTCCGTCAGATCTCACCACCTAGAGATGTCTGTGACTGATATCCTAGCCCAGCCGTCTTCAAAGTGGGGTCGCGTCCATTCAGGGAAGGGGAGGGGGGAGGGGGCTACATACAGAGGCTAACAGAGGGGGGCGCTCTCTTTCAAAATATTTCAGACTACATAAGAAAACGATTTCCAGTGAACAAATATCACTAGTGCCAGATTCTAATTTCCATGAATCAAGGCAGGCAGCTCCCCATAGGTAATTTGCTGTCTTATTTCACAAGAACTGGCCAGCAGATCTTGTTAGCAAACAGACAAGTCGCGAGTAATATTTCATCACACTGATCACCAGGGTTGGCCATTTACCAAACATTTAAAAATCACTGATGACAATAAGTCGTTTGACAATGTGACCACCACTTCCTTGAAACACTGACTACAAGACTAAATTGTTCATCACTGCCGTTGCTACTGTCCATTAGGGTTCAGTCAGGCTTCCAACACAGCCATTGTTACCGTCCACCCGAGTTCAGCCAGGCTTCCAAAATCAGTTCAAAGATATTGAGTTAGCAAGAAGTTGAATTCCAGTGCGTGTTCAATGGAAGTAGTTAATCGGATTGAAAATAAAGTGACGCAATTTCTGCCATTCCCACTGATAAGTGGCTGTCTCTCAGTGGTAACAAGAGAGCCCATGAATGTGAGTCATCGTGTGTCCTTTCTCCTTCGAAAGGAAAAAAAAAATAATCGAATTTAAACAAAGTGCATTCTACTTTCGCATCTTCCTCTGTTCCTATAGAAACGTTTGCTGTAAACGCAAAATCAAACTTATTAAATGTTGTTGTTGTTGTGGTCTTCAGTCCTGAGACTGGTTTGATGCAGCTCTCCATGCTAATCTATCCTGTGCAAGTTCCTTCATCTCCCAGTACCTACTGCAACCTACATCCTTCTGAATCTGCTTAGTGTATTCATTTCTTGGTCTCCCTCTACGATTTTTACCCTCCACGCTGCCCTCCAAAGCTAAATTTGTGATCCCTTGATGCCTCAGGACATGTCCTACCAACCGATCGCTTCTTCTCGTCAAGTTGTGCCACAAACGTCTCTTCTCCCCAATCCTATTCAATACCTCCTCATTAGTTACGTGATCTACCCATCTAATCTTCAACATTCTTCTGCAGCACCACATTTCGAAAGCTTCTATTCTCTTCTTGTCCAAACTATTTATTGTCCATCAAGTTGATTATCTGACCAGTATTCTTTCGAGTAATGAGGTACGACCACAATGAATTATTTGTTTGGAGATTTTAGCCAACGGCAGCCTGAAGCCTATAAAATTAGAGACATCTGCAGACATAACATCCAGACCACACAGATAAACCCATCGAAATCAAAGAACGAAAACTGAGTATATTGGAAGTCTTGGAGATCAATAAAAATCTGGCACGCAGCCCTCATTTTAACATTAAATAATCATACTTAGCTAAATATTTCCCTTTTAAACTCCGCTGAATCTGACATTTTTCTAATTACTCCCACATTTTCTCTTCCTTCTTTCCATTATTTACTTGTGTTTAGTTATATATCTATCCATATATTCCAGATTGTTATACGTTCTGTACATCACATTTTAACCAATTCTCCTTACATTGCCCATTCCATCCTTTTAATTTTTTCTCGTATTTATTTATGTACCTCCCCATAGCCTCCAAATTTTTTGTATGTTCTGTAGTTTTGTCATGTACGGATATTAAAAACACTGCGTATATAAATTAGGAGTATCATTAGAAGATTTGAAAGAAACACTTTCCGTATGTGACACGAACGTTGCAGAGGAACTGTTTCCTCGCTAGGTGCCCTTGAAGTGTTTGACATTAGACATCCCTTAGGCGAACGTCCACGGTTGCCGCGCGGGATTAGTCGAGCGGTCAAGGGCGCTGCAGTCATGGACTGTGCGGCTGGTGCCGGCGGAGGTTCGAGTCCTCCCTCGGGCAGCATGGGTGTGTGTGTGTTCGTCCTTAGGATAATTTGGGTTAAGTAGTGTGTAAGCTTAGGGACTGATGACCTTAACAGTTAAGTCCCATAACATTTCACACACATTTGAACATTTGAACGTCCATTGTTGTTTGTTTCGGCTTCCTAGAATACAGTACGTTATCTTCCGAATCTGATTTGCAAGACAGTTACAGCTTACTGCTAGAAAGGGTAAATTTACATTACAGCTATCAGTGTCCATTTCTCTGGATAAACAATTACATAATTATTCTTTATGTTATGTTGAGTTTACATCATAGTTTCTATTATTTTTACACGTTCTTGATGGCTGATCACACTCCAGCCGAGTTAGCTGAAAAGAACCTCATTTATGACGAGAAAGGATGCAACAGTCGAGCAGCAAGGAGGTTATCAAACTATGTCACGTTCCAAAGACTTCGTGGAACAGGATCCCTGAGATCACATCGCAGGGAAACCGGTAGACCTCGCAGTGTGCGAGCTGTTTAGTTCGAAGAAGCTCGCTTACAGCGAACTAAATACCGCTGGATTTTCTGTCTGATATTCTCGGTGGAGAACATTACCGTACGTTTCTCCGTGGAATACCAGCAGAAATGTTGGAGAATGTTCCTATGGCAGTCGGGGTATGATCATGATTCCGGTATGACGGGGCACCAGTACACGTTCCCGTTGATGTCAGATAACATTTAACGGTGTTTTCCCCAATCACCAACTCGCAGATGCCAGTAGTGCATTTTCAGCAATATCTCTAAAACAATATTTATCGCAGCATAGCAGTTTGAACACCGTCTCCGAACATCACAAGTGTCAAAAACCTTCATGGGCCCCTGGCGGGGAAACGGCACACAAAAATAGGCTTCTTCCTATTTCCTCTTCTTGTTGTTGTTGTTGTTGTTGTTGTTGTTGTGGTCTTCAGTCCAGAGGCTGGTTTGATGCTGCTCTTCATGCTACTCTATCCTGTGCAAGCTTCTGCATCTCGCAGTACCTACTGCAACCTACATTCTTCTGAATCTGCTTAGTGTATTCATCTCTTAGTCTCCCTCTACGATTTTTACCCTCCACCTGCCCTCCATCACTAAATTGGTGATCCCCTGATGCCTCAGAACATGTCCTACCAACGGGTCCCTTCTCCTAGTCAAGTTGTGCCACAAATTTCTCTTCTCCCCAATTCTATTCAATACCTCGTCATTAGTTATGTGACCTACCCATCTAATCTTCAGCATTCTTCTGTAGCACCACATTTCGAAAGCTTCTATCCTCTTCGTGTCCAAACTATTTATCGTCCATGTTTCACTTCCATACATGGCTACACTCCACACAAATACTTTGAGAAAAGACTTCCTGGCACTTACTCGATCTTAAAAAATTTCTCTTCTTCAGAAACGCTTTCTTTGCCATTGGCAGCCTACATTTTATATCCTCTCTACTTCGACCATCATCAGTTATATTGCTCCCCAAATAGCAAAAGTCATTTACTACTTTAAGTGTCTCATTTCCTAATTTAATTCCCTCAGCATCACCTAAGTTAATTGGCCTACATTCCATTATTCTCGTTTTGGTTTTATTGATGTTCATTTTATATCCTCCTTTCAAGACACTGCCCATTCCGTTCAACTGCTCTTCCAGGTCCTTTGCTGTCTCTTAACACTCTAAAATTTTGTACACGCAGTTTTTTCAACTAATTTGTATCTTTCGCGCAGCAAGTGTTATTCATCGCACTCAATGTTAACTGTACTGTGCAGCTGATGTACACTCCAAGACAAAGAAACGGCGCATCACGAAGGACTTATGCAAATTGGTCGAAAATTGTAATTCATACAGGTATCGACGGAAGATGCCAAATTGTAAACTTTGGTGGCAGGTGGTTGAAAGTATGACGCTGCAGCGCAATTTCACCGTGCGGCTGGTTACAATAGTAAACAGCGGACATGTCGATGCGAGGGCATAAATGCATTTTATGCCGTGTGTTCAATAGAACAGTAACTACGCCTTACGGACAGGCACATGAACGGTATACGCAAATGCCAGCATTGGTGAGGAGACGTTTAGTTACGCTCAAAGAAGCCGGTTTAATCGGCGAATCGTTCGGTATTTGAATAGGAGCGATGCCGCTATTCGACGATGTTGGCAGGAATGGATGAACCATGGCCGAACACAGCGTCAAGTAGGAGTGGTCGATTTGGAGTCGTGTTACAACGTGAGGAACGAGCAATCGGCAGATTCTCTGCCTCGTGATGACTGGGTGTTGTGTGATGTCCTTAGGTTAGTTAGGTTTATGTAGTTATAAGTTCTAGGGGACTGATGACCACAGATGTTAAGTCCCATAGTGCTCAGAGCCATTTGAGCCATTTTTGAGCAATCGGCAGAGAGCCACTCAGAGGCCAGATTCATCATTATCATCGGCTCGACGTGCAACTGGTACTTCAATGACCACAAGGACCATTAAAAGGCGGCTCACAGAAAGGTGGGCTGACCTCACTGCGCTCCTCATGTCGACTGCCATCGAGGTCTGTACACCAACGAGCCCGTCTGCAGTGGTGTCGGGCACAATCTGTCTGGAATCTCATTGAATTGAATAGAATTGTCTTCTCAGTGATGAGTCCCGCTTCGAACTGAGCTCCCAATGGCCGAGACGTGTCTGGGGACGCCCCCGACAGCGGTGGAATACCAACCTGACGGTCGCCCGCCATATGGCCCTACAACTAGTAGTGAGGATCTAGGGTGCCATTTCATTCAAAGGAAGACTTCTTTGGTTGTCCCCCGCGGCACCTTCACAGCACAGCTATGTGTCGACTATATTGTTATCCACATTTTGTTGCTCTTCATGGCTATCCATCATAGGCTTACATTTCAGCAAAAAAATGCCCGCCCACACACGGCGATATTTACTGTTGCTTGTGTTCGTGCTTGCCAGATCCTGCCTTGGCCAGCAAGGGCGCTGGATCTCTCATCAATTGAGAACGTTTGGAGTGTTATAGGCAGGACCCTCCAACCAGCTCGACAATTTAACGATCTGACGCGCCAAATGGACAGAATTTGAAGCGATGTTCCTCAGGAGGACATTCAACAGCTCAATCAGTCAATTCCAACCCGAATAAATGCTTGCATAAGGGCCCGAGGTTGACCAAAGTATTATTGCCTTGCTCAGTTTGTGAAACTCTTTCTCTTGAATAAATCATCAAATTTTACTGAAACGGTAATCATTTTTTTGTCTGTACATGTAAAACATTCCTTCTTGGTATTTTTCTTATTAAGTGTTTCTCCAAACATGTTACAGATGCCGAAACAACCCTTTACTCTGTTTCTCCAGCACGTTTCTTACAAAGAACATTTTCAAGCCACTCTCCAGTTTGTCTTCTACTGTTTATTTTATTTTATTGAGACTGACAATTTAATTCAAATTGTTATAAAGACTATTTTGTTGTTTTATAACGTACATCTTCTCTTCTGCTGAATATAATTCTTTTCTCAGGTTGTCATTCCCGTCTTTCGCCTGACTGTTACATTAACACACTTTGTTTTTTTTTTCGGTACTTTGTCTTAATGTTATCTAGTACTTAACATTTACATTTATTTAAATCTTAACTTTAAATTTTTCAATGAAGATACTGTGGTACTAACGAAGGTGACATTCAATCTGTTTTTGTAACTCCTACTCTACGTGTAAAATCTTTTTCGATTTTGTGTTCACCACTCCTGTACCTTCTCTGTTGACAATGATCAACGATAGTCTGATGACGGCCCTGTAAGACTAAAACCAGTTAACTAAATAATTTAATACTGTAGAACTTCAACGCATTTTTGCCTTTAATTTATGGTTATTAAAATCAGTATTTTGTTTCAGTTACATATGAGAAAGAGTGCGATTGGCAGCTGCACTTCGCGTAGCGCGTAAAGACAGCTTTAGACGAAAGATTCAAAACTCATCACGGTTACTTTAGATGTAAGTGCTCGCTAGATAATCGTTCTGCTCTTCCATGTTCATTGGCCTTCCCGCTCGTATGCGAAAAATCATCTCTTATGTAAATTTGAAACGTCCCCTTTTGATCATTTATACATGACTGTGCTTAACCTGACACACAATATTTTTTAGCGCAACGCAATCTGACTTTCAAAATTCCCTACAAAAGAATGGCCCTGACTAACATTAAACTATACCTTTCACAAATCACTTACCTCACAAAAATCTTCGCTGCTCAAGCTACTGCAATACAGCGAGTGCCACTACTGCCAGCTAAATAAAAGATTCAAACTACGGAAGGCACTAACTACTGATAGGGATAGTTAGCAAATGAAAGATATTAATAGAGAACAAACAATGTATTTACCTTGATATCATCATATATAAATATCAGTTCATGACAAATTACAAACCTCCGCCATCTCTCTCCCCACATCCACCACTGCTGGCGGCTCACCTCCAACTGCGCAACGCTACGCGCTGTTCACATCCAGCTGCCGCTGCCCAACACTACAATGGCGAGTATTACAACAATGCAAAGCAGCCACAGACTGCACACAGCACAGCCAGTGATTTTCATACAGAGGTGGCGTTACCAATAAAAAAACCTAAACAGCCTACTTACATACAGCACAGCCAGTGATTTTCATACAGAGGTGGCGTTACCAATAAAAAAACCTAAACAGCCTACTTACATAAAGAAAACATAAACAGCATACTTACATAGCCCCCATGCTCCCCACAAAAAATTTTTACAAATGGTGTTGGGCACTGGCCAATACAGATTTGAAAAAAATTTTTCATAATTACAATATCAAATGCACACACTTATTGATACAATGTTGGTCAAAAGCTAAAATTTTCTCACAGTCTATAAAGACAGCCTGATTCATCACAGTAAAATTACAGTGTTTTTCCTTTTTTTTTTAAGTCTGAACAGTAAAAGAAAATGCACACAGAAGTAGTGGATTTCCATGCAGTCTTGAAGAAGTAGTGTCCTTCCATCAGAAAGACAGTGCTGACTCTTGACATGCTGACAGGTAATGGGCCACAACATAGCATACCCACAGCAGAGTCATTCGACGTTTTGAAGAATATTGGTGGGTAGGTCATCACAGAGCAGACCCACTGGAGTCCTGGTAGAGATTGTGGTATTAGTGGGCCATCAGAGTCGCAGACCCACTGCAGTCTTTGCAAAAATAATGGTACTGGTGAGTCAGCAAAGGTGTAGACCCACTGTAGTCCTAGTAGAAATAATGGTATTGGTGGGCCATCAAAGATGCAGACCCACTGTAGTCCTTGTAGAGATAATGGTATTGGTGGGCCACCAGAGGTGCAGACCCACTGTAGTCCTTGTAGAAATGTCCAGCAGCCATCTGTTGTGACTGTGCAGGTGCACAATCACCATTGAAGAGTCTTGCGGATAATATAGCAAGTCCATAACCACCACTTGTGCACTCACAAAGTTTTTGGAATTGTCCTTAGAACCAGCAATGCTGTTATCCAGTCCCTTGCTGAATTATTAACACACGTGCAAACACTAACAGTCCCTACTTCTCACATATTGTCCATATACTATGACCAACTGAAACGTATGCAGTGAAATGTAACTTACAAGTTACTTAATTTGATGAACTGGTAACAATTACAATTTGATAACATGAGAATACAATAACAAAGGTACAAAATACATCATTAAAAACATAATAATACAGATAACATTTGTAGTAATATGGGCTTTACAAAAGAATCGAAATAACATATACATCAGTGTTACAGGAATTATGACATTAGTAAATACATGAAAGATCAGAATAACTTTTGAAACATCACTTCACACATGAGCATTACACAGAACAGAATTAATAATGTCTAACATCTTTACAAAGTAAATAACATATTATTAATGCCAATTATATTCGAGGATAACAGTATTCCTCATCATAGTGAATGTAGCTTAACATTAAAAGAGAAAAAAATTCTATTAAACTACACAGAGACAGGAAGAAAACAAATACACAAGGGTACACAAACACATAGTGGGATAACACATAAGGAAAGGACAGGGTTTGTTTTCAGTGTAACATTTGGGACTGCAGTCCAAACCAAAACGTCATTCCATTGATCTTTTGTCTTATTTCAACCTTTGCTTCCACCAAAAAAATCCTATCCAAGCATGCTTTCTATATTTATTTCACATATTTCTTAACTCATTATTTATTTCCAAGAAAATCCTACCTATACCTGCTTTCTGTACTTTTTTCGTTTAACTTCTCAATTCATTTCTTCCAATTCATCGCAACTCATTCTCTTATATAGTCTACCCCCTCTTAAGCTAACTTAAATCTACTGAGCTCAGATGCTAAACTAAGGGACGAGGCAATGCAGCAGCACATAAAACAATTAATATAAACAGCAATAACAAAAAATGGAAAATCGCAAAGCAAGCTACAGTAAATCTAAATTACCAAGCAATTCAACATTACAACTAATATGAGGCAATGCGCAGCAAACAAAAAAATAAATCTGGCTTAGCAGAGTAACACAAATTAAAGTTCAGTAGCACTATGCCTGGCAAACAGCAGCTTATATCTAAACATGACATAGCTCAAGCAGAAAAAATAGTACACTAAAGATAACAATGCAGATAAGGGAAATGTATAATCACATCTTAATGTCTAAGTAATTAAAGTGGTGCACCACAACAACTTATTGTAAAAGAAATATTACCATGTACTTGAAAAGAATATTATGTATGCAGTTACTGTTACTAGTCCCTTCTTATTGTTCTTTCCTTTCCAAGTGCTCCTTTTTTGAAGAATGTGGATCACAAAATTATTATTTAACAGATCTGTTGACAGAAAGTGTTCACATTAGCAAATGCATTTAATTTTATTTTATGAAACCAATGCTGCAACACAGCTGGAAAACAGATGTCAAATGAAATAAGCAATTACGCAAACCAAAGCATAAAAATATCATTCAATAGTCATGTGACATTTCTTAAGTCAGTAGCTCTCAACTCTCATAGAAAGACACTTGTCATTATAATGGCCTCCCTTTTTTTTTTCTACCTGTGCCGCTGAAAGGCTAATGGCTTTTTTTTTCGGGCGGCTGTCGCCCAGGTGGGTGCCCGCGACGCATTACGTGCAGGTGGTCACTTACGGAAATATTTACGACAGCAGTTTCCGCTACAGTGACAGTCTCACATAAAAATATTTCACAGGTCAAGAATTAGCGTTGCAAATCTGTAGAAACAAAACCCTATAAATATAACAGTGTCCAAAAAATTTTCGCCAGCACTGTGATACATTCACTCATGATTCACACATGTACACACATTTCATAATTCTAAAGTATGATTCTTGGTTTCCAACATCCTTTTCCATAAGTCAGAGTCCCTAATCACTATTCATTACTCCTTACCTTATTACACATATATATATTCGTCGACACGTCAATCTTGCGATGACACTTCAATATTTCATCATAATAAATACATAGCATAACCAAATTCCTCATATAGCACCAGCTTATTAATCATAAACATACCTCAGCAGCATAATACACATCGTCGTCGAAAAAATAACATCATAACACCTCAGTCAAATCTCAAAAACGTCGTAGCTTTCTGCAATAATGTCAAAACCTAAAAAAATTCTCTGCCCATGTCAAAAGTGTCATCTGCCTCAAACGTACTTTAAAAATCATGATCCCATACCAAATACATCATTCAAAGCTCTCATAGTATCACAATGGGTCCGAAAAAATATGAACAGTTCACACAGTACAGACAAAATACAATTTCATAAGTGTGAAGTTATCCAACTGTGTAATTGCGTAAACATCTGTCACTGATGTAATAAAAAAATGTTTATCTCTCAGTTAAATGATCAGATAGCTGTGTAATTCTGTGTTAGAGAAATATGGTACCGATGTGTAAAGTTGTATAAGCAAATACCATATTAGCTAGGGTTCCTTGTGGTTGCCACACACATGGTACACAAAGTAGGCGTATACCCCCTGAGGATTAATGTAATTATACCCTCAGGTGTTACAGATTACAGCAATGGAATGAAATGTATCACGGAAAACTTTCTTTGTAATTCAAAAAATGTTTAAAAATAAATGTTTTAAGTACAAAATTAATCACTCAAATACGTGTACTGTAGCGCTAAATGTGCGTCTTGTTGCAACATAATCTGTGTGGAAGTGTCGTAGTTATCGTCCTCCGAAAGCTAAGTTCTGCAGAAGTCAATGTACTTACCTCATGATAAACAAAAGTGAAATGCTTTGCGTATAGATATCGTAGTTATTATGCTTATAGGCGTGATGAAGAAAGTACTGTACTGTAACGTATTGTTGTGCTACGGAAAAGGCAGTCTCATTGTAGCTATACTACAAAAGTTACTACTAAAACGTGTTTTACTTTCCAGAATAAAACAGAAAACTGTGCAGATATAAAACAGAAACACTGCAAAAGCAACATTGTAAATTTTCACTCATTAGTAGCGTCGTGATAAAACCGTGTAGTTGTCACATAAACTAACCACTGTGTCATCTGGTATCTCACAGAAAGTACTTTAAACCCAGAATGTATTTTCAAGTAAACCAAAATGTTGCATTAAAATCTCATTAGCAGTACCAGTATGTGTCCTAAGTATGTAAGCCTGATAGTCGTTACGTAATCGTGCAACTAACAAGCAAGAATGTACAAATACAACACTGTGTTGTCTGTTCACTATAACAATGCATTCGTAATTTCTGTTTAAAAATGTTCCCTAGGTTCTTGATTGGATATTTAACTTCAAACATTGTTGCATATTAACAGATTCCAAGTCTGACAAAGCATACTAGCAATGTGAAGTGAAAAGTTATACGGCAAAGACAAACTTAAAAAGCAGATTATCTTTCAATAAACGGTTTTACATGTGAAATGTGGTGTAAACCATTACTCTTCCTAGTATGCAGAGTTTCAACTGAAAAGCAATTGTAATGTTTTATACGTCGGTAAGGAATGTTAAATCTTTTCTCAAGGTTAGCGTCTGTGTTATTTTTCTCTGAGACAGCCGGCGCACGTGGGTGCCTGCGGCGCGAGTCATTGTCTGTCTCTTTGTTGGCGTGCGTTGTTATTGGGATTAGGAGACCTAACTTCTACAAATGCACCGTGACGAGAGGGCCCTGCTCTGTTTGAATCCCGCCAGTTCTGATGCAATTCAGGTCTGTCGTTACGATCATATCGTCTGTCGTCATGTCGATAGTTCCTGTAGTTTCTTTCTTGTCGGTTAAGTGGTGGAGAATTTCTCCCTGAATCGTAACTGCGCGCTGGACCGTTGCGTCTAAAGTTATTCTGTCTCCCTTGATAATAATTATTTTGGTTCCCAAATTGTCTGTTTCTCTGATTGTCTCTGTGATAGTCACTACCGCGGGGAGGTGATCTTTCCCTGTAGTTATTACTACTCTGCCAACGGTTGTCATACGGGTGGTGTCTGTTTTGGTCACGATTTGTGTTGTGAGAATAGCCCTGTCGTGTCCAGTTATTGTTTCTGTCGTCACGGAATTGTGACGGAAGTGACCTGTAGTGATTGTTTTCCTGTTTTCGCATCCCGCGACTGTCTGTGTCAATTTCCAGTTCTTGTAACAGTCCCTGAAAAGCCTCAATGTCTTCTTTACAACGTCCTGCTAAAATAATATGTCGTAAATGTTCAGGCAATTTGAGTAAGCAAATGCGGATGAGTTCTGAGGGGCTGTATGGGTTTGAAAGATACTGATTCTTATGCAACATGTCTTCAAAATATTTCACAAGACTGGAAAATTCAGATTGTTCGAAATGTTTCATCATTATGATGCCATGTTTTACTCGGTCTTGTGTGGCTTGAGACCAATATGCTGAGAGGAAGGCATGGTAAAACTCTCCTTCACTGTGGCAATCGTGAATTACCGATCGCATTCTTACAGCTGGTTCATTCTCCAAGTAGCCACACATAAATTCTAATCTGTGTTCTAACGACCAGTTGGGAGGAAAACAATGAGAGAATTGATGTAGCCATGCTTGTGGATGAATGTCGTTGCCAGAATTCTTAAATGTTTTGAATTTACGTGTGGTAATGAACAGCTTATAGTCAAAATCGTCATGTCGGCGAGTCGCATGTCGGTCATTGTTACTTCGTTTCGGCGGTTCCATCTCAAAATCCAATGCGCCTTGGCAATTTCTTTCATAATTTCCGAAGTGTCCTGTGTTATTATTTTGTGGTTGTTCCGTATTTCTATGTCCCTCTTCCCGTATTGGAGCGTGAGTGTCCTCTGAAATACGTAATTCTTGTATTACCTGCGTCAACTGATCTTGTACTTCCCGGATTTCTCTTTTGTACTGTGTATTGATTTGATTTTGATTTTGTTTGAATTTTCTTATTTGTTCATACTCTTCTGTGTCAGTGAAGGCTACGGGTCTTGTGTCATTCAGATCATCATCTACCTTTGTAGATAAGTTAGTGACCTGATCCGAAAGTTCGATTACTTTCTCCGATAGTGTACTTATTTCCTCCATGTGTCTTTCTGAACCAATTTTCAGGGTATCTACTGTGTCCTTTAAGTTTTCCTGAGTTCTTGCAAGTTGTGTAACCGAATCGGTAGATGCAACTGAGTCAATTTTAGCTTGCAAGGTCTCATGATTTTCATGAACAATAGTTTGCAGTTCTTTTATGGCTGCTTCGTGATTCTGTAATACATTTTCATGACGCGAAAAAACAGGTTCGAAATGCTCACAAATTTGTGTTTTTACGTCATTACATACCTTTTGACATTTCGATTCGATGTTATGTAACTCAGTGGTTAAATCTTCACGTGTTTGTTCAAGTGTAGTGTCTAACTTTTGAAGATTTTGTTCCACTGTGTCTAACTTTTTGAGATTTTGTTCCACTGTGTCTAACTGTTGCTGTGTTTGTCTCTGGTGTTGTTCCATTGTGTCTAACTTTTCAAGCTTTTGTCCCATTTGTTGCATTAATTGCAATAATAATGTATTAGTGTCTGGAATCTGTTTCTCTACGCTTTTTGGCAGTGCATTTGCACCGGCAACATTCACATTTTGACAAGCAGAAAATGCGTCTTGACTTATTTGAGAAAACGGTGATAACCCAAAACCTGAATCTACAGTATTTGCGAAATTGTGTCCCGTCATTTCGGATTCCTGAGGCGAGCTGTTGCCGACCGATCGATCGATAATGCTTCCCTGTTCATTACCTGTTTCACTGTCTACACCATTGTTTGCAGCCCGCTCCATTTCCCTATGCACAATTACCAAATTACTACTTTGAACATCAGTTAATTCATTACTCGGTGGCGCTAACACACTGCTTTCATTTTCACTGTCATTTCTCAGTTTACTTTGGAGCCTAGTATT
This sequence comes from Schistocerca piceifrons, assembly GCF_021461385.2. NCBI lineage: Eukaryota > Metazoa > Arthropoda > Insecta > Orthoptera > Acrididae > Schistocerca > Schistocerca piceifrons. Next base: position 828,411,929 of record NC_060138.1, read on the forward strand.
ACGTTTTTCACACGCCATTATTGTCACAATATTTCACACGACAACACAGAAAAGCACAATTTGAAGAGCAAAAATAAGAGAACACATTAGCATAACACTGAAAATAATATCTAGTTAATTGCAGCTGCGAAATACTTGGTGCAAATCTACATGCATTCCACAACTGTTTTACTGTACAACAATGAAAGACTGCAACTACAAAGGAGATTTTCTCTACAATTACGCGCTAGCAATAAACAAAATCTACACTAATTACACAAACTACAACAAAAAATCAGAAGATTCCAGTGAGGTATCCTCGGCTAAGGGTCAACATATGAAACGTCCCCTTTTGATCATTTATACATGACTGTGCTTAACCTGACACACAATATTTTTTAGCGCAACGCAATCTGACTTTCAAAATTCCCTACAAAAGAATGGCCCTGACTAACATTAAACTATACCTTTCACAAATCACTTACCTCACAAAAATCTTCGCTGCTCAAGCTACTGCAATACAGCGAGTGCCACTACTGCCAGCTAAATAAAAGATTCAAACTACGGAAGGCACTAACTACTGATAGGGATAGTTAGCAAATGAAAGATATTAATAGAGAACAAACAATGTATTTACCTTGATATCATCATATATAAATATCAGTTCATGACAAATTACAAACCTCCGCCATCTCTCTCCCCACATCCACCACTGCTGGCGGCTCACCTCCAACTGCGCAACGCTACGCGCTGTTCACATCCAGCTGCCGCTGCCCAACACTACAATGGCGAGTATTACAACAATGCAAAGCAGCCACAGACTGCACACAGCACAGCCAGTGATTTTCATACAGAGGTGGCGTTACCAATAAAAAACCTAAACAGCCTACTTACATACAGCACAGCCAGTGATTTTCATACAGAGGTGGCGTTACCAATAAAAAAACCTAAACAGCCTACTTACATAAAGAAAACATAAACAGCATACTTACAAATTTGATTTCGCATGCGTAATTATACGGATGAAAGCAGTGGCAGTTTCCTTGTCTTCTATTTCTCAGGGTATTACAGTGTCGAAGTATTATCTTTACGAAGTGTCCCTTGTTTAGCGAATGCTGAATGCGATGTGCAAATTCAATGCCAAGTTCCACAGTTCGCCAATCCTGTTTGCGGGCACTTTCCTTGCCGAGACTAATCAATCTACATTTACATCTACATGGATAGTCTTCTAATCACATTTAATTGCCTGGCAGAGGGTTCATCATTGAACCACCTTCACAATTTTCTATTATTCCAACCTCTTACAGCGCGCGGAAACACCGAACACCTATATCTTTCCGTACAAGCTCTAGTTTCCCTTATTTTATCGTGGTGATCCTTTCTCTCTACATAGGGCGGTGTCAACAAAATATTTTCGCATTCGGAGGAGAAAGTTGGTGATTGGAATTTCGTGAGAAGATTCCGTTGCAACGAAAAACGCCTTTCTTTTGATGATGTCCAGCCCAAATCCTGTATCATTTCAGTGACAATCTCCCATATTTCTCGGTAATACAAAACGTGACGCCATTCTTTGAACTATTTCGATGTTCAGTCCCATCTGGTAAGGATCCAACACCGCGCAGGAGTACTCTAAAAGAGGACGGACAAGATTAGTATAGGCAGCCTCCTTAGTAGATCTGTTACATTTTTCAAGTGTCCTGCCAATAAAACGCAGTATTTGGTTAGCCTTCCCCACAACATTTTCTATGTTTTCCTTCCAATTTAAGTTGTTCGTAGTTGTAATTCCTAGGTATTTGGCTGAATTTACGGCCATTAGATATGACTGATTTATCGTGTAACCGAAGTTTAACGAGTTCCTTACAGTACTCAAGCGGATGACCTCACACTTTTTGTTATTTAGGGTCACCTGCAATTTTCGCACCATTCAGATTTCTTTTATAAATCGTTTTTTAATTTGTTTTGATCTTATGATGACTTGATTAGTCAATAAACGACAGTGTCATCTGCAAAAGGCCGAACTGCTGCGGCTGCGGTGATGGTGCTCACTTCCATAGGATAGTCACAAAGTGGAGTTGTAAATATTGAGCACGTTGAAGTCATTAACATTGTTTAAAAGCTGTCACCACGGGAAGATTTCGCTTCATTTTGTACCGTTAGCTGATTTAGGCGGTCAGAAGCTCTTCCTTTGCAATATACTGGCAACAGTTTCGTTAAAAAAATCTACGTTTTCAATCACTGAAGGTTGTCTTCGCGTTCTCACTGTTATCACCAACTTCACTTGTCACCTAACCCCAGCTTTCCAAAGCCATTTGATTGTTACCATAGAGATTAACAAGAAATCATCACACTCTGCAGCAAACAGTACATCTTTCTCTTGAATATAGCACTGTCGTTCATTCTATAATCGTAAACAACTGTAACTGATCTTCCTCTTATACCATCTTTGTCTGCTAATGTATTTACAGCATGTGTATTCATGTGTGTTTCATGTGTTGCTCCCCTTAGGTTTATATTTTTCCAATGACAATATCGAAATTCGAGTGACGTCATGCTGTAATATTTACGAAATATGTGCGTTCTGTAGTAGCCTCCGTTATGTCGGCCTGCTTCATTCGATCAGGATGTGGTAGATTCTTTTTCATTAAAACATATCGCCAGTTCTCTGTTAAAACATCTAAACTGCTACACCTTTCACCTTTGATATAAAGATGCATGAGTGGCAATATCAAGCCACTTCCATTACCGACTGTGAGTTGGAAATATAAGTTATATGTGTATCAAGTAACAACTCCATCCAGTATTCGAACACTAAAACTGACATAATCCTGTCAAATACCATCAGATGTTCCGTATTTGTGTTAGTACTAAATCTTGTTCTTAGAAAAGAAGCTGCCTGAATTAAGCAAGTCGACACCGGTATCTACGGTATTTAAATGACTAAGCTGTGTAGGTACAAAAGTAAATTCCATTCTACCGGAAAGAAGAGAGGTAAACACACTGTGTAAGGAACTCGACGGGGCAACTTCCTCAAAGTTATATATCATCTAACGAAAGAAATACGCGTATTTTCAAGTCTTCCAAGAGTTCGAGAGGCTTAAAAAAGTTCCATATATTACTGAAGAGTTCATAAAATAAGCTGAAACTGTTAAAAGTTCGCCAGCATGCGCCGAGGTAATGGTTATTAAATCACGGATCGCTGCTTTCTGGCGGGATATTGACAAAGTTAACTCACATAACACAGCGAAAAGCTCTGAGTTACATCTTCAAACATAAAAACTGCTACGTCGTAAAGGGCGTAACACAGTTATCAACGCCAGTTAGATTAAGAGATACTTCCACAATTGCGAAACAATATGACAAATGAATCGCTCACCACAGCTGGATATTTTCGAAAACAGAACGCCTGGAGATTTCTTGACACTTTGTCCGTCTTGAAAGGCGTGATACATAAAACCAGTGAAAGCTTGCATAAGCAAACATTGTGAAGTGTACCAAAATTTACAGTTCAAAAATATATAAGGAAGAGAGATTATTAATTCGTTTCACTTGAACTCTACTTACTTCACAGAACAAAACCACACCAAATACTCTATGCTTGGAAAGTTTCATGATTAAATCAGAGTCTAAAATAAGCGGATGCGAAACTCCCACAGCTTTTCTATTACTTCGCTACTGCAGCGTTGACAGGCGTATACACATTCTGAAATGATTGTGTATTGTGTACATGGAATGGAGAAGTATATTCAGAATCAAAGAGGTCGTATTTCGGAGTTTATCGTGGCTCTGTACATTGTAGCAGCTTCAATTGGATTTGAAATACTTGAAGGACTGTTCTTGTTTAACAAGGACAGAAGATTAGCACAATACGGTGAGCTGATGACACAGCAGTGGTGGCGGAATTTCGACAGGGAATTCATTTTGTGCTAAATCTGATGGAACATATGCTAGCTGTAGTTCAAGATACGCTCGAAAAGAAGAAGCAAGCGTCGCAGGTGGAGCGTTGAAGGACTAAATGTTACTGCCGGGAAAGAGAATCTTAAAGATATGCGGCATGTTATGGATATTAGTGCAGATATCTTCAGTGGTGACTGAGGACAGTGCAGTTAACAACATCGCATCAGTATTTACTTAATTTGTGGATGATTTGGCCAATATCTTTTATAGCGACATGGCTTTCAACGACGTATTGGCTATAACAGCGAAACGTAACGGTCGCCTTTATTCGTATGTCAACGCTGCATTTAAAAAAAAATCGCTCAGTACGACATCGGTTATCGTATTGCGGCCTACCGTATAAAAGAACTTTTTTTTTTAAAATTACATTTCTAGAGAAATATATTGACTTTAATGTCCAATGCTCGTTTTTGTTTGTTACATACTTGGAGACAACTAACAATAATGTATTCTGTAGATTGCTGGTTTCGTATCAGTATGTGTGCTAAACAGTCAATGCAAGCAGCTCTTTAAAGATGTCGCAAAAAAAGAGGAAAGTACTTGATATTGAAGAAAAGTCATACACAATATGGCGATTAGAAAATGGGGAAATATACGTGAACATTGCGAAGGAATTGGGTGCCTCACACTCAACGGTTTTCACAGTTTAGAAGGCCAGAGAGAAAAATACAGTCTCCTTTCGAACACAACATTGTTTAAAAACAAAGCGGGAGAGATCATCTGAGCATAAAAATATTGAAGAAGCTTTACTTGCACGGTTTAAGCTGCGAAGATCGAATAATGTGTCGATCAATGGACCTATTCTTCAAGCGAAAGCAAGTGAATTTGTGAGCGTGTTGGAAAATCCGAATTTCAATTATTCTTCATCTTCGATCCAACGTTTCCGGGATTGCCATGACTTTTCGCCGGGAAAATTTGTGGCGATGCTGCCGATGTATATCTGCTGGAATGTCAGACGAGTAGCTATCTAAAAAGTGGATTGTTTTGTGTCGGCTACAGGCCAGACGATAATTATATTCAGTGCAGTTGACACTGGCTTGTTTTACAACATGACCCCAAATAAGACAATGAAATTATAAGGTGAAGAGTGTTCAGGTTGAACATTGTCTAACGCAGGAATCGCAGCTATGGTTGCTGAAAACTTGACAGGATCATGTAAAGAAAAAGCTTCGGTGATGAAAAAAATCGAGAAAACCTAGATGTTTGAAGAACGTTCACTCCCTATCTACAGTTTATGAAAACAATACAACATCTTGGATGACACGGGACATTTCTGAAAAGTGGTTGCGTAATTGGGACTCTCAGTTGAAATTAAAAAAACGAAAAATTATTGTCATGGTTGATAACTGCCCTGCTCATCCAGAAGTCGACGAAATTAAGTGCATAAAGCTTATGTTTTTGCCTTCAAACGTCACTTCAGTTCTACAACTTATGGACCGTTATAAAATCTCTGAAACTGCAGACCAGGACATTGCAAGTGATGAACATGTAAAGAAAATCGAAGAAGGTACAGAAAAAATTTTCAACGTTCTTGATGCAATTTTAATGATATCGGAAATGTGGGAAAATATCACTTAAAAGACAGAAAATGACATTCACAAGAGAACTGCCAATCGTTTTACACATAAAAGATTCAGAGATCTTCACAAGCTCACACGGAGGGCGATCCTTTTTTAGCAGCGTATGATAGTGACAATGACGAAGATGAGGATGAGATTCCACTGCCGAAACTAGCGCAAGAACCGTGTCCAGCTTTGTCATCTCGTGAAATAGAGGTCTTCACCAAGATAGAGAACAATGTTACCACGTGTGCGTCCGCGAGTGAAGGAAACATTGTAGCTGACATTCGAAGCCAACACGTGATTGACGAACATGAAAATGAGCAAGAAGAACAGTTCTTTGTACCATCACTTAACAAAGTTCTCAGTGCAGTAATAACTTACAAAAATTTCTTTTTTCACTGAAGAGTGTAATGCAAACGACAATAATGATGTGTTAAAACGAATGCATAGTCAAAAGCAAAATGCTTATGCACATTTTAAATATCAAAAGCAAACAAAAATGACTGATTACCTTAAGTAGGACAGTATACAGTGCTATGCGTTCTTTATTGCATTTTAAACTTAAAGCAACTGATTAAAAATCCGACCTACAATGTCTTTGATTGGTTTTTAGAAATGCTCCGCCCTGAGAAAAGCACAGGTTTTTCTTTTTCTTTTTATTCTCCAGTCATGTTTCACTAAAGTTTTAGCATCGTCAGTTGGTTTTTTGTGATTTTCTAATACATGAAAAATGTTTTTTACTTCTGGTATGCATATAAATTTGAGTTTACAAAGACAGTATTTACATACTTGAAAACAGACAAATTATATATATAGTGTATATTTCCTGGATTTTCTGTAATTCAGTACAGTTGTTTTGTTTCACAGCTTGTCATCTGCAGAAAAGTTATTTACTTCGAAAATTTATGACCGAGTGTGTTATGGTTATGCCTGCCATTAACTAGTACTATTTGACAGACTGTGTGTATGTATGTGCGTGCGTGTGTGTGTGTGTGTGTGTGTGTGTGTGTGTGTGTGTGTGTGTGTGTGTGTGCGTGTGTGTGTGTGTGTATGTGTGTGGGTGTAACATGTTTCACTTACTTTTCCTGGTTTCCCCATTATCATCAGTATATAAGTAACTTTTCGTGTCATTGATTACAAACAACAGAAACAAGATGGCAGACATCTAAACACCTGAATGCTTTCTTGGAGAGAGTCCTGAACTTTTGTGGAGGTTTGTTGCTGGATAGGTGAATGGGTGTCAATTTCATTATTTAATTATTATTATTTTTTATTTTATGTATTTCTGTTTGTACCTTTCATTTCTTGTGTGTGGGTTTGGGGCGTCAATGGGTTGGTGCTGTCTGATAGTTCTTTGAGGGCAGAGAACTGAGTTCCACTGCAGAGAACTGTGTATTCATTTATTACTTGTTTTCCTTACTTTTGGCTTTCTGTATTTGATATTTTTCTTCAATTATTAGTTTCTGTGGAGGGCTGTTGCTTCATTTGAGAATTTTCAAGTCAGTATTGATGTTTCTTGGGCTGTGTTTCACGTCCATTAGGTGTTCAGCGAATGTAGAATGACAGCTGTTACTTTTTAATGCTCCTTATGTTCTGCGTATCTGGTACTCAAGTTCTTGCTTGTCTGCGCTAGACAAATTGATCTGTAGTCTTGGCATGTCAGTTGGAAAGTACGAGATTTGTTTTGTTTGTCTGTGCTTGTATAGGTTGCGCTTAGTTTTCTCTGTACTGAGTCGTCTGTCCTGTAGGCTACTTTTAGTCGTTGTGTTTTTAATATGTTGCCTTTCTATGGGTTGCTTTGTTGTTGTGAGGGTGAATCATTTGCTTGTTGGCTGTTTCTGATTCATGTGTGCTTGTGTGTAGTCTGTGTGGTAGTGTGTTTATGTTCTCTGCGTCTGTGTTTGTAAGTTGGTGACAGGCTGTTTGTTTTTGTGTGCTGAGTGTCCCCTTTATTTTGGTATATTTTTTGATTCAGTTTTTCTATTATGTTTGTATCATACCCATTCTCTGTAGCTATTTGTTTGATTGTCTTTAACTGATTTTTGTAGTTGTCTTCACTGAGTGAAGTTTTGTTCAGTCTGTGCAGCATATACTGGAAACTGGCTACTCTGTGTGTAATCGGATGATCACATTTCCCTAAATTTCTAAATTTTTACGATTTTTTCAGTTTCAATCTGCAGATATTAACCAGTAAATTATCGTCAGATTTCGCATCTGCCCCTGGAAGTGTTAACATTTTAAAATCTTTGAACTGTCTATGTTACCATCACGTAATAAATCTGAAAGCTTCCTGTGTCCCCACGTCTCTTCCACGTACATAAACTTCTTTCATGATTTTTAAACTAAATGCAGGCGATGATTAGTTTATGCTCTGTATAAAATTCTAGCAGTTGGTTGCTCTTTCATTCCTTTCCCCCAGTCCGTGTTCCCCTATCATTTCATCTGCTCTCCCTTTTCCTGCCATCTGATTTTTATTTCCCTAAGCTACGAGTATCTGAAATATTTCCTTTATTTCGCCATACATTCCTCCCATGTCTTTATCGTCTGCAGAAGTAGCTGGCTATAAACGTTTACTGCTGTGATAGATAGCTGATTCAAATGTATACTGGCTACGATTATGCGTTCACTATGATTACTAGGATTCCTATATACAAATTAAGTATTTGGCTTTTTCCAGCCTTACCCCTATTTGATTTTGCATTTAGAAACTTGTACTCATCTGCCAAAAGTCCTGATTATCCTGCCACAGAACTTCACTGATTCCCATTATGTCTAATTTCAACCTATCCAGTACCCTTTTTAAATTCTCTAAAGCTCCTCCATTTTTAATATATTTAAAATTCCACGCTCCGAACTGTTTTGTTTTTCCTGATGACGACATCATCCTGAATATTCCCCATCCGGAAATCAGAATGGGCGACTATTTTACCTTCAGCATGTTTTACTCAAGAGAATATCATCATCATTAAGCCATACAGTGGAACTGTAGATCCTCGTGGAAAAAAAAAAAAATAACGGCCGTAGTTTCCCGTTGCTCTCAGCGGCTCGCAGTACCAACACAGCAACTCTATGTTGGTTTATGTTACAAAGCCAGATCAGTCACCGAGACCACAGCCCTCTGCAACTACTGTTTTGAACAGATTGTTGCACCTCTACGGGAACCACGAGTTACTCTTGACTCGGGGTTGAACCTCTATCCAGCTATCGGAACTGTTGAGAGACGGAAGCTACCCCACTTGGGCATGGACCATGGTTCGGTACCTCCCATTGCACATGTTCGAAAATCTGTTTCCACATTCTGTAAGGAATTTTTATTTAAAATGTGAAACAAAGTCTCAACTTTATTTTTAAAGAATTTCGCTGACAGTTCTCTTTTGTGGAAGAAAACACTGTTCAAGATACAATCATATTTAACAGAATTTATATTAAATTTATGAGAAAAACTCAGATCACTGGGCACGATATAGTATGTTAAAAAGAAAGTCTGCATTGTGGTATACGTAATCAGGGAACTGATTCTGGATGAGTCGGACTCAAAGCACAAACGAACACCATCGAAATTTTTTCGGGGTCCTGACAAAAATATTGAATTATGTGAGATTTCCACGAGAAAGATGCGAAGAAAGGAGCAGAGCTTTTCTTAGCACCTGTGTGAGGAAACAAAATATGTCCTGATACAACGTGATATTCCAAACAAAATTTAATTGTTGTGGGAGGTACTGTTCTAGTTGCTGCTTACTAGACCTAAAGCAGATTGCTCTAGCCCTCCAAAGCCGCAGTGTTCTACTGCTTAATTTAAAGAATTCCACTTTTTTGCTTTTCCATAATTGTGAAAGCTGCTGCGTGGAAGCGAAAAACACCGAAGATTGGATATTAATTGCCGCTGTAGTGATTTCAAAAGAAAACTCTCTTAGCTGCATAAAAAAATAGAACGCTACGTCATTATTGCGGTGTTCTAATGACAAGGCAGGAACCGTAAAACACTTGTTTGTTCCTGAAGTTCACCGTTTAAATGCTTAAATATTTTATGTTTGTTCTTAAAACAGCTGTAAACAGCAGCAGATCTGTCCTTGAATTGTTTGTTTGTGCGTTATCCGTTTTTCTAACTTGAGCAGGTTCACCGCCAGATGGTGAGGTTACATTACAGTACAACCAACGCTGCGTAAACAACACGCTGATATGAAGAAATAAGATTGGGATATTCGCTTCCTCGTAAGGGTAGTCTCTCTCTCTCTCTCTCTCTCTCTCTCTCTCTCTCTCTCTGTCTCTTACTTACTCTCCCTCACTGACACACACACACACACACACACACACACACACACACACAAGATTTCTATTTATTATGACCAACGAAAATAACTTTTTGCCCAGAAGCAAAATAAAAAACGTATCAAGGAAATGTTGCTTAGATAGAAGCTGGACATTAACCTGCGTTAACTGCTGCAACTTCTCTCGTTAAGATGTGAATAGAATAACGTCTTCCTTAAACAGTACTCCGTATGTTCATTCGGTAATGCAGTTCCTTTTCTCAAGACCCGTTCAAAAACGTACCATTCGCGTAAACATGGCATTATAAAAAAAATTTGACCAGGGGCGAGTAGCACCCTCGCACTGAGGGTTGCGTACTAATTTAATTTTGTTACAGACAGTTCATCCATTCCAGGAATCGAGAATCTCGACCATTTTTGCCTGTTACTGATACTGATAGACCCCTACTGGCAATATGTCGGTCCCAGGGATTTCAAGATTTTCGAGAATGTTTTAATTTCAACAATATAAATGTTACATAAAGCACGCAGGAGGCAGACGACAGTTATCATAATAATCAGCAGTTCTTCAGTCACGCTGACTAGGTCGCAATGGCAAAAGTCATATGAGCAATGAAGTCATTCCTTGTCTGATGTATGACTTTTACCACTCCGACCCAATCAATCTGAATGGAGAAGTACAGATTGTTTTAATTTCAAGATTCACGTCGGATAACAAATGGTAAAATAAATATTTTTTCATGTGATATAATTAAAAATTAACAATTTTCGGATTTTTTTCCTTTATTTGTACTATGAAACATTGCTTCTTGCCAAATTTCATGATTCTGGGACAACGGAAAATACCGTATAGGTTTTCATAGGTGAGATTGCTAGTATCAAAATATGCAACGTAAATGGCGGTACGTTTTCATCTCACTACCTTAAAAGCTATTGTTTATTATACCGCAAAGGCACCATACACGTCAGTGCGTAACATAAATTTGAACTCGATACGTGTACCCATTCTTGAGAAAAATGGCTTTTGACAGTCGGACAGACAGACAGAGGGACGAATGGACAACAAGATGATCCTATAAGGGTACGGTTTTTACCGTTTGAGGTGCGAAACCTTGAAAGTAATGCAAAACTGCCTTTGGCGTTTCTGTACCCTGAGTAACACAGGTAGTCAGATTGCTGAATTTGACAGTAAACAAATGGAAGCACAAATAAAATGTACACTGCTCAGTACTGTTGTGACAACTTACATGCTCCGCAGATAAGTAGAATTCCTTCCTTCACTTCGATGGTGTACTTTATAGTCACATAAACCTTCAACTGAAGAGGGTTAACTTAACAAAATATGTGCATTTCCATCGCTTTTCCATTTCTTTGCTGTCGACTTTAGTAAGAGGAGGAGCACCGTTATTCCCTAGCACCTGCGCTGTGTACCAGTCCACGAGAGTCAAAGTCAGTTTTAGGCTCTGTTTTTAATAACGTCATTTTTACGTGATTGATATACTGTGATCTGGTACTGAACAGGTTTAGAGGAAAGGAAGTACATCACCGAGTGATATATGTAAGACTGTGTCTAAAAAAGAGAGAGTGCTATTCATATCTTCGTAAAGAGCAAATTTACAAGAAAGGCATGCTGGTTAATATCTCGCTGCTAGTTATACAACATTTGCCTGATATGTGTTTTTTTTATTTTGTTTTTTAACAAAAAGGATTCTAAGGCGGTCAAAATAAAATCACAGTCTGTAAGAGTACATGCAATGAACATGCAGATGTTCTCCCTATATTGCGTTTAGCTGCTTGTTTGCCTAATTATTTATTTTAAATGCCGCATTGATGTCGTTTCTGCTACTTGCAGAAATTAGTTATTTCTTCCGACCATTTATTCCGTGAACGCACGGACGTTTCAACAAACATGCAGAAGAACGGAATGTAACAGATCGCAGATCTGAATTACGTGTGATGTTTCCGAATTCTCTCGACATTACGCACTACTAATGTTATGTTGTCATGTCGTAAATCCACCTACTACGTCTGCGACTGTTGATGCAAAATCTGAAATATCTTGTTCATCCTGTGTGCGCATTCAAACGACTCTCTAGAGCTTTTTTCGTAGTCTAAGAAGCAGGGAGTGGAGAAGTCATTTATCCAAATAAGCTTCTGCGCCGCCACGACGTTTTCGAGACTGCCAGTACAACAATGCTTTGAAATGTGCGCAAGTTCTCGATGTTCTCGCAATAGGATCGTGCCCGTGATATACGGTAATGCTGCCGAGGCACTATCTCTTACGGAGAGCCCTGCTCCCTTTCATGACGATAAAAAATCGAAAATATTGTTTTCCAATAGCAGTAAAGCGACAGAGCTAAACTGTAATATTGCTAGTGGAGGAGTAAATCGCCCAGGGCGAATGTATCACGTGTACTGCTATCAAAGCGTTGCAACTAAGTCGAAAATAACACTGACGGCCGCGGATGGAGGAAGAAGTGATAAGACGAAATAAAGCGGAGAGATATTTGGTTTGCAGATCGGAGGAAACTTCTCCTCAGTCCGAATATACTGGAATGTAACACAACTGACTGAACTTTTATGGCATGGAAGTGTCTAGACATTCACACTACATCAACAACAACTGGTCTTTAAAGATGAAGCAACTGCACGCGTGTGCTTCTCAATTCCCTTTTCATATTCATCCGCTTATGACTAAATGTAGTCTGTATGTAGTGGAAGTCGTAGAGATCACCTAGTACGTCATTCTGCTACCTTGTGTAAACAGCTTCGAGACGAATGCGTACTTACCATCGTTGGATACAGTACTGTATGTCCACATTGATTGTTACAAATTAAAACCTCGATTATTAATAACGAAATATAATTGCAAGCAGCAAGAAACAGCTTTAATAGAAAAGTCAGTTGCAATGAATGTGTAAAAGAAGGAATCGTAAAAGAAAGCACCCGTGCTTTTCATTCACGCTGCTTTCAAAGCGTGGATTATAAATGAAATGAATAAGTTTAATTCAGACGAATAAAAACTATTCGCAATTCAGCGCTGTGTATACATAACATTTCCACTTTGTTGCTTCGTTTCTATGACGTTGTAGAAACTAAATTTCACAGTGACAAAAAAAAGAAGTAAAAATAGAAATAAAGAACGTTCTCTTGAATACCACGTTCTTACAAAGTACGAAAGAAACGTGCGCGGATTTTTATACCTTTTTTATGCATTCGCAGTTTTAACGCACGTCATTCTATTAAAATTAAAATTAAATTAAATTTGAAATAAAGGTAATAACACTGCGTTGGTGACATATAACAGCGTCGTAATGAAACGAAAATAATGATCTGGATGGATAGGGACAGGAGCCGATACGTAAACATGAATATTTCTCATGAATAGCATTACTGTTCGCAAATGTCAGTTCTCGCTCATAGAAATTTTCATCTTGTAATATTGCTCCCACATAAAGCAGAGCATGCTGCTTCTGTTTAAGGAGAATAAACACATGTTGATGAGGACTGTCTTCTGGAACAAAAGATCGGTAGCTAGCTTAAAATAATTATGACACCGATGGATGATACTTTTGTGATCCATACTGACTGGGTCATACACAGATGACATACAGAATACTTTGTTATCAAAGTAGGCTACATGAGAAAAAGAGCGAATGTACAAAAATTTGGACAAACTGCTTCATCTATAAGAAATATGAACAAATCGGGTCATTAACATAAATCTCAAACCTTCATTGTCTTCTGGTGATACATCCAAAATTCGCTTTTAGGAAAAGACAAAGTTGCAACGCATCTGTTTAATTCCTCGAATTTACATCTGAAAGTATTTCAAACAATATATCGACTAGTGCAACAATGACGTTCTAACGTTCTGCAAAAAAGAAAAGGAAACTTATTTTTTCCAAGAAATTGTTTTCTTGTAGATACAAAAAGTATACCGTTAACGTCTCGCTAATTTTGTTTATTTTTTATCAATTTATTCTTTGCTTACTGTAAATAATTTGAAAGGTCTGTTGATAATAGCTAAGCTTTGCGACAACTTTTGTTCAACTTTGGAATTCACTGTTAATTCAGCACAATAAATGGTCTCTAGCTTAAAAAGAAAAAGGTGGCGTAGTGTTTAAGGACGGTGGCGTTTTAGATTACCATCCGCTTGTCTAGAGTTACTCTAAATGCCGAGATGATTCATTAGACTTCTTGCTCCATATTTTTCCAACCCAAGTTTCTGTGCTGTCTCTAATCCCCGCGTTGATAAAGAGCCATTAAACTCTAATATGCCTTCATTTACACCTAAAACAATTCAAAAGAAAATTATTTTTCATAATATGATACACAGAGCGAATCAGAACTGCACCAACAAACGTGCATAGGTGACGGAATTGTCCAAAACAAGGAAAAATGTCCAGTAAACAAGTGGTCTAAGTGCATATCTTAAGGTATGAGCACACTTTCATCTTCGCTACTGTGAAACACATTTCTTCCACTGAACAAGTGTGCGTAGCTCTTACGGCATGCTTGTCAGAGCCCATGTTTACTGCACATCTTTTTCTTGTGACTTCTCCCAAAGAGGGGAAAGCAAACAGTTTGCAGTAGAAGAAATGTGCTTCACACTATCGGAAGTGAACAAGTGCTCATTGCTCTTAAAGTATGCTCTTTAAAACCTATGTTTACTGAGCTTTTTCCCTTGATTTAGTCCATGCTATCACCTCTGGTAGTTCGTCGGTGGAAGTCTTATTCACCATGTATATCAACATTTCGTAAGAAGATAATCGCTTCACACATATTATCAAGGAGTTCCTTAACTGCAGAATAATCGAAATTAACCCTACAACTCTAAATGGGGGGGGGGGGGAATGTTACATTGTTATTAAACCACCTCAAATTTTAGTACTCCATATTTTATTCAAAGAAAGTCGTAATTTATAGTTTATCCACTAGTTAATTACAATTAGAAGGTCTCCAGTGGTATGTCACATAAAAAATAAATACAGTTGTCCTGTTTTATACCCTATACTGACAATACCAGATTGACGGGAACCGCGAACTGGTACCAACTGCAATCGTAAATTTTTCAAGGGCTTATAAATCTACGTTTAACAGTAAATCAGATAACATAGTTTCATACAACGACAATCCCAGTATAATTTTAGGTGTGTTTATAATAATCTGCTATACTGAATGTATACGTTTTCCTTTGAAATAAGAACACTACCAGGGCATAAGCAGACTTCAGTTCCACATAGAACTTGATTCTTGTACAGAAAGATCGTTTTCCTCTAGAGCTACAGCTCTGACGAGCCAATTCTAGCTCAAAAATCTGCGATATGTTACACAATATTACATTGTGGCGTATGAGACCAACGTAACGAGAGTTTCCATGTGTTTCGAGCCACTTGTCGGAGAGGCAGCAAGCAGATGTCTGTCAGAATGGCGCAGTTGTGGCATCCTGTGTCTTGACAGTCAAAATGATTTTATTTCGCTGAAATGGGATATGTTTCTCTAGTTATCTTCCTGTTCTGGTAATGCAGACGTATTTGTCTTTTACTGGGTAGGCGGTAGGCTTGTTACCCTTCGAATGCTTTAACGTTTACTTATAGTGGAAATTAAAATAAAATACGAACTTACATAGTAATGGACCAGATTTGCGTCTAAATCAAGAGTTCCTTGGAGACAGAACTCAACACGTCGCTCTTAACAGGACAAAACTGACATACATGAGGTAATTTCTCGAGTACCCCAAGGAAGTGTGATGGGACTGTTAATGTTTATAACGCATATGAAAGCTCTAGCAGAAAGCGTAGGAAGTTCTGTAAGAATGCAGATGATAGGGCTGCCTGTGACAAAGTATCAACGCCAGAATGCAATATCGATTTGCAAAACGACCCACATAAGATTGATGAACGGTGCAGGCTCTGGCAGTTGACCTTGTACAAAATAATTGCAACATATTGCGCATACAAAGGAAATCCGCTACTGTACAACCAAACTACTGATAACAAACTACTGGAAACAGTATCTATTGCAAAATATCTAGGAGTATCTATCCAGAGCGACATTAAGTGGAACGACCACATAAAGCAAGCAGTAGGAAAAGGAACTGTCAGACTGAGATTAATAGGCAGAATCATAAGGAAATGTAAATGATGCACGAAAGAAGAGGCTTACAAGGCGCTTGTTCGACCGATTCTTGAGTATTGTTCATCAAATTCGGACCCTTACTGGGTGGGACAGATAGAAGGTAGAAAAGATCCAACAAAAAACAGTACGCTTCGTCAAGGGATCATTTAGTCGGGTCGAGAGCGTTACAGAGATGCTAAAAAAACTTCAGTGGCAAAACCTACAAGACAGGCGTTGTGCATCATGGAGAGGTTTACTATCAAAGAGAAGGCGACATGTTACTTCCTTTCACATACATCTCGTGAAGCTGTCTCGATGATGAAATTTGAGAAATTAGAGGCAATACAGAGGCTTACCGACAGTCTTTCTTCTCACGCACCATTCGGGAGTGGAACACACGGACGGGGGGATCAGGCAGTGGTACATTCCACCACACCCTGTGAGGTGGCTTGCGGTGTATTGATGTAGGCGTAGATGTAGACATAATTTTGTGTATAATCTAACGTAACGAGGGATGGTGTTTACAGTAAGGAAGGATATCCACTAGCAGAGTCAATGACACACAATCAGCCTACACAATGGGACCAACACAATGTGGTGGTTACGAACACGATAGACTACATTTAGAAGGACTAAAAAAACTGTTGACAATTCCAGCTTAGACATCGACGTTGATTTCATATGTAAAGTATCAGACAAGCGCACCCTACAAGACGGAATAATGTGCGAAGACAAACATGTTCACGTAAATTGGCTACAGTAGACGTAGTAAGGGTAAAATCTCAAGTCTTCCTGTGACCAGTTCAGAGATATCAGAGGATAATCCAAGGCTATGTCCAAAACTATAAGTGCAAAGACAGACCTCGAATTATGACGTCAGTGGGTATTAAACCTAGTCAGAAACTCTCACTGAGCGCTCAGCCAAAAGATGCGCTTACGTAAGTGTTAAAACTGATAGGTACCACAGTGGTTCAAAAACATTCATTTCAGCTGGATTTAGAAGTTGACTCGACGAACACATCAAACTGTTGTTCCACTGCTCTACATTCGAATTTTTTATATGGAATATAGGTAGAAGCCGACCTCGGGGGAGATCAGCTTGGATGCCGTAGAAATATTGGAACACGTGAGGCAATACTGACCTTACGACTTATCTTAGAAGAAGGATTAAGGAAAAGCAAACCTACGTTTCTAGCGTTTGTAGACTTAGAGAAAGCGTTTGACTATGTTGACTGGAACACTCTCTTTCAAATTCTCAAGTTGGCAGGCGTAAAATAGAGGGAGCGAAAGGCTATTTACAATTTGTACAGAAACCAGATGGCAATTCTAAGAGTCGAGCGGCATGAAAGGGA
Organism: Schistocerca piceifrons; assembly: GCF_021461385.2. Lineage (NCBI taxonomy): Eukaryota > Metazoa > Arthropoda > Insecta > Orthoptera > Acrididae > Schistocerca > Schistocerca piceifrons. The sequence goes on from NC_060138.1 coordinate 828,429,164, forward strand.
AGCTGTGGTTGGGAAGGGGGCGAGACAGGCTTGTAGCCTATCCGCGATATTATTCAATCTGTATATTGAGCGTGCAATAAAGGAAACAAAGGAAAAATTCCGAGTAGGTATTAAAATCCATGGAGAAGAAATTAAACTTAGAGGTTCGCCGATGACATTGTAATTCTGTCAGAGACACCACAGGACCTGAAAGAGCAGCTGAACGGAATGGACAGTGTCTTGAAAGGAGGATATAAGCTGAACATCAACAAAAGCAAAACGAGGATAATGGAATGTAGTCGAATTGAGTCGTGTGATGCTGAGGGAACTAGATTAGGAAATGAGACACTTAAAGTAGTAAAGCAGTTTTGCTATTTGGGGAGCAAAATAACTGATGATGGTCGAAGTAGAGAGGATATCAAATGTATACTGGCAATGGCAAGGAAAGCGTTTCTGAAGAAGAGAAATTTGTTAACATCGAGTATAGATTTAAGTGTCAGGAAGTCGTTTCTGAAAGTATTTGTATGGAGTGTAGCCTTATATGGAAGTGAATCATGGACGATAAATAGTTTGGACAAGAAGAGAACAGAAGCTTTCGAAATGTGGTGGTACAGAAAAATGCTGAAGATTAGATGGGTAGATCACATAACTAATGAGGAGGTGTTGAACAGGATTGGGGAGAATAGAAGTTTGTGGCACAACTTGACTAGAAGAAGGGATCGGTTGGTAGGACATGTTCTGAGGCATCAAGAGATCACCAATTTAGTATTGGAGGGCAGCGTAGAGGGTAAAAATAATAGAGGGAGACCAAGAGATGAATACGCAAAGCAGGTTCAGAAGGATGTAGGTTGCAGTAGGTACTGGGATATGAAGAAGCTTGCACAGGATAGAGTAGCATGGAGAGCTGCATCAAACCAGTCTCAGGACTGAAGACCACAACAAAAAATATACTGATCTTCAAAATCATTAGGGACAGAAACATATTGATGAAAAAACAATGCTGACGTCAATTACAGTAGGAACACCAGTATGTCTCAGTACATTCCTAACATTGGGATAACGCATATAGATGTAAAAAGTAATTCATTCACTGCCAAGGTGGGAGAGAACTACAACGACTACAGTCTGAGCAGCATAAATACTCAGAATGCGACGTATAATGGAGGTGCGCGAGGGCTTTATAAAATAAGTTACACATCAGTATGTCAGGCCAAGTAACTTTTATTGAATGATGAACTGCACTTCAAAGTGACACATATACAACACAGTATTTTTCAACATTGTCATCGAGTTTCCGTAAGCAACAACCGGGACGTTCTAGCAATTGTCCAATTCCTCTTCGCTGTCACCGAGTCGTTCAAGAATCGCTGTGTGAACTTCCCCACCGCTGCAAAAGCTGCTACTTCTGCGAATCAGCTCCTCGACTACCTGGACATTGTCGGTTGTGGTCGATGTCGAGAGCCTTCGTTCCCTCCCAGCATCACCAACGTCTGTGCCGCATTGGGTCAAATTGTTTACACAGTTAATACAAAACGTGCTGCCTTTCTCTGAATTTTTTCGATGTATTCCGTCAGTCGTATGTGGTAAGGATCCCACACTGCACGGCAGTATCCTAAAACAGGACGGACACGCGTAGTGTAGGCAGTCTCCTTAGTAGGTCTGTTACATTTTCTAAGTGTCCTGCTAACAAAATGCAGTCTTTGGTTAGCCTTTCCCACAACATTTTCTATGTGTTCCTTCCAATTTAAGTTGTTCGTAATTGTAACACCTAGGTATTTAGTTGAATTTACGGCATTTAGATTAACTGATTTGTCGTGTAACCGAAGTTTAACGAGTTCCTTTTAGCCCTCATGTGGATGGCCTCACACGTTTCGTTATTTAGGGTCAACTGTCACTTTTCGCACCATTCAGATATTTTTTCTAAATCGTTTTGCACTTTGTTTTGATCTTCTGTTGACTTTATTAGTCGATAAACGACAGCGTCATCTGCAAACATCCGAAGACGGCTGCTCAGATTGTCTCCCAAATCGTTTATATAGATAAGGAACAACAAAGGGCCTATAACACTACCTTGGGGAACGCCAGAAATCACTTCTGTTTTAATCGATGACTTTCCATCAGTTACTACGAACTGTGACCTCTCTGTCAGGAAATAATGCATTGCATCACAAATCCAGTCACATAACTGAGACGATATTCCATAAGCACCCAATTTCACTACGTGCCGCTTGTGTGGTACAGTGTCAAAAGCTTTCCGGAAATCCAGAAATACGGAATCGATTTGAAGTCCCTTGTCGATAGCACTTAACACTTCATATGAATAAAGAGCTAGTTGTGTTTCACAGGAACTATGTTTTCTAAACCCACGTTGACTGTGTGTCAACAGACCGTTTTCTTCGTGGTAATTCATAATGTTCAAACACAATGTATGTTCCAAAATCCTGATGCATATCGCCGTTGACGATGTGGGCCTGTAATTTAGTGGATTACTCCTATTACCTTTCTTGAATATTGGTGTTACCTGTGCGACTTTCCAATCTTTGGGTACGGATCTGTCGTCGAGCGAACGGTTGTATATGATTGTTAGGTATGGAGGTAATGCATCAGCATACTCCGAAAGGAACCTAATTGGTATACAGTCTGGACCAGAAGACTTGCTTTTATTAAGTGATTTAAGTTGCTTGACTACTCCGAGGATATTTACTTCTACGTTACTCATGCTGGCAGCTTTTCTCGATTCGAATTCTGGAATATTTACTTCGTCTTTTTTTGTGAAGGCATTTCGGAAGGCTGTGTTTAGTAAATCTGCTTTGGCAGCGCTGTAGTATCTCCATTGCTATCGCGCAGAGAAGGCATTGATTGTTTCTTGCCACTAACATACTTCACATACGATCAGATTCTCTCCGGATTTTCTGCCAGGTTTCGAGACAAAGTTTCGTTGTGCAAACTGTTATAATAATCTCTCACTGAAGTCCGCGCTAAATTTTTCTGTAAGAGATAGCCAATCTTGGGAATTTTGCGTCTGTTTAAATTTAGAAGGTTTGTTTCGTTGTTTCTGCAACACTGTTCTAACCCGTTTTGTGTACCAAGGTGGAACAGTTCCGTCGTTTGTTAACTTACTTGGTATAAATCTCTCAATTGCTTCCGATACTATTTCTTCGAATTTTGTGTGTGCACAAAGATTACTCCAATAAACACTCTTCTCGTGGAAGCCAAAAAGAGTCCTCTTGAACTCAGAAGGCAATATGTTAGCTATAAGTACCTCTTAAAACAAGTTGTTTACAGTCACATAGCATAAAAACTAGAATGCGAGCACTTACAATAATTATCTCGTCAATAAAATATGTTTTGCTTTACAATCATATAATTTGATAGGCAGTGCATGGTCGGCCTGACGAACAATAAATTAAAACATGTGTAGCTGTAGTTGAAACTGGTTAGGTCGGGTTAGAATTGTAGATGCTCTTTGTAGCTTTGATCGAGTCCGCGAATCCAGTTACGACAGTTGGAATCTGTATTTTAGGCGGTTTCCCACGATCGTTTATGCTAATCCCGAATTAGTCCCTAATCTATGGCTCCGAGAACACTGTACGCCAGGGATGGCCAAGATTTCGGTTCAAGGGCGATGCCCTGGCGCAGGTACCATAGCATCAGACTGGCTGACACACATTCCGCAACGCCACGCCACGCTGTCTGTGTGTGAGGATGGTGAACATTTCAACGTGCAGCATTTAAATGACAATGCAGTCGCACTGCATACGACTTGGTTTTATATTTCACATCTCTCAACAACATCTATAATTGTCAGAATTATGGAACTATTTTTGGCATGCTGCAGACATGTAATTCTTATTTGGTAAGAACTGTCCACATACAGACAGATAAATCCAAAGATTTTCGCACTGATATAATCACGTAATCAAAAATGGTTCAAATGGCTCTGAGCAGTATGGGACTTAGCTGCTGTGGTCATCAGTCCCCTAGAACTTAGAACTACGTAAACCTAACTAACCTAAGGACATCACACACATCAATGCCCGAGGCAGGATTCGAACCTGCGACCGTAATGGTCTCGCGGCTCCAGACTGTAGCGCCTAGAACCGCTCGGCCACTATGATCACGTAATCGTTAGCAATTTAGTGTCATAATCGAAATAAGGTCTTTCACACATACATACGATGCTCAAAATATTGCAGCAATTTGCAAACTCATTACGGAGACATTGAAACTACCTGCAGAAAGCAATATAGATGTTCTGGGCGGTTTTAATGGTAAAGGGTTTTGATTTTAAAATGGGAATTACTATTCAGATCCGTGAATTACTCGTACATATGGAGTTGCATAGGAGCACTTTTAACTGAAATAGCAAAATGTCTCAAAAACAGGTCGAGAACAAATGTAAAATTGGCAGTGTCTTCAAAACGTTTAGAAAACTAGTCTTGTAATTCTTTCACGGCCACAATGAATTTTTCAAGCCTGTGTTTGTCAGAACGTGCCCTTCTACAACACGATTTTCTTTTTAAATACGTCCCTTTCTATGGAGTTGCATAGGAGAACTTTTAACTGAAATAGCAAAATGTTCAAAAACAGGTCGAGAACAAATGTAAAATTGGCAGTGTCTTCAAAACGTTCAGAAAACTAGTCTTGTAATTCTTTCACGGCCACAATGAATTTTTCAAGCCTGTGTTTATCAGAACGTGCCCTTCTACAACACGATTTTCTTTTTAAATACGTCCCCATAATGTCAGATGGAAGTTGTTTCTCGCTTTACAATGTCTTACTGTGGGCAGTGTGCAGTCAAGTCCACTAAAATGCGAGGTCTGCAATTCATTCGGAGTGTTCTAATTTTCGTTCCTGCGCTTCTGATTCCTTCATAAATTCAGCAGTGGTAAGTTTTAAATGGAAAATTCGTTCCAGACTTTCCACTTGACTTCACCAACGTACTTCACAATAATATATAAAGCGTGCATACTCTTCGTTGTGTTCCATCGAAAACTGTTGCAACTGACAGTGGAATAATGCGTGCGACTTCAGAAATTTTACTATTCGTACCACCAGATTCTTCAGGTGCTCCATGCCTGCAAATTTAGTGTACAGTGGTTCTTGATCTACAGAACAATCAATCTCGTCATTCGATTGTCGTAATGTTTCGTTCTTTCATTGTCAGCTGCCTCTTTAAATTACTTCTGCGTGCTAATGTAAATACATTTTATAGTTTATATGACTGCGTAGTATATATCGAGAGCTCTAATCCCTCTCTTCTGCCATTCCCATTCATTTTGAAAGGTTGGAAACGATAGATCACTAGCTGTCTCTTTTTGTACTTGGGTACGTCCTTCATGCACTGAAACGCCAAAGAAAATGGTCTACGGATGCGTATCCAAATACAGGGATATGTAAACAGGCAGAATACGGCGCTGCGCTCGGCAACGCCTCTATAACAAGTGTCTGGTGCAGTTGATAGATCGGTAACTGCTGCTACAACAGCCACTCATCAAGATTTAAATGAGTCTGAAAGTGGTATTATAGTCGGCGCACGAGCGATGGGATACAGTATTTCCGCGGTAGTGATGAAATGGGGATTTCCCTGAACGACCACTTCACGAGTGTACCGGGAATATCTCCACCCTCTTGTACTTTTGCGGATTTATGGACAGCCCTGCAGGATTCATGGTGTCAGTTCCCTCCAGCACTACTTCAGACATTAGTCGAATCCATGCCACGTCGTGCTGCCGAACTTCTGCGTGATCGCGAGGGACCTACACGATATTAGGTAGGTGTACCAGTTTCTTTGACTTTTCAGCGTATCATTAAAAAATAGCGAGGGCAAACAGGGCTGGCCTTATGATTCTACCAAACTGAAGAGAACGATAAATGCCACACCGCAATACTAAATGAAATGTCACGGTGTTCCGGGCACTTCCGGGACGAAATAAAAAATGAGCACATGGTCACCGAACAACACTACGAAGAAGAAAAAGATCAGTGCCAGAAAACAGAGTACTGTCAAACCCACTTCATACTGCATCTACATCTACATCTACATACATACTCCGCAATGCACCATACGGTACGTGGCGGAGGGTACCTCGTACCACAACTAGCCTCTTCTCTCCCTGTTCCACTCCCAACCAGAACGAGGGAAAAATGACTGCCTATATGCCTCTGTACGAGCCCAAATCTCTCTTATCTTATCTTTGTGGTCTTTCCGCGAAATGTAGGTTGGCGGCAGTAAAATTGTACTGCAGTCAACCTCAAATGTTGCTTCTCTAAATTTCCTCAGTAGCGATTCACGAAAAGAACGCCTCCTTTCCTCTAGAGACTCCCACCCGGGTTCCTGAAGCATTTCCGTAACACTCGCGTGAAGATCAAACCTACCAGTAACAAATCTAGCAGCCCGCCTCTGAATTGCCCCATCTTCCCAAAATTCTACCAGTGAACCGAAGACGACTATCCGCCTTCCCCACAACTGCCATTACATGCTTGTCCCACTTCATATCGCTCTGCAATGTTACGCCCAAATATTTAATCGACGTAACTGTGTCAAGCGCTACGCTACTAACGGAGTATTCAAACATTACGGGATTATTTTTCCTATTCATCTGTATTAATTTACGTTTATCTATATTCAGAGTTAGCTGCCATTTTTTACACCCATTCACAAATCCTGTCCAAGTCATCTTGTATCCTTCTACAGTTACTCAACGATGACACCTTCCCGTACACCACAGCATCATCAGCAAACAGCCGCACATTGCTATCCACCCTATCCAAAATATCATTTATGTAGATAGAAAGAACAGCGGACCTACCACACTTCCCTGGGGCACTCCAGATGATACCCTCATTTCCGATGAACGCTCACCATCGAGGACAACGTACTGGGTTCTATGACTTAAGAAGTCTTCGAGCCACTCACATACTTGGGAACCAATCCCATATTCTCGTACTTTAGTTAGGAGTCTACAGTGGGGCACCGAGTCTAACGCTTTCCGGAAGTCAATATGGCATCCGTCTGATACCCTTCATCCATGGTTCGCAAGATATCATGTGAAAAAAGGGCGAGTTGCGTTTTGCAGGAGCGATGCTTTCTAAAGCCGTGCTGATGCATGGACAGCAACTTCTTTGTCTCAAGGAAATTCATTATATTTGAACTGAGAATATGTTCGAGAATCCTGCAACAAATCGATGTTAAGGATATTGGTCTGTAATTTTGAGGATCCGTCCTTCTACCCTTCTTATATACAGGCGTCACTTGCGCTTTTTTCCAGTCGCTCGGGACTTCACAAATTCCCTCTACATTTTCTACAGATGTATAGTGAAAGCCAAAATATTTGTTCAGTAATTTTATTCGAACGGTGCTCTTATTTCTATATCTGTTATTTTATTCTATTACCAAGCACCTGATACCAACTTCTTATAAAAACAATAATTCTTGAAATAGTTAATCTCAATTGAAAATACAGCGCCTTACAAACGATCTTTTTTGGTCTGCCCAAAGCAGCCTGCCTTGGCATCCAGATGGTCAGACGTACTCCTCGTTTCCTCAGTCGACTCTTGGTTTGTCTAGACATGCGGACACGTGCCGTGTCTCTTGTTGTACCAAAAGGGAAGAGAATCATCGGTGCACTGATAATGCTCATAGATGCTTCTAATGTAAGAAAAGATATGGGCTAAAAATAGTTAATGAAACAGAAAAATAGGATAAATTTCATGTTCATCACGTGGAACATCTTGGTGTCAATTCCGCAACTGTGGTAATGGTTTTGAAGACAATGTCCACACCATAGGCAATTTTCTCTTTATTTAAAACCATCGCCGGTTCCGGTCACCAAGGCTATTGTCTAGTGCTATCTACATAACATTAAACGGCAAAGTACAGCCGAAATAGTCAAATTGTAGCAATAAGCACCATCAACAACAATTTAGATACACGAATATAGAAAACGATGCATCCGCACACTTCACAAAAGCAACAAACTGAATCATGAATGGTGCGGACATTCTCTTCAAGATCATTTTAGTCATCTAACAATATTTAAAGTATTGAATGACGAAGCATTTCGCAATTCTCTGTGGATTAATTTTCAGGCCATTGCTACGACTTCATTGACTGTGAAGCTGTAGTTACTTATACTGACAGTTGCGTGACACTGTTATCCTTAAACTGTAAGTTTATTTATACTGGATTTAATTCTCAAAGCGTTCCTACATGTTAGAATTCAACCTGAGTGAGTAGAAAATTATGACTCCACAAGTAATGCCCTGAAGTCATGGAGCAATGAAACGGGCCCTAAACACAAAGTAAACGAAGAAAAATTATGAACAAGGTTTTCAGCTGTTCTTATCCTACCCTTCATCTGTGTGCAGATGAAATTGTACGGTGCACGTTTTAACACCTTTCGTAAAGAATATGGCACCTCTGAGAAGAAAATCTCGAAGTATTCACGGCTGCTACACACAAGTCTCGAAGTTCACTATGCCTTGCATTCACCTCATTTGCCTGAAAATTGTGCAGAAAATCGCAAAATAATATGACTGCTGAAGGAAGTTATTAGGATCATTAACTCTGCTGATGGCTGTTTATGTTAAATATGCTTTGCTCCCACCTGCCACCAGTCTGAATGATGGATAATTGATTAGAGGTGCAAATAAGCATAAAAGATCGTGATTTTGAAAATAATTTCTTATAACTTGTAATTTATTTTCAGATATTAATAAAAAATAGATGCGAAACTTCAGGAACAACAGATATAAATGTCCTCTAACGGACAATTAGCAGGAAAAAACTAACATGATGTGATTCTTCAACTTCTTTGGAATTCGAGAGGACATAGTTCGCAGGTGAACACTCGGATATCAGTGTCCTACGGCGGCAATATTTCGCAAAGCGACCTCGTTGCCATTATCAGATGCGCACACGAACTGCTTAAAAAACTTAAATAAATAAATTTGGAGCTGGCGCGAGCCTTATATCTCCTCCCTCCCTCCGTCCCTCCCAGAAACACCTGCCACTGTCCTCTTTGCTAATGCTTCAGGAATCAATGTCTCCATCCTTCTACCATCATAAATACCTGAACTCAAGACGTCGTCATCCGGCAGAACGATGTTAATAGCTCCAGGTGGCGATCACAGGTAGAGGTTGAGAGAGTCCACACGGACCTATTCGAACTTAAAACTCTGTGGCAAACAAAAACAACTGGATTGGTTAACAAGGCTCCATGCAAAAAGTACATCTTGAAGGCATTATTCTTCACTGCTCAGCCAAAGATAAGACTTCTCTAGCAGACGAAAACGTGGAGTCATGCGACTGATTCGCAACTCCCACCTTGACACAGGACATGAAAGACGTATATAACAGAGAGCTTTCAAATTATTAAATTAATATTAAAATGTCGAACTTCCCCGCAAATGACCATTATGCAATTCCACATCTCTATTTATATTCGACTCACACCAGGCCATCTGCGATTTTAAAGATCGAAGGCTAAGGCTAGGAATTTGTTGATGACGTGGTCATACCAATGTGGGGCCACCAGAGTGGGCATAATAGCTCTGGTTAGGCAACCCTGAAACAGAAAGTCAGTCAGGGTCCTTTCAGAGAAACCATCGCTGAGTTTGCCTAAAGGGATATACATCGATAAGTCAAAACATCGTGGCTACTGCCCAATACGACGTTGGAAGCCGCCTGGTGGCAATGCGCCCACGTGACGCAGCGAGAAAACTATGTAAGCGGAGCAGACACCGACGGGAAATCAGCCTAGCGAAGATATGGGATGTAAATGGGGAAATCTATTGAGATAAGTGACTTTCATAAAGGACACATCATTATTACGCATATCCTGTGAAGGAGTATCTCTAAAATGGCGAAGCAGGTCTCATTTTGACGTGCTACTGTCGTGAGCATCTACGGAATGAGGTAGAAGGACAGTGAAACTACCAGTAGGCGCTAAATGGTTCGATGTTCACGACTCTTCACAGAACTTGGAGCATGGAGGTTTGTCTTCTCTGTAAAGTAGGATAAATGATGATCTGTGGCATCTCTGACGAGAGAGCACAATGCTGGAGCACACACAAGTGTTTCGGAGTACACCGTTCACAGTACGTACATCGTTGAACATGGAGGTGCGCTCCAGACCACCCCTACGTGTTCACATGTTAACCCAACGACATCGTCAGTTATGATGGCAATGGGCACAGGACAATCGGGATTCGATCGTCTACAAATGGAAACGAGTAGGCTCTTCAGGTAAATCACATTTTTTTTACCTGCAAACCACCTGCTTGATGTCTTGATGATGACATGCTTGATGTCCTATCCGATGGTGGTGTCATTTTTCAGCAGTACAATTGCCCGTGTCTCGTAGCCAGGACCGTGCTACAGTGGTTTGAGGAGCAATATAGTGAACTAATGTTGATGTCTCGTCGACCAAATTCAGCTGATGTAAATCCTATGTAACCCATCTGGTTAGCCGACCGGAGTGACCGAGCAATTCTAGGCGCTACAGTCTCGAACCGCGCGACCGGTACGGTCGCATGTTCGAATCCTGCCTCGGACATGGATGTGTGTGATGTTCTTATGTTAGTTAGGTTTAAGTAGTTCTAGGTTCTAGGGGACTGATGACCTTAGAATTTAAGTCCCATAGTGCTCAGAGCCATTTTTTATTATTAAAAGGATTATAGACAATTAATCAACAAAAATACTCGCGTGTTGATCATAGATACTATATTGAAGCACATTAAGAGAATAACCAGCCTACGAAATCATCTACTAGCTCATAGATTTCTTTTTAAGAGACACAGTTTGAAGCATAGTGCGTGGCCCAGAACTTCACAGGTCACGAAGGTTTGTATCATAAGACGATAATTGTGTGGATATCTCCCGTGAGTTACACAGAGCTTGGACATATTGCCTTTTCTCTTCTCTGGAATCTAAAATAAGACTTCACTGAAGCTCCTAATTAAAGTTATCGGCTGTCTAAAAGATTAGGTAAGAGAAAACAAGGCCGTCCGTCTGTCAACAGTCTTGTTAAGCAGGAACGAAAATTCTCCTTCTGCACCGCGTCCGATGTTCTAAGGACGTATAATTAAGAAAGACGAATATCTCGCTGGATATCGAAGTCATTAAAGTGAGAGTAAAAGCTCTATCGAATTAAAGTTTCTTTTTGAATGAATAAAAGTCATAATTCGTTTGAAATTCTTCAAAGAACTAACAGTCTCCAATCAGAATAACTAGACAATGTCAGAAAACACTCTCCAGTATTTCACTGCGACGTCGTAATCACAAAGCCAGTCCACGTACCCACGAGAAAGGTAGCAGTTGTATACAAATAGAGATACCAACGATACATCTGGACTTCGGGAAGATCGTTATTTTGTGCAAATGATATCGATTTTCATACACTGTTTATATACTGTTGATATATCAGTAATGTAGATACATTTTCCCTATGATCGGGTTTCTTAATTTCATCTTCTTTATATTTTTGCCGAATATGATATGTAACCACAGTTACTCACACATCCTATAAAATGAAGTTAACAAAACAAAAAAATCATCATTTATTTGTTGTATAAGACTGACGTATGGCATTTAATAAATAATATTAGAGACATTATTCGTTTCATCTTTCTCCTATTTTCCAAAAACACCAAAAGTCTCTGACGTCTCTTGCTGCAACTCTTGGAACAAAGGTCATTGCGGTGAAATGTCGTAGCCACAGCCTAGGTTCCTTTCATGGTAGATACATGCCAAGGACATTTCCGGGAGTAAATGAAGGTGGTGAAAGACTACAAAAAGGAGAACAAAAATTAAATGAAAACTCTTCCCACCGACGGAAGAACAATCAACGAGCTACCACCTAGGCCGGCCGCGGTGGTCTAGCGGCTCTAGGCGCTCAGTCCGGAACCGCGCGACTGCTACGGTCGCAGGTTCGAATCCTGCCTTGGGCATGGATGTGTGTGATGTCCTTAGGTTAGTTAGGTTTAAGTAGTTTTAAGTTCTAGGGGACTGATGACCATAGATGTTAAGTCCCATAGTGCTCAGAGCCATTTGAGCTACCACCTACCTTTTCCTTCATAGAAAACTCTGAACTGATTTTGGAACTGAAGGTAAAATGGCAAGGTGAATCCAGAACGCAAGAGCAGAAGACCCCATAAACTCATTTGGAGAACCACAGAACGCCCAAAACAAAAATGAAACAGCCCAGTATGAATGGGGACCTACCGATATGAAATCACAAAGTTGTCGATGCTTCCAGATATTGGGTAGATGTAATGCAAACAAGGCACGAATAATAAATAACTATACGGGTCAAAATATTAGGCATCCTTTGAATGAGAACGCTGGTGCCTTGGAGCACTGTGGGTGGTGTAGAACTGGTAGCAGGCGCCCATGTGACCCTCCAATGCTGACTGACGTTATGGCAGTGAAATGGTGTGCACGTGACAATCTGTTTTATGAACTCAGCAGACAGAAATGAGTCAGTGTGGAAACGTTACAAATTGCCAGAAAGGAGCTAGCGTGTTTAGAAGTTGGCTCTGAGCACTATGGGACCTAACTTCTAAGGTCATCAATCCCCTAGGACTTAGAACTACTTAAACCTAACTAACCTAAGGACACCACACACATCCACGCCCGAGGCAGGATTCGAACCTGCGACCGTAGCGGTCGCGCGGTTCCAGACTGTAGCGCCTAGAACCGCTCGGCCACTGATTAGAAGTACTCATGACCACACAGTGCGCACTGCACACCGTGGCTACAATGAACGGAGTATCATTTATTGACATGTATCACGAAGTAAGAAGACTGGTCGTAAATAGATCATATCCGACAGGGAACGGAGAAGAGAATCACAGCTTGTCAATAACGCTCGATATCAAACTCGACAGGAAATGCTGCTGTCGCTAATGCAGGTGCATTGATTCAGTTTTCGAGCGAACGTCGGGAATGGAACTGCATGAAATGGGTAGTTGTCCAGGGTATCTCAAAAGATTGTTGCTCGTAGTGGCATACGAAGCTTCACATCATAAATGGACCAAACAACACAGAAACCGAAGTTGATTGGAGGCATATAGTGTGGTACGCCAAGTTGATATATATCCTTTTTTTTTTTAATGAAGAAGGTTATAGTGTGCAAACCGACAGCTCAAAACCCGTGATGTGTGAACGGTGTAGTTCAGTCTGGAGGTGTCTCCCTTATGTTTTGGATGTGTTTTCCGGACCACTGCACTACGCCATTCATTCAGGGTCTTGTGAACATCAAGCAGGATGTTTATTTCAACATTCCCAGGGACCAAGCATCGTTCTGTCTTCCCCATGTTGGTGGTGTTGTCTTCAGTCCTTACACTGGTATGATGCAGCTCTCCATGCTACTCTATCCTGTGCAAGCTTCCTCGTATCCCAGTGCTTACTGCAACCTACATCCATCTGAATCTGCTTAGTGTATTCATCTCTTGGTCTCCCTCTACGATTTTTACCCTCCACGCTGCTCTCCAATGCTAAATTTGTGATCCCTTGATGCCTCAGAACATGTCCTACCAACCGGTCCCTTCTTCTTGTCAACTTGTGCCACAAACTCCTCTTCTCCCCAATTCTATTCAAAACCTCCTCATTAGTTATGTGATCTATCCATCTAATCTTCAGCATTCTTCTGTAGCACCACATTTCGAAAGCTTCTATTCTCTTCTTGTCCAAACTATTTATCGTCCATGTTTCACTTCCATACATGGCTACATTCCATACAAATACTTTCAGAAACGACTTCCTGACACTTAAATCTATACTCGATGTTAACAAATTTCTCTTCTTCAGAAACGCTTTCCTTTCCATTGCCAGTCTACATTTTATATCCTCTCTACTTCGACCATCATCAGTTATTTTGCTCCCCAAACAGCAAAACTCATTTACTACTTTAAGTGTCTCATTTCCTAATCTAATATCCTCAGCATCACCCGACTTAATTCGAATACATTCCACTATCCTCGTTTTGCTTTTGTTGATGTTCATCTTATATCCTCCTTTCAAGTCACTGTCCATTCCGTTCAGCTGCTCTCCCAAGTCCTTTGCTGCCTCTGACAGAATTACAATGTCATCGGCGAACCTCAACGGTTTTATTTCTTCTCCATGGATTTTAATACCTACTCCGAACTTTTCTTTTGTTTCCTTTACTGCTTGCTTAATATACAGATTGAATAACATTGATGACAGGCTACAAACCTGTCTCACTCCCTTCCCAATAGCTGCTTCCCTTTCATGCCCCTCGGCTCTTACAACTGCCATCTGGTTTCTGTACAAATTGTAAATTGCCTTTCTCTCCCTGTATTTTACACCTGCCACCTTTAGAATTTGAAAGAGATTATTCCAGTCAACACTGTCAAAAGCTTTCTCTAAGTCCACAAATGCTAGAAATGTAGGTTTGCCTGTCCTTTATTTTCGAAGATAAGTCGAAGGGTCAGTATTGCCTCACGTGTTCCAACATTTCTGCGGAATCCAAACTGATCTTCGCCGAGGTCGGCTTCTACCAGTTTTTCCATTCGTCTGTAAAGATTTCGCATTAGTATTTTGCAGCTGTGAATTATTAAACTGATAGTTCGGTAATTTTCGCATCTGTCAACACCTGCTTTCTTTGGGATTGGAATTATTATATTCTTCTTGAAGTCTGAGGGTATTTCGCCTGTCTCATACATCTTGCTCACCAGATGGTAGAGTTTTGTCAGGACTGGCTCTCCCAAGGCCGTCAGTAGCTTCAGTGGAATGTTGTCTACTCCCGGGGCCTTGTTTCGACTCAGGTCTTTCGGTGCTCTGTCAAACTCTTCACGCAGTATTGTATCTCCCATTTCATCTTCATCTACATCCTCTTCCATTTCCACAATATTGTCCTCAAGTACATCGCCCTTGTATATACCCTCTATATACTCCTTCCACCTTTCTACTTTCCCTTCTTTGCTTAGAACTGGGTTTCCATCTGAGCTCTTGATATTCATGCAAGTGGCTCTCTTTTCTACAAAGGTCTCTTTAATTTTCCTGTAGGCAGTATCTACCTTACCCCTAGTGACATAAGCCTCTACATCCTTACATTTGTCCTCTAGCCATCTCTGCTTAGCAGTTTTGGATTTCCTGTCGATCTCATTTTTGAGACGTTTGTATTCCCTTTTGCCTGCTTCATGTACTGCGTTTTTATATTTTCTCCTTTCATCAATTAAATTCAATATTTCTTCTGTTACCCAGAGATTTCTACTAGCCCTCATCTTTTTACCTACTTGATCCTCTGCTACCTTCACTACTTCTTCCCTCAGAGCTAACCATTCTTCTTCTACTGTATTTCTTCCCCCCATTCGTGACAGTTGTTGTACCCTTATGCTCTCCCTGAAACGATGTACAACCTCTGGTTTAGTCAGTTTATCCAGGTCCCATCTCCTTAAATTCCCAACTTTTTGCAGGTTCTTCAGTTTTAATCTACAGTTCATAACCAATAGATTGTGGTCAGAGTCCACATCTGCCCCTGGAAATGTCTTACAATTTAAAACCTGGTTCCTAAATCTCTGTCTTACCATTATATAATCCATCTGATACCTTCTAGTATCTCCAGGATTCTTCCATGTATACAAGCTTCTTTTATGATTCTTGAACCAAGTGTTAGCTATGATTAAGTTATGCTCTGTGCAAAATTCTACCAGACGGCTTCCTCTTTCATTTCTCTCCCCCAATCCATATTCACCTACTATGTTTCCTTCTCTCCCTTTTCCTATTCTCGAATTCCAGTCACCCATGACTATTAAATTTTCGTCTCCCTTCACTACCTGAATAATTTCTTTTATCTCATCATACATTTCATCAGTTTCTTCATCATCTGCAGAGCTAGTTGGCATATAAACTTGTACTACTGTAGTTGGCATGGGCTTCGTGTCTATCTTGGCCACAATAATGCGTTCACTATGCTGTTGGTAGTAGCTTACCCGCACTCCTATTTTTTTATTCATTATTAAACCTACTCCTGCGTTACCCCTATTTGATTTTGTATTTATAAGCCTGTACTCACCTGACCAAAAGTCTTGTTCCTCCTGCCACCGAACTTCACTAATTCCAGTCCGGAACCGCGCGAATACTACGGTCGCAGGTTCGAATCCTGCCTCGGACATGGATGTGTGTGATGTCTTTAGGTTAGTTAGGTTTAAGTAGTTCTAAGTTCTAGGGGACCGATGACCTCAGATGTTAAGTCCCATAGTGCTCAGAGCCATTTGAACCATTTTTTTCACTAATTCCCACTATATCTAACTTCAGCTTATCCATTTCCCTTTTAAATTTTCTAACCTACCTGCCCGATTAAGGGATCTGACATTCCACGCTCCGATCCGTAGAACGCCAGTTTTCTTTCTCCTGATAACGACGTCCTCTTGAGTAGTCCCCCCCCCCCCCCCCCCCCCCGGAGATCCGAGTGGGGGACTATTTTACCTCCGGAATATTTTACCCAAGAGGACGCCATCATCCTTTAACCACACAGCAAAGCTGCATGTCCTCGGGAAAAATTACGGCTGTAGTTTCCCCTTGCTTTCAGCCGTTCGCAATACCAGCACAGCAAGGCCGTTTTGGTTAGTGTTGCAAGGCCAGATCAGTCAATCATCCAGACTGTTGCCTCTGCAACTACTGAAAAGACTGCTGCCCCTCTTCAGGAACAACACGTTTGTCTGGCCTCTCAACAGATACCCCTCCATTGTGGTTGCAACTACGGTATGGCCATCTGTATCGCTGAGGCACGCAAGCCTCCCCACCAACGGCAAGGCGAATATGCTTAGGACACGGTCACCTTCCAAGATAACAGCAGCTGTGTTTACAGATCTGCACGCATACTGGTTTGCCGTACACTCAGGCACAGCACCACCTGACTCCCACCCCCCTTTTCGAGCACGATCTCAACCTATGAAAAACGTCCGTGATTGAATGAAAACGGGGGATGAAACGATGCAGTCAGTGCACTCAGTCTGATACAGTTCATGCAAGTAGACGTGTGAACATGATGAAGAAGATACGGGGTAGATCCCGCTCAGTCAATCGCCAGCGTCGGACGTGTTGCGTCAGGTGGAGCGGTATGTATAATTTCTCTAGAACACATTTGAAGTTGAAGATGCACCAATATAATACAAGTTAAAGCACAGAGATCTTCATGGTCAAACACGAGAAGTGGCGGCGCATGTCTCCATTTACATTTACATTTACATTTACATTTTACATTTATACTCCGCAAGCCACCCAACGGTGTGTGACGGAGGGCACTTTACGTGCCACTGTTATTACCTCCCTTTCCTGTTCCAGTCGCGTATGGTTCGCGGGAAGAACGACTGTCTGAAAGCCTCCCTGCGCGCTCTAATCTCTCTAATTTTACATTCGTGATCTCCTCGAAACCTGGCGAGCAATCTACACCGCGATACAGAGCGCCTCTCTTGCAGAGTCTGCCACTTGAGTTTATTAAACATCTCCGTAACGCTATCACGGTTACCAAATAACCCTGTGACGAAACGCGCCGCTCTTCTTTGGATCTTCTCTATTTCCTCCGTTAAACCGATCTGGTACGGATCCCACACTGATGAGCAATACGCAAGTATAGGTCGAACGAGTGTTTTGTAAGCCACCTCCTTTGTTGATGGACTACATTTTCTAAGCACTCTCCCAATGAATTTCAACCTGGTACCCGCCTTACCAACAATTAATTTTATATGATCATTCCACTTCAAATCGTTCCGCACGCATACTCCCAGATATTTTACAGAAGTAACTGCTACCAGTGTTTGTTCCGCTATCATATAATCATACAATAAAGGATCCTTCTTTCTATGTATTCGCAATACATTACATTCGTCTATGTTAAGGGACAGTTGCCACTCCCTGCACCAAGTGCCTATCCGCTGCAGATCTTCCTGCATGAAGGAAAAAGCTGTGCTAGTTGCTCCGTTTAAACTAAAATCCACATTGGAACAAGTGAAGGAAACAACTGATATATCGTTTACTTCCGTTTGGCGAATTAAGAAGGAACTGGAAAGAGTCCAGGAAGGGGAATCCTCAACATTTTCATCACTTCATAAAGAAGGGCCCAGAAGATCTGGGTAGGCTAGTTGAGACATTTTTAATAAGCGAGTCATTCGGACGTAGTGAGTAATTTCTACATTGCAGATAAAAGATGACCCACATCAGAGGAAATCCAGAAAAAGTAACAGCGTCTAATAAACTTTGAAGATGTCTAAACAAGTTCGTGAAATTCTTCGTATAGTTTATTGAGGTGGAAGAAGACGGCAAATAAGGGAAAATCTCTATAGGAACAAAGTAGTAAGAGGCAGAAAGTATCCGCGAGTGCAGACGTCAATGTCGTTCAGTTTTCTGTATGGACGAGACATACAAGATGATTCAGCTGCCCCTACCGATCCATTTGATGCAGCCCACGCAATCGATATATACCTTCCCCTTCAGAGCTTTGGGTGACTACCAGCAAATGAAATCGTACTGTAAAAATACAAGTGAGGACTAGCCACAAGTTATACAGTATGTTTGGACCAAGATATATCTTACTTCTCAAATTCTTATGCGAGTGTAACCTGTCATTCTTTGAGTAATTAGCGGTGTAGTCATTCTGGTCTTGCATGTCTGTGTACGTTTATTTTGTTAACAGTTCTTAATCTTTCATAAATGGTTAAGAAAAGCAGCCTTATAAAGTGTGTCTCACCATCGGAAACAAGCAGAAAATATTAAAATAGGAAGTCTGGAAGTAACAACTTTCCTGTATATAACCCAATGAAAAGACAAAATCCAGACGCGCCGCGTTAATTTGCTAAACCAGTTCCATAAACAAAATTTGTACAATATGTCTAAGATGTTCCCATATACTTTGCCAGTTAATCTGATATATTTTGCCAATATGCCTCACATCTCCAGGGCGAAATGACCAGCAACGTTGTTCTCTCATGTGAGGTTGCATAAAACATCATCGGTAAGGGCAGCTGCATAACCCTGTATATTAATCTTTTCACTGAGTTGTACACCGAGACGACAAAAGTCCCGTGATACCTGCTAACATAGTGTCGGACACCCTCTGGCCTGGTGTAGTGCACGACACGGAGTTGCATTGACTCACCAATCGCTGGAAGTTCCCTGCGGAAATGTCGAGTCACGCTGCCTCTATGGCCACCGATAATTGTGAAAATGTCGGCGGTGCAGGATGATGTGAACGAACTGACCTCTCGATTAGGTCACATACATGTTCGACAGGTGGCCAAATCATTCGCTCCAACTGCCCAGAATGTTCTTCAAACCAATAGCGAACAATTGTGATTAGGTGACAAGGTTGTTTCATGGTCACCCATAAAAACTGCATTGTTGTTTGGGAAAATGAAGTCCATGAATGGCTGCAAATGGTCTCCGAGTAGCTGAATATAAATGTCTCCAGTCAATGATCGGTTGAGTTGGATCACAGGACTCAATCCATTCCATGAAAACACAGCCTACAGCCTGCACAGTGCCGTGCTAACAACTTGAGTCCATAGTTTCGTGGGCTCTGCGCCACACTCGAACCTACCATCATCTCTTACCAACTCCGATTGGCACTCATCTGACCAGGCCACGGTTTTCCAGTCGTCTAGCGTGACGCGATATGTTCACGAAACCAGGAGAGTGCTGAAGGTGATGTGTTATTAGCAAAGACACAGACGTCCGCCATCTGCTGCTATACAACATTTACGACAAATTTCGCCACACTGTCCTGATGGGTACTTTCGCCGTACGCTCCACATTTATTTCTGCAGTTACTTCATGCCGTGTTGCTTGTCTGTTAGAACTGACAACTCTACCCAAACGGCTCTGCTCTCAGTTGTTAACTGAAGGCTGTAGGGTACTGCGTAATCAGTGGTGAGGTGTAACACCTGAAATGTGGTATTCTCGGCACACTCTTGACACTGTGCGTCTCTGAATATTGAACTCCCTAATGATTTCCGAAATGAAATTTCCTTGTGTCTACCTCCAAATAATATTCAGCGTACCAAGTCCGTTAATTTCAGTCCTGCTGCCATAATCGGGTCAGAAATGTTTTCACATGTATCACCAGAGTACAAATGACAGCTCCACCAATGCACTCCTCTTTGATACCTTGTGTACGCGATACTATCGCCATCTGTATACATGCATATGGCTGTCCCATAACTTTTGTTACCGCAGTATACAAGGGAAAGTTGTTACCTCCATGTTCCCAATCTTCATATCTCTGGTTCAAATGGCTCTGAGCACTATGGGACTCAACTGCTGAGGTCATTAGTCCCCTAGAACATAGAACTAGTTAAACCTAACTAACCTAAGGACATCACAAACATCCATGCCCAAGGCAGGATACGAACCTGCGACCGTAGCGGTCTTGCGGTTCCAGACTGCAGCGCCTTTAACCGCACGGCCACTTCGGCCGGCTCTCTCTGGTTAATTTCGTTGTTTCCGACGGTGAAACACATTTTACAAGGCAACATTTGTGAATCGTTTACGGAAGATTAAGTACTATAAACGGAATAAACTTACAGAGACATCCAAAACCATATGGCTACCGCTAATTACACAAAGAAAGACTGAGGTCATTAGGACAGATGATGAAGAAATTGAAGAAGTGTATGATGAGATAAAACAAATTATTCAGGTAGTGAAGGGAGACGAAACTTTAATAGTCATGGGTGACTGGAATTCGACAGTAGGAAAAGGGAGAGAAGGTGAATATGGATTGGGGGAAAGAAATGAATGAGGAAGCCGTCTGTTAGAATTTTGCACAGAGCATAACTTAATCATAGCGAACACTTGGTTCAAGAATCATAAAAGAAGCTTGTATACATGGAAGAATCCTGGAGATACTAAAAAGTATCAGATAGATTATATAATGGTAAGACAGAGATTTAGGAACCAGGTTTCAAATTGTAGGACATTTCCAGGGGCAGATGTGGACTCTGACCACAATCTATTGGTTATGAACTGTGGATTAAAACTGAAGAAACTGCAAAAAGGTGGGAATTTAAGGAGATGGGACCTGGATAAACTGACTAAACCAGAGGTTGTACAGAGTTTCAGGGACAGCATCTGGGAACAATTGACAGGAATGGGGGAAAGAAATACAGTAGAAGACGAATGGGTAGCTCTGAGGGATGAAGTGGTGAAGGCAGCTGAGGATCAAGTAGGTAAAAAGAAGAGGGCTAGTAGAAATCCTTGGGTAATAGAAGAAATATTGAATTTAATTTATGAAAGGAGAAAATATAAAAATGCAGTAAATGAATCAGGCAAAAAGGAATACAAACGTCTCAAAAATGAGATCGACAGGAAGTGCAAAATGGCTAAGCAGGCATGGCTAGAGGACAAATGTAAGGATGTAGAGGCTTGTCTCACTAGGGGTAAGATAGATACTGCCTACAGGAAAATTAAAGAGACCTTTGGAGAAAAGAGAGCCACTTGTATGAATATCAAGAGCTCAGATGGAAACCCAGTTCTAAGCAAAGAGGGGAAAGCAGAAAGGTGGAAGGAATATATAGAGGGTTTATACAAGGGGAATGTACTTGAGGACAATGTTATGGAAATGGAAGAGGATGTAGATGGAGATGAAATGGGAGATACGATACTGCGTGAAGAGTTTGACAGAGTACCGAAAGACCTGAGTCGAAACAAGGCCCCGGGAGTAGACAACATTCCATTAGAACTACTGACGGCCTTGTGAGAGTCAGTCCTGACAAAACTCTACCATCTGGTGAGCAAGATGTATGAGACAGGCGAAATACCCTCTGACTTCAAGAAGAATATAATAATTCCAATCCCAAAGAAAGCAGGTGTTGACAGATGTGAAAATTACGAACTATCAGTTTAATAAGTCACAGTTGCGAAATACTAACGCGAATTATTTACAGACGAATGGAGAAACTGGTAGAAGCCGACCTCGGCGAAGATCAGTTTGGATTCCGTAGAAATGTTGGAACACGTGAGGCAATACTGACCTTACGACTTATCTTAGAAGAAAGATTAAGGAAAGGCAAACCTACGTTTCTAGCATTTGTAGACTTAGAGAAAGCTTTTGACAATGTTGACTGGAATACTCTCTTTCAAATTCTAAACGTGGCAGGGGTAAAATACAGGGAGCGAAAGGCTATTTACAATTTGTACAGAAACCAGATGGCAGTTATAAGAGTCGAGGGGCATGAAAGGGAAGCAGTGGTTGGGAAGGGAGTGAGACAGGGTTGTAGCCTCTCCCCAATGTTATTCAATCTGTATATTGAGCAAGCAGTAAAGGAAACAAAAGAAAAGTTCGGAGTAGGTATTAAAATCCAGGGAGAAGAAATAAAAACTTTGAGGTTCGCCGATGACATTGTAATTCTGTCAGAGGAAGCACAGGAGTTGGAAGAGCAGTTGAACGGAATGGACAATGTCTTGAAAAGAGGGTATAAGATGAACATCAACAAAAGCAAAACGAGGATAATGGAATGTAGTCGAATTAAGTCGGGTGATGCTGAGGGTATTAGATTAGGAAATGAGACACTTAAAGTAGTAAATGAGTTTTGCTATTTGGGGAGCAAAGTAACTGATGATGGTCGAAGGAGAGAGGATATAAAATGTAGACTGGCAATGGCAAGGAAAACGTTTCTGAAGAAGAGAAATTTGTTAACATCGAGTATAGATTTAAGTGTCAGGAAGCCGTTTCTGAAAATATTTGTATGGAGTGTAGCCATGTATGGAAGTGAAACATGGACAATAAATAGTTTGGACAAGAAGAGAATGGAAGCTTTTGAAATGTGGTGCTACAGAAGAATGTTGAAGATTTGGTGGGTAGATCACGTAACTAATGAGGAGGTATTGAATAGGATTGGGAAGAAGAGAAGTTTGTGGCACAACTTGACTAGAAGAAGGGATCGGTTGGTAGGACATGGCCTGAGGCATCAAGGGATCACAAATTTAGCATTGGAGGGCAGCGTGGAGGGTAAAAATCGTAGAGGGAGACCAAGAGATGAATACACTAAGCAGATTCAGAAGGATGTAGGTTGCAGTACGTACTGGGAGATGAAGGAGCTTGCACAGGATAGAGTAGCATGGAGAGCTGCATCAAACCAGTCTCAGAATGAAGACCACAACAACAACAGGACAAGTACGTCAGAAATAAGGTATAGGAGTATCCTGGTCTAAAAGTACCGTACAACCAATCCTCACTTGTATTTATTTACGGAATGATTCCGTTTGCTAAGAGAGGTCAAAGGTCTAAGAGGGAATGTGTGTCACTTACGTGGCTGTTGCCAGTCTGGATACCGTTTCTGATACAGATGTAGTGCGGGTAGCATAAAACGGATCGATATGGCCAGCTGAATCACGATGTATGTTCACACTCGTCACGCAGCATTGCAAGGATGGAGTGACAACTCACTAAAGGGTCTGCTGCAACCTGTTTCGAAAGCTTATGTATGGCTTAATGCGGCCAGGAAACAGGGACACAGATTTCTCAAATTATGAAAAGTGACTCAAAAAGAATTTAATACCTAATCTGTTGTCTCATACCACTCTCATTGTAGATAACATCCCTTTCCATAATCAACTGACTAATGCTCCAACATCAAATTTCACGATGTGAGAAATGATGTTCTGGCTAACAGAAAAGGGAATTCTTTTCTACAAAGACATGCTGAGACCCTAATTGAATTGGTTCAAATGGCTCTGAGCACTATGGGACTTAACAGCTGTGGTCATCAGTCCCCTAGAACTTAGAACTACTTAAACCTAACTAACCTAAGGACATCACACACATCCATGCCCGTGGCAGGATTCGAACCTGCGACCGTAGCAGTCGCGCGGTTCCGGACTGCGCGCCTAGAACCGCGAGACCACCGCGGCCGGCCCTAATTGAATTCATTGATCAAAATGAATCAGGTTCATCATTTATAAAATAGGTAATATTTTAACCGAACATGGTCATACTGTGTTGCGGCTTCCTCCATACCACCCAGGACTGAATCCTGTAGAGCAGATATGAGCAAGAATCAAGAATGGCGTTTCTGAACGTAACGTGGAATTCAGAATGGACGCGTTATTAACAGTTACTGATGAACAAATTGCTTCGATAACAACAGAAGGCCGGCCGGAGTGGCCGAGTGGTCCTAGGCGCTACAGCCTGGAACCGCGTGATCGCTATGGTAGCAGGTTCTAATCCTGCCTCGGGCATGGATGTGTGTGATGTCCATATGTTAGTAATTTTTAAGTTCAAAAATGGTTCAAATGGCTCTGAGCACTATGGGACTTAACAGCTGTGGTCATCAGTCCCCTAGAACTTAGAACTACTTAAACCTAACTAACCTAAGGACATCACACACATCCATACCCGAGGCAGGATCGAACCTGTGACCGTAGCGGTCACGCGGTTCCAGATTGAAGCACCTAGAACCGCACGGCCACACCGGTCGGCAATTTTTAAGTACTTCTAAGTTCTATGGGACTGATGACCTCAGAAGTTAAGTCCCATAGTGCTCATAGCTATTTGAACCATTTTTTTGAACAAAAATAAAATTGAAGAACAGTATACTTCCAGTGAAGATTTACTGAACCAAGCGCTGGAGAAGATCATAGATGTGGAAAGTGGTACAGAGCCACAGTGATGAAAGCAATACTGCTTATGCAAGTGAAGATGAAAGTGAATCAGCAGACACTGGCAGTGGGGGTGAAACAGACACGGCTGCTGAAAATGAAAAGTAGGACGGATCACTTTCTAAATGTCTTTTCTGTGTGGGAATAGTGACAATGAAAGATACATTGCATCAAGTCAAATTATGAACTGTATCTAAAAAATCTGCGAACTTCTTTCTACCACTGCAGCTACTGTTTGTACGTTTCACACGCCTATGTTTGTAAAATAAACCACCTTACATTTCCGTATGAATTTTCGTGCCGTCTCTAATCCCTTTGCTCTTCCGCTACACTGCAGTACCTCTTTCAGTCCCTTACATTTTGCCTGTTGCACACACGACTGTCCTCCTCTGTTGCATGACGTGTAGCTCTGCGGGATCTCTGATGAGTGGCATCAGCTGTATGTGACACACCTGAAAAAAATTGTGAAGTCCGTTCCTCGCCCAGCTCAGGCCATCTAAAGGCTTGAGACGGTGTTACGAGCTATCAGCATGATGTGTACTATGGGTGACAATTTTTTCGTCCGGTTTGCTTAAATAAATCAGTAAGCATTCCCGAACAACGGATAAAAACTCGTCGATAAGGCCTATATCATCCCTCCACATCCTTACATCATGTTATGTGAGATCCTTTTGTTTGCACTTTTGATGACTGCTGCCGATTCGCCTCGCAGCCAGCTTCCATCACATACGAGACCCACGTAGATCGCTTTCCCTGCTCGCAGCCATCCCGCTAACAGAGTTTTCGAGTGAAACTTTCCACAGCACCCTAACCCAACTTTCCAAATTATTCGCGATCCGGATCACAGTTCCCGCAAACAATAATCCAGTGCTGAGCCTCCCCTTCATTTCAGCGTAACCCGTTTCTGCTGGAATTCGTATTCACGGCCCATTTCATCCTCCTCCTTATCGACTTGGCCCGCTTGTGCGGATACCGTTCAACAGAGAAGCAATACCGACCACCCATTGAGGACAGATCTCCCTTACGAAGTCAACGAGCAGTGAAATGCGTTATGTTCGGATCGTGGCGGTGTTCGTGTTTCATGTCCCGGTGGCGCTCGTTCTATTAGCCACAGAATACTTTCTTTGAAGTCGGCGACAGACTGAGGAACAACCTCAGTGCGGTTTCTGAAGTATCTATACAATCCTGCTACTGACTGCTAAATCTCTACCTGCGTAACCAAATTCTGAAAATATTCTTCTCTTATTCCTACCTCTACAGTGCGAGCCCAAACTGCTCCAACAAAATTTCGGAAGGTGTTCAGGGACATTTTCTGAGTATTTTTGTATGAAGCACATATGGTCTATCCAGGTGAAGAAAACTGACAACGGACGGAAGAGCTTTGTGCTGAGCCCACGCCCCTCCATACTGCATCCAATGCCTCCATAGGCAGGGGATGACACGGTGGTCGGTCGGTACCGATGTGCCCTCCAGAGCCTGTCGACGGAGCTCACGTTTATTGCCGGTGGTGTACGGTTACTCGATACAGAGTAATTACATTTTGTTTGATTTCTTACGGTCATTTATCTTCGTATCCTTGAACTTACGTGCGCAATAATTCGAAAAACAACAGCAGGCACTTTGCGTCTTGTTTCGAAACAGACCTTTTCCATTCACGCACGGTACTTACTGCTGTCAACTAGTAATGTCCAATTCACTATGCGCTCTCAAGCTTGTATTCAGTACTGCTCGGGTTTGTTTTTCACCATCTGTACTAGTTGTGCCTTAATAGTAATCCGCAGCAGTATGGATATGTTTCATTATGAACGGTTGGCCGATGTGCGTCTCGTTATGGCAGAAGGATGGTGTTCTACTGAGCTTTTCACACGACGATGACTACCACACCTCGGAACATTTACACCGTCTGAGGAGGTCGCATTACTCTGTTTTGCTGATTCCGTGCAACAAGCTTTTTCATTACAGTGAAAATATTTGCACAGAAGACGATGTTGTTGGGGTAACAAACTGAATAAATCATAATTATATCACTGTTCTGTAATTATCCGCCGGAAACCACGGACGCCTTATACCAAAATAATCATAAATTATCCCAGAACACACTTTTAAATGTTGTAGTTTGGAAATTCGGTTTCATCATGTATAACGTAGTTGACACAGGATGTTTAAGGAGGACTCGTACTAGTTCCATGTAAACTTAATTATGTATATAGATAGTTCATCCATCCCGTCAGTCGAGAGCCTCGACAATTTTTTCCTGTTATCGACATCGATACTGGCAAGAAATCGGTTCCGGGAATTCAAATGTTATGTTTAAACTTTTTCCGTAATTTAGCATTCGCTGATGCAATTTTTCATGTATTTTACTGACTTTGGAGTTATATTCACATGCTATGCTAACTGGCAATTGCAGATGTGGTGACATAGTCTGCTCTCATACCTGTTGCGATTACAGGTAAGATTTGACGGCAGTCTGAAGAGAAGAGAAGGGTACAGATGACCAAAGACCTATTTTTACGCAAATGTCGAACTGTTCTGTGCAATGCTTCAACGGATATTTTATAGAATATCGGAACCTCGTCCCAAGCAATGGAAGTGCAATTCTGCGTCAGCTACTAGTATTGCTTTACTGCGAAACGTTGACAGGTGCTGTACGTTTCGTAGATGTAGCCTATCAGAGACGTTTGTACGTAGAATCAGCAGTTCGCAAAAAACCTGACGTGGCACGCTGGCCAGGCGGTGTTACGCCTGTCACCGCTACGTGGCAAATGCATCGTTTCGACTGCAGCCTGGGACTCCTTCTTAGCTCAGCTAATTATCACGAAACATTTGTAAATTATCTAGGCAAACCTTTCTCGTGAATAACTCCACCTGTTACTGAAAAGCAATACAAATCCCTACAGTAGTTCCGGAGATTTTACACACTTTGAGAATGCAATATAAGTTCGTAATGCCATAAAAGTATTTTTTATGTGATATAATTACAAATTAACCATTTTCGGGTTTTTTTCTTTCACTTGCGCTGTGAAACCTTGCTTCTTGCCAAATTTCATGGTTTTAGGTCAACAGGAACTACGGTAAAGGTTTTGGTGAGTGATTTTACAAGTGTTAAAAAAGGCGCGTCTTTTGATTGCATTGACATAGAAGCTTAAATGTTTTACACAGTCACTGGATTGCAGACTAGACTATAGTACCGGACATATTTCAACTTAAAACCACTACACGTTTAAGACGTTTAAGACAAGAGGGGATCTTAACAGTGAGACACGCGGACAGGCAGACAGACAATCTTAAAAGGATTCCGTTTTTACCGATTGAGGTACTGAACCGTAAAAAGTGCGTAAGCTGTCATTACCTCAAATGACTCTGCTGGCACGTTTCGACGACTATGTATTCTCGTCCTTTCCATGTTTACATAATATATGACATAACTGAAATGAAGATTAGAAAAAGGAATTCTCTGTCTAATAATTTGGGCAACCGTCCATTCTTTAATTACAGTGATTTTGTAACGTCTAGAGACAAAAGGCATTAGCACCAGGTCAGTCACAAATGTTACAACTCAGCACAGTATTTAGACGAAACATTGTCATCCAAACAGCTGTGCACTGTTTATCAAGAGATGGCATGGAAGGACTCACGTGACTCACGGCCGTAAGTGTGCCTGTCTCGTGTACATGAATGTAATGAGTGCGTGCATACGGTAGTGTGTGTGTTGTTGCTGTTGATGTTCTTGTTAAAGGCGATATCAGGAAAGCGAGAAGGGGAAACCGATACCAGAGTATAGCATACTGTCCTCGAAAAGCACCAAAGTAACCGTCCAGCTTTAAGCACCGTTCCTGTCCCGAAAGAAATCGCAACGACTCAACAGGCTTGTCGTTGTAGTCCAGTCAATGAAGGAAAATTAGGGGAAAAGTTTTGAAGTATGGTGTCAGCATGAGGGGGAGGGGGGGGGGGAAGTGCGTATGAAAATCACTATTTAATGCTTTTCTTGAATAACTAGACAACAGCGGCGTCTGGTACAAATGTTTCCAGTATAAAATTAAACTACATTAAATTTCCCAGAATTGTGCTGTTCATTCTTTTTTCTAGGACTAATAGTTTCTGCGTTTTAGGGGATGGAAAAATTGCAGATTATTAAAAATAGTCTTTCAATAGTATAAAATCAATGTTTATTGTTAAAGAAGTGGGTTAAAAACAGATATTAAATGCGTGTACAAAATCTAAGTTCAGTAGATCCATAGTAAGGAGTAAATTGTGTTCAGGGGGTGTAACAGGACGGGAGGTGGCGGGGTTGGAGGGTAGAAGCGCGAGGGAACATAGGTCGCCGGATTGTGGTCAGGCATTTTCCACCATCATAGGTCTGCAAACTGAAGAGCGAGTAGGTGAGTTCCCACTCTACCTACCTCACTACGTCACAAGAGGCAAGTACAGGCTGCTGCACAAAAGTTGTACCGACGCTCTCCATAGCGCGCCTTATGAACCACTGAAAAAGCAGTGAATAGACGTGCAACGAGGTATTTTATTTTCCACAAAGTATATTAACACTGTATGGAATACAAATACGAATTACGAGTAATATTAACGCAAGAAAAGTATGCGGAGCGGATCAAACTTAAATTTCTGCACAATTTTCTATAGTGCTACAGGGTAAATACATTCTTACCCATCCTGTACGAAGTTGTAGCGTTCTTCCGAGAAAGGCAGCCTCCCTCGCCATGAGCGTTACTCGCTTTTCAGTTTGCAGGTAGAATGTATTGCTAGGATTTCCTGTCCGGTCCTCTCATGTGAGAACACAGAACAACTTCACTGCGCTCGTTTTTATATTGTGGAGTTACTTTCAGTTTATTAAATAAATAGTTATTTTCTCTTGTTAAGTGAGCTTTTACGTAAAATATATTTCTATAAACAATGACTGATATATAATTTGTAAGTGCGATGTAAGTGACCTTTGTAGTGTTGGCGGGAAAGGTACTGCATTTGTAAATGTGGCACTTTGCTGCTGTCTGCTGTCGACGGTGTACAGTAAAGCCGTATAGTTGTGTTGTTGTCACTGGAAATTATTGCACTTCTCTTACTATTGACTGTATTACTAGTAGTCTGCATAAATCTCCTCCATTTCCATTCACTTGTAGAGATGGCTGCAGTAAGTGGAGCCACTTAACCACAAAGTTGTGGTGTGTTTCCCAAGGTGCGTGTAATACATCTGATGGAAAGGGGCTAAATCTAGACCAGTAATCTAATGAATTGCATTGCTTGACTTATGTTGAAGTACCTGCAGTTCCATAACATGTAAATGATCTATTTCTGTTTCCAAAAGGCACAATTTAAGCCTCTGCACCTCTCCAGATGTAGGGAGACCTGAGGCAGGAGTGATGCATTTTATAGCCCTCCTGTTGTGAACAGTATTCCAGCCAGTGATAGTGAAGACAATGAAACTGACGTTGTCAAATACATATTGACAGCACGTCACACTTGGTATTAGTTCTCGAGTGTGGTAGACAGCTAACAGCACCAGCTGTTGACCTTTTTTAACATCGTAGCTCACTTAACAATTCCAAACACGTACTCGTTTAGTAAACTAAAAGTAGCCCACCTCACCTCCCCTTGCTGGCCAAACACTAGTGATGGAAACTTTCTCGCCACCGGAATTCGAGCTGGCTACTTCAAGTCGTGCGGCACACTGGAGACGTACTTCCTCGACAGAGACCACTTAGATGAGTTTTCGGGGTGATATGTTGTGTCTGGTTTTCTTCTTCAAGTCATATTAGTGACTACAGGTACATTTGCTTACACCGCGTCTGTTGTCGTCCAAAGGACAGTGAGCTCTGTTTCGGTTCCTTAGTACAAGGGAACATACAATCACACTCCAGCAAAATATTTCGCAAACACAACAAAAAAATATAATATAACTTAATACTGACAACTGAAGACACCAATATCCTCGGAAAATACGTCATGTTGTCTTACGTAATTAAGAATGGTGACTGCAATTGCAATACGAAAAAATTCCGTTAACTGACTGATGAGAGCCTAGGAATGTGGATCAATATAAATACAACCAATACGCTGAAGCATCACCCATCAAACAAAACGAGCTCCTCAATCGATGTCATATTATTCATCATTAGATTCCGATAACAACGAACAAAAACTGCGTTATGTCCAGTTTTCTTAGATTAATTATCATTCAAAACATATTCATAGTTTACACACCTCGATAAAGAAAACCCACCGACGATGGCAAAAAGTTACTGAAACGTATCTGAGTCTACTTAAAAAAAAATAGTTTTAATGTAACAAGCGGGCTTATATCCAGTAACTTAAGTCATATTAATTTATCCGCATGTTACTTTTAGTGTAAACACAATTCATTGTTTCCATGTAAATAACAAATGTACGTAAGTTTAACGAAATTCATGAGTTCTTTCAAGTCAGCCGTATAGAAGCAGAAAATAAAAAAAATTCTCTTGTATAGGAATATTTTCCAGCAAACGAATGTTTGATGTTTTGAAATGTTTGGGTGACATTCTTTCATTTCTCAGCAGTGTGAAAATATTATCATGTTATGTTTGTCGAGATCATCCGTTATGAATTTTGCTTTGGACATCAATAAATTCTACTGTCATTGCTACTATATCAATTTCGATAATATATTCCAAATTTTTTTATCATGGGTGGTGTCTCATAAACTCTTCAGTCAGCTCTGCGTGAAGGGAAGTTACGTAGTGTTGATGATCCGTCTCGTGCGAACGAAGTTCGGTCGGCAGAGCACTTGCCCGCGGAAGGCAAAGATCCCGAGTTCGAGCCTCATTACTGCACAAAGTTATAATCTGCCAGAAAGTTTCACTGGAAGATACGTTCGAACAATGTCGACTTAAGATACGATGTACGGAATATCGTCAAAATCAGAAATTAATAACTGTTTTCATTCCTGTGAAGCCACCATGAAACAGCATTGTTCTATAGTTTCATTAAAAATGTATGTGTTTATTGGTCGTCGTAAACCTGTAGATTTACTAATTATGGTAGTTGTCCCAATTTTACGCACAAAGTTATTTGTATAGAACTTTTGTAGGACACAAGGCGGAAGCCACATCTGTGAATTTCAGTAACGTGTTAATTATGTCGATTAACAACACAATTGAGGTTTCGCTTCAAAGTATTACCCTGCTTGACAGTCTCCTTGATTTTCAAAGCTTCAAACTGCTCTTCAAGTACATTTCCTCACATCTACGTTTTTAATTAAAGAATGTTATGTTTTGCTAAGGTAGTACAAGGAAGGATGAAGCTCCTTCATATGTGGGTCTGCAGCTGTTGGCTTTCCTTTTTCAGTACTGTGACTTCAAACATCTCACTACGTTTAATTACAGCGAACAAATAACTTAAAAAGATGGTTGTGAAAGATAAATATACATGTACAGCTTCATACGTATCATAATTGAAGTTCTAGGATCGTTTGACTGAGGTCTCCTTTTGATCCTTCAGCTGAAAGTGTCAGTTGACAGTATTATGGTAAAATTTATTGTATAAAGTTATAGACCTTTAAAAGTGCCTGATGAGTTTAAGAGTAAACAGTGATCTCAGTAGCACAACATACTGGGCTGTGTAGAACTTTTTGTTGAATTACAAATCATTGTTGCTTCAATTCAACTATGACAAAGTAGTCTAGAATGGTTCATTTTTGAACATTCTTTATAGCCACATAAGACTCGAGTCTGGTTGGAAACCTTTATGTTGTTTAAGAATTATCAGAAATTTTAGAAATTTTCTATGATATTCGAAATTCTTTTGTCAAGACTTATCATACACACTGGCTGACAAAAAAATGAAGTACTCACAAGGGAAACTCCCTGTCGTACGCCCCCCCCCCCCCCCCCCCGGGAGATTTAGCGATAAGAGGGTCCAGTGGACAATCCGTCAAAAACGGAATACAGGTCAAGCATGAAAACAGGAATGAGGTGTATTGCACTGTGACAAAAAAAGAAAGAAATAGAAACAGTGAGCGGCCCAAGAACAAGAAGTGCAATATAGAACAGGCGGAAAGGGAAATAACGTCGGGGTTAAATGGTTATCTGGTACGGTAGCTCAGCGCGTTAAGTGAGAGGGTTAGGTGATCTCTGTAATAAGAAACTGAGTGAACGGATGAACTTGAATGGATGTCATGGGATGTCCGCCCCAAACAAATGCAGCGAACCATTATGAACAAAATGTGATTAAAACAAAAATGGTTACAGTGATGGACTACCAAGCGTGCCAGCCGTGTTCACACCAACCTCGTGCAAACTTTTCTTTTTCGCTGTTCACCTTATTCCAATTGTCTGTGTCGCAGTGTAAATTCTGTCTGCAGCAGCGAGGCGTAAGGGAGGGACATATAATGACAGTTGATTTTCACAACTACAGCCGAAAGGAAGTGGCTTTCGAATGGGAACGGCAAACGTTTGATGACAAGGTGGCAAGTCAACCGAATCCTCCACCGGAAAACACGTCTGGTGTGTCATACACGGCATTAGCGACAGTACGTGTGTCATATGATAGGAATCTCTTATCGACGCAAGTAATCTGTACGACTGATTAGTGAATGAGATACGCCTCCTTGCCCGACGTAGGTGTTTGTATGAATGTGAATATGATCACTACCGAGGAAATGATGAAAATGTAACTGTTTGCCACATAAGCTGCAACAAATGAACGCAACATGCGAGTGCAGGCTTTCTCGGCGAATTTCATATATGAAGTCTTCACGGGCTGTCAGCCGAGTAGCATCGTCGTCTCGTAGCAACGTTTCGATGGAATGGGTCTCTTATCATCTTCAGGCGAAGATGATAGAGAGGCATTCCATCGAAACGTTGCTACGAGACGACGATGCTACTCGGCTGACAACCCGTGAAGACTTCTTAAATGAACGCAACAGTTTCACAATCACACACTTGCTCTGTGTTCTGTCAAAACACATGTTTTTAACGTTTTTGAAGTTGCGTTCCGTTTTGGAAGCCTTGACTGTTGAATTCCTTACTTGTAACATTGTTCACATCTGTTTATTTGATGTTTTCATTTCTGTATATGGTATCTCACCTGCTCTCACTATTCATCACGTTTACTTACGACGGTAACGTATTCTTACCATATGGCTCATATTCTGTAACCAATGTATAGTATGAGAACTGCCAAGACTACAGAAAGAGCACAAAGATTTCAGTGACTGGACGGACAGTTCATAATGTTGTAAAAAAAAGTGAAACAACGGAGTTTTGAAGAAGGTTCTCACGCTTGGCAGTCCAACACCATGACCACTTACCCACGACGCCGTTGCTGGTTCAGGATGCTCTTTATTCCACTTCTTGTTCTTGGAACGTTCACTGTTTCTAAGAGAGTCGTCCACAAAATAAGTTCCGTTTCTATTTCCAACCGCGGCACTGCTGCCATCGCAGTTCCGAACATACGCGACAGTTACTCTGAATCAAGAAGACATGTACGCCATTTTCAGATAGCTGCTGCCGACGTGTGCTTTGTAGTGCTTCTTTATAATGTCAGCCGTAATTGAAAATGCCGCAGCGTGTGAAATCAGATCTATGATTCGTTTTATAAATGCAAAGAAAGTTAAACCAAAGGAAATTCATCGGCAAATCTGCGAGGTTTACGGACAAAATGCTATCAGTGATTCAATGGTTAGAAGATGGGTCAGACTGTTCAATGAAGGACGTGATCAAGTGCATGACGAAGAACGAAATGGATGCCCGTCTATGGTTACTGATGAACTGGATCACACAATTGAAGAGAAGATTAAGCACAACCGTAAGTTTACACTTAGTGCCCTTGCTATGGAAGTTCCGCAAATCTCACGATCACTAATTCATGAAATTGTTACTGAAAAACTGAAATTTCGAAAACTTTGCTCTCGTTGGGTACCCAGAATTCTTACTGAACAACACAAAAACAACGGATAGGCAGTGCAATTCAGTTTTTGACACGCTACAATGAAGAAGGCGATGGTTTTCTTTCTCAGATAGTCATGGGGGATGAAACTTAGGTATCGTACGACGCCCCTGAAACAAAACAGCAATCAATAGAATGGAGGCACACTTCATCCCCAACAAAGGTTAAGCCTAAGCAAATCGACACCTCGAAAATTCATGTGCGCCGTTTTTTGGGACAGAAAAGGCATTTTGCCGATTCATTTCTTACCACGATGCCAAACAATCAATGCACATGGTTACAGCGAGACCATTAAAAAATTGGGCCGCTCAATACAGAACAAGCGCCGAGGATTACTGTCAGAAGGTGTTGTTTCTTTCCACGATAATGCCCGACCTCACACGACGAATGTGACCAAACAAATCTTAAGGTAATTTCACTGGGACGCGTTTCATCCTCCATATAGCTCGGACCTCGCTCCTAGCGACTTTCTTCTCTTCTTACACCTAAAATCTGTCCTTGGTGGTCAACACTTCAACGATGATGACGAGCTGAAATAATATGTTACCATACGGTTGAAAACATATGAATGGTTCAGATGGCTCCGAGCACTATGCGACTTAACATCTGAGGTCATCAGTCCCCTAGAACTTAGAACTACTTAAACCTAACTAACATAAGGACATCACACACATCCATGCCCGAGGCAGGATTCGAACCTGCGACCGTGGCAGTCGCGCTGGTTCCGGACTGCAGCGCCTAGAACCGCGTGGCCACCACGGTCGGCGAAAACATATGAAGAAGGCATACAAAAACTTGTGCCACGCTAAGACAAGTGTCTACAAAATTTCGGAAGCTATGAAGAAAACTAATTTAACAGTTGTAGATTTTTGTACAATTAATATTTTCTCTGTATCTGTACACGTTTGTTTTATATAACCAAACGGAACTTACCTTGTGGACTTACCTCGTATTTTGTTATTTTTCACAATTCAGTACATCTTTTCCTGTTTTCGTGATTAATCTGTGTTCAGTTTCTGACGGGTTATCCACTAAGCCTGAGGGGCGGGTGCGATGGGGAGTTTCCCTTGTCAAAATATAAAGTCGGATGGCAGACCAAAGGCACGCGATTGGTGGATATGTAAGTAAGTAGTCATGCAGTTATGTGTGACAGTATCAGAGGGCATTAGCGTTATTCGTGTTTAATGTTGTTACCTGGTCTGGTAGGGTATAAGGGGCGTAAACATTGACAGATACCGAATGAGCACTTTGAAGGGCGCGGAAATTCCCCGTACGTGTGTGCGACAGCATTATCAGTACACGAGAGAGTTTGAAACGGGACACATTTTGCGTCTCAATTTTTTCCGGCTGTCCAACTCGTGTAACATACGGATTTGTGGCGGACTCAGATATGACGGTGGCCATATGACTGATTGCCTGGGAACACGAGGGCAGGCATACGGCGCGTGCCATCCAACAACAGGTAATGGACTCACTGGAACATTCCGAGGCATCCCGTACAACTGCTTGGGGACGTGCAGCAGCCACATTAGAGAAATACCGTCCCGTGGCTAGGCTGCCGTTAACATTACAACGGCTGCGTATGGAGTTGCATCGTGAACAGGAAGAGTGGACTGCTGATGAATGGTTCCATTCTTCCAACACTTTGGAGAGACATCGGAGAGATGTCGGGTACGACTCTAGGTCACAGCAGACAGTGATTAAGGGAACTCTGGCGACGCCTCGATATCCTGCACACTCACGTGTTTCCTCTCACGTGACGGTAGTGCAGTGCCATTTCTCAAAAGAACAATGCTTGTTCGCATATGGCACGTGTCTCTATGAACTGTTTGCGCTATTTTGAGGCACTTCCGTGGGCATCAAGATGCCCTCATCTGTCCCCGATAGAACACGTGCGGGACCAGCTCGGACGTCATTTCCGTCCAAGTGCCAGTATCTAGGATATCAAGAACCAGTTACACCAGTTGTGCCCCAGCTTACCTCAGGAGAGAATACAGCGGCTTTATGACGCCCTTCCCAACCAAGTCAGTGCTTGCATCTACGCCACATGGGGTGCAAGTGGTATCATACTGTTAATGCTTTGTAAATTCGACTCGATTTTATAATCAACGCGTGAAGTTTCATTTCGTTTCCTCCTTTTTTTTTCAGGCAGTGTAGATTATATTGCAAAAGAATCCCTATATGAATGGAAGCATGGAAAGCTTCTGAGAATTATAAGTGATAAAATTATTTGATACAAATGACTGTCCAGTGTCTGCTACAGTGCTAATGTGCCTTCCGTGTTCAGCACAACAAGAATAATAACTCTACTAAACCTACAACGAGCTTTGTGAAGATGTTGGTTTTTCACAGCGTGACACTCTCTAATTTATTGTTGGACAAGGGCCCCCCACCCCCCCCCCCCGCCCTTTAAAACCAGGTAACACTTAAACAAAATGAAACCGATGTTGCAAGCAACCGATAGAGATGTTGGTAACAGATTAATTATTGAGAACAATATGACCGCAGGCACTTCTACATATTAGTACAAATAAGAGGCACGTAAACATTACAAAATAATAAAGTCCACTCTTCATTGGTACTCATTGTCAAACGAGACGGAAGCACTCTTCGCTGAAGCGACCGCAAGCAACGAATTTCTAAACGTAGCTGCCCTTATAGCAAATATTTCCAGGTGCTATGCTTTCAATAAATGAACATACAGAACATCTCACGGTTGACTGTTGCCTAAGCATAATCAGTCAGTGGGAATTCGTATTTAATGTCGCACTTCTAGTTCACTGTTTTGTTCAACGACTTCACTGGGTAGTCGTAGTAACTGTTGTTGGGACAGCTCTCAATTCGCAACAACATTGGTCGCTGATGATCAGCAATGACGCTGCCCCTCGTACTATCGTGATCATTACTCATATAATGAAATTATATCAATCAAATGCGTGTTGGAACATGACAACTGCCCGACAATGCGATCACAAATACCGTGACCGACATTCATCTTTGCCATTGGCCGTACTGACGAACGAAACCCACTTATCCTTGGTACAACAGTGATACCTAGTTTCTGTGTTTTCTTTTGACACGTCAGACGGAACAGCTGGCAGGGGTAAACGTACGATGCACCTTTGATCCAAACTGAAATCCAGGCTACTGTGATTTGCGACTGTTTCCAGCGGCACCTGTTTGTTCTGAGGACGTTGTGAGCTACAATGCCCTGTGCTTTGTTGAGCTAATATGTCTCCGACTAAATATGTGTGTCATATGTATAATAGAATGGCACTCAAAAATATTAGTAATGAAATTAAGGTCCGCCCCCGGTAACTGAGTGGTCAGCTCGACAGAATGTCAATCCTAAGGGCCCGGTCCGATTCCCAGCTGGGTCGGAGATTTTCTCCGCTCAGGGACTGGGTCTTGTGTTGTCCCAATCATCATCATTTCATCCCCATCGCCGAAGTGGCGCCAAATCGAAAGACTCGCAACCGGCGAACGGTCTACCCGACGTGAGGCCCTAGTCACACGACACCAATGAAATTACGTACCCAGCAAAAGTTAATCTCACTGAAACGTAGACGAGTCTAGATAGATAGGCTTTCTGGACTAATGACGTAACGGAAAGGACGTTCCAACAATCGTAAATATACTGTTGAAAGTAAAGTAATTTATTAGTCACAAAGCCAGCCTCGTTAGCTGGGTGGTCAGCTCGTTTTAATACCCTACAGCGGGCCCGGGTTCCATTTCCGGCTGGGTTGGAGATTTTCTCCAATCAGGAAGTGGCTGTTGTTGTGTCATCATCATCATCATCGACACGCAATTCACAAAGTGTGGCGTCAACTGAAAGGACTTGCAATTCGACGGCCAAACTTCCCGAGGTGGGGACTCCCGGCCATTTTCATTAGTGACAAACAGTAATGGATTATTTGTATGACCCATGGTCTTTCTGGTGAAGGTTTTACGTTTTTCTTGAGGTTCATTTGTGATGCGGCAAACTTGTGTCTATTTTGTACACAAAACTGATCAAACGCATGGGAAATTATTAGTTCATAGTCGCTCTGTATACATACCGTTTGATGAGTTTTACATAGCATATAACCACTATCATGTAATGGGGAATGTGTCGTGCCTGAATGATATTGTGTGCAGGAACACATTATGTTTCATGGTCGGTGCTTCAGTTTAGTGAACGATTTCAGAATGACGTAAAGGAATGCGCACTAAGAACCGCCGTAAGCAGTTTCCGCCATTTTGTACTGTTTCCTTCTTGTCAGACGTAAGGATGTGTTCTGTGCAGTGTTAGGAAACATTATGAGTTCAGCATATTTAAGTACTGCACAATATATTAAAGCTATTGAAAGGATAATATTGACTCTCCACCTCCTGCGTTTTACAGTGAGTTACATCCAGTGTATTTTTAAAACTATTAACATAACGTGTGGGCGGTTGAATCTCACTTCGTCCGCTGTGCACCATCTTCTCTCTTAACGTAAAGTCTCTTTGCCCATGGCAAAGAGACTTTAAGTGATATTTGCAAATGAACTTAGTTTCATTAATTTTTCCCTGTGTTAAAAATGGAAATTTTGTTAGTTGTCCATATCGTCTATTTTAAAATGTTTTTAACTTGTAGATATTTTTTGATAATACATTTTCTTAATTTGATTTCACTTAATGGTTATTGGACGTAGTAGGTAAAAATGTAACACACAGATTATTAAATGATTTTCTCGATTGTAACCATGTTGTACCTTGGAAGAGTCTTTCACGTTTGGGATTTCAGAAAAGCACACATAAAGTGAATACTATCAATTTAAAACTGAATAAGAAAATATATATTTAACTTCTATTACAGGGCTGGCTAGAGGCAGAAGTCTGATAAAGGTTCCAAGGTACAGCACTCTCCCTTACATGTAAGGTTAAGGAAAATGGAAAGGAGAAACATTTTACAAACAATGAAGTGGAAGCAGCATATCGACGATAACGTAGCGGGAGAACAGTCGTTACTGAAAATAATCAAGTGGTATGGATCTCATATTTTAAGACACCTTTGATGAAGTATTTATGGGAGACAACGGAGTAAAGGTTTTAAGAAACTGCGTCAACAGTATCAATGCTCACAATTAAAATATTTCGGACTATTACGCCGTGGTGGAATTCACTTTAAAACTCACGTCTCGTCCCCATCTGCGGAGTGCATTTTCAAGGGGGATCGTAGCTTTGTTGAATGTCCGATTCACACCCTGGCTTGCTACTGACTACGGCAAGATTCCGCTTCCGCTTCCGCGCAGTGGCGTGACGTCACATTTTTTGAATACGCTAGCGCAACTGGCCGTTGTCGACTGCCGTCGACCGCTGTTTTTCTATCATCCCATGGAGGAAGACTGCCAAGGGCGTACCCAGGATCTGAACTAGGGGGGGGGGGGGGGGGGGGTGGCAGGTCATACTAGTCTCAGGAAACAAGGACTCGAGACAACATAGAGCACTTCTTATTAAATAAAACAGTAAACCAGTGAAAAACTGCTTTTAATAAACATTTTAAATACAAGAATGCACTTGTACAATCCGAGAAAATATGCAGCATTTCTTACTAAATAAAACAGTAAACTAGTGATAAACTGCGAATATCTTCTAGGGGAGGGGCAGCTGCTCCCCCCCCCCCCCTTGCACTCGCTGGGTACGCCCATGAAGACTGGTACACATCTTCTCCAAAACCGGAACCCAAATTTCATTCAGTTTTACGCCTTCCTTCCTATTAAAATTCCTGGGGTGTTTCACAATTTTTATGGCCCCTCTGTATAACCTTTCGAGGTATCCGTTTTTGGCTGCCAGTACTTGAGTCCGGTGAAAATGAATGTGGTGGTCTCCCTTCTGTAAAGCATGTTACGCAACAGCTTGTCTCCCCTCTTCTGCAATTGCTCTTGTGGTCTTCGAATCGGTTTTTGACTGTTCTTTTTGTAGTACGCAAGTGCACCTCCCCACAACTTCACGGAGTCCTATAAATTCCAGCTTTTTCCAGCGGTTGTCGAGCATCCTTGGCCGATTTTAGGTGATCCTGTATCTTCAGTATGGGTGTGTAAATTACCGCGATGTCCCGCTTTCTCAAGATTTTTCTTTCTCAAGATTTTTCCTATGCAACCAGTCACGTCCTTAATGAATGGCAGGAAAACTTTCGATTTCACCGGCGCTTGAGCATCACTATGATTTCTACGCTCTTTTCATCTCAGCGAACGAATAACCATTCTTGAGCAATGCAGCGGAGAGATTTTTAAATTCTGCGTCAAGCAGTTCTGGTTCACAGATTTTCCTTGCTCTATCCACCAACGTTTTTATGAAGACTTGCTTTTGTTTAGGCTGGTGGTTCGAATACCGGTACAGGTAACGGTCTGTGTGCGTGGGTTTTCGGTAAACTGTGTGGACCAAGCTACCATCCTTTTTTATTGAAAACTAGTACATCACGAAAATTTAATTTTCTATCCGCCTCCTCCTCCTTGGTAAACTGAATCTTCGGATTCATCCCGTTCATATGTGAAACTGAATGAAATTTGGGTTCCGCTTTTGAAGAAGATGTGCGCCAGTCTTCCACCATGGGATGATAGTAACAGCGGACGACGGCAACGGTCTGTTACACTAGCGTATTAAAAACGTGTGACGTCACACCACTGCGCGGAAGCGGAATTTTTCTGTAGCCAGTAGTGTGCCAGGGTGTGAATCGGACATTCAACAAAGCTACGATCCCCCTTGAAAATGTACTCCGCAGATGGGGACAAAACGTCGGGTTTTAAAGTGACATCGGCATAGTATCCCGGAATATTTTATTAATTGTGACAATTTCTGTCTTGAAAGTTTACATTTTGCAATATCTTTGCAATGAATTCGGTTTTACGTTGGTAAATTCCTACTTATAATTCGTCGACTCACTTCCTTCATTTCTAAGATCGTGCAGAAAATCGTTTTCTTCGTGACCGAATCAATAAAAACAGCGACAAACTGAATGTGAAACTGTGGTCAAATACATTACGTATAAAAGGCAATGCCCCGACTCACTGACTCACTGCCTCACCATCGCCCAGCTCAAACCACTAAGGATAGAAACTCCAAATTTGCAGAGGGTGTTGATATTATGCCGTAGGTGTCATTTCAGAAGGGATTTTTTTGAAATTCCACACTTAAGGAGGCGAAACAGTGGATGAAACGTCTTTTGAAAATATGTCGCTATAAAAACAATTTTGAAGCTGCACCTACGGAAATGGATATTTGGTTCCTCGGTCAGAAATTTAAAAAAATACGTGTCTCAGCAATTTTGAAAGTGTAATGCGTATAGGGGTGAAATAGTGGTGAAAATTCTTCTTAATAAATCATTATTAAAGAACTACTGACGTATTTTTAAACCTACATCTATGAAAGTTGGTACTTGACTTCCGGTTAGAAATAAAAAAAACATACGTCTTTCAGTGTTTTTGGAACTGCAACCCCCTAAGCGATCGATATGTGAGATGAAAGTACTATGAAATTATTAACCATAAAAGCCTTTCCAAACCTAAATGTATGGAAATTTGTATTTGTCATCTCTGTCAGATATAAAAATATGTTTTTCACTGTTTTTGCAAATTCAGCCCCAAAGAGGGCGAAATAGTGGACGAACATTTTTAAGAAAATATTTCGTTATATCTAAGAAAAAAAGGAAAAATCCATGAAAATTGGTATTTCACTTCTCGGTTGTATATAAAGACATCTGTATTAGTAGATGGAAGTTCGTATGGAAATATCACCAAAAGAACGGAAAAGGCATGATTAACAAAAACTTTGGGCCCCAGCTACCAAGATAGTTTTTAGTCAGAACTACATTCGGAAAACACCATGCATTGAGGGCCTTAAATAGCGAGAAACGTTTAGAAGGTGTTGGAATTTTTGAACTAAATCAAAGAAAGCTGTTTAACAGTCACCACAACAAATTGACTTTGTTAGAATTATGTAGAAAAAGAAACGGTTCATAAATACATTAATTTTTCGGTAGGCCTAATTTGTGTTTTTAAAGTAATTTTTGATGTAATACTACGCAAACGCGAGCGATGCAGCAGGCGCTAAGCTAGTTCCAGACAATTGGAAGACGTAATCATATCTGGTGACGAAGATATCACAAAGAATGAAAATTATATATCACCAGCGGATCTGCAGTCACATTGAAACTAAAATTGAAAGAGATGAGGGCGACAAATACAACGTTTCAGAAAAAAGACTTGGCTACTGTCGTATTTCATAACGTCAATAGAGCGAATAAATTACTGGTGAAAGGCGTTCTGGAAGGATCATGGAGCAGAGACTAACGCCGAAGACGTAGTGGAGAAAGTATCTGGGGCATGGAACGCCGGAGATGACTTGCGCTCGTTCGGAGGAACTTCGGGAGATCTCGCTGACAAATCGCAAAAGCTCCTCTGCGAAGCCGTAACTCCCACAACTTGTTCTTCGTGTCGCAGTCTTTTCTCATATTTCCGTACTGCCGAGCGGAAGTTTCGCTCATCTAACGTCTGGAATTAACAACTGGAAACTTGAAGCTGATTTATGTTTTGCTAAGAGTACTTGCTGCTGCCACTGCAGAATGTTCGGCAAGCACGGTTAGGTCGCTTCGCTGTTAATGATAAGTAGCCAGTGGCTGCTGACACAATATGTTTACGAATTTACAGCGACTTTCATTTAAACTATGTAAGAGTACATAACTTGAGAACACAGCTGTCACGTACTGACGCCAAAATTCGTTGCTTACTATGCTGGATTGCCGAAATGCGGTTAAAGTAATCGCTAAATATGGAGTAGTCTCACACTGGTATTTGTAATTTACGAAAACTAGCATTATTATGAAACGAATAGACGAAATAGATTTCCAGTCTGAGTCCGTGATCGCCGGCCGATGTGGCCGAGCGGTTCTAGGCGCTTCAGTCTGGAACCACGCGACCGCTACGGTCGCAGGTTCGAATCCTGCCTCGGGGATGGGTGTGTGTGATGTCCTTAGGGTAGTTAGATTTAAGTAGTTCTAAGATCTAGGGGACTGATGACCTCCGATGTTAAGTCCCATAGTGCTCAGAGCCATTTGAACCATTTTGAGTCCGCCATCACTGTAAATATTTTGTGTTCCTAAAAGTGTATCGATCGCTTGATATATTTCTTTGTTTATAACGCCGTTTCGGCTACTGCCGACTTCATATCACAACTTGTAGCCTGCAAATCCTTCTTTTACAAGTTCTAGGTTTGATCTGGTGATAACAGTAGCCGAAACAGAGTTGTAAATAAAGACATAT
Source organism: Schistocerca piceifrons (assembly GCF_021461385.2). Classification (NCBI taxonomy): domain Eukaryota; kingdom Metazoa; phylum Arthropoda; class Insecta; order Orthoptera; family Acrididae; genus Schistocerca; species Schistocerca piceifrons. The sequence continues at coordinate 828,472,976 of NC_060138.1, forward strand.
GTCGAGTGGTCTAGGGGGTTTTATGCACAAAATATCATGAAGTTAATTACGTATGAGAACACACATTGTACAGAAACGTCTCCGTATACTTGCCGAACACAAAAGCTAATCCTTAGGCTGTGATGGAAAGCACAGTATATACACACAATGTTACGTTTCAACATCGAACTTACTAATCACCCTATAAAGAAATCTGCATTACGAAGCAGTACGAATGCACTTGAAAGTTTTGTTCAAGAACTCCGACAAAAAACGTTACGACCGCCATTCAACGCAATCGCTAACGCTAATACGATGTTACGAAGCGTCTGCCTCTCTCCTTTAGCTAAGTATTTTTTTCTCTATACCTCCATTCCACTGAAAACATAATTATACAATGAGGTAACAAAAGGTAAGGGATCTCCTTTTTCCAGGAGTAGTGCAGCAGCTCGACATGGCTTTGTTTCAACAAGTCGTTGGAAGTCCCCTGAGGAAGTATCAGCCATGCTGCCTTTATAGCCATCCATAGCAGGAAAGCGTTGCCAGTCCAGGATTTTGTGCACGAATTGACTTTTCAATTACATCCCATGAATTTTCGATGTCGGGGGCTTCGTCAAATCATTCGCTCGAATTGTCCGGAACGTTCTTCAAACCAATCGCGAACAAATGTGGCCTAGTGACATGGCGCGTTGTCATGCACAGAAATTCCACCGTTCATTCGAAACATGAAGTCCATCCGTGGCTGCAAATGGTCCAAGTGTGCATGCTCCTGGCTCTCGAGAAAGAACGCGTTCTGGCGCTCAGCCACCAGCCCCACTATATTACTCGCCCTTTGGCTAGCCACAGAGAGCTGGCTCAGCATTCACCATACTTGCAACGGTGTAAGAAGTAGTTGTTGCTGTTGTTGCCGTTGTTGTGTTCTTCCGTCGAAAGGCTGATATGGTGCAGCTTTCTACGCTAATCTGTCCTGGTAAACCATTTTCATCCTTGCATAGCTACTACAACCTTCACCAAGCTACATATGTTTCTTGTGGTCAAGCCTCGTTGTCCCTCTGCAGTTTTTATTCCCCATACTTTGGTATCGAATTCCCCATTCCTTGATGCTTCAGGCTATATCTATCAGTCGATGTCTTCTTTGAGTCATCCTATACCATAAATTTCTTTTCTCCTCTGATTAGATTCAGGAACTCTGTATTAGTTACGCGGCCAACCCATCAATCCTCAGCATTTCCCTATAGTGCCACATTTTAAGAGCCACTGTTCTTTTCTTGGGTGTATTGTTTTTAATCCTTGTAGCACTTCCGTACTAGGAAAAATACTTTCAGGAAAGATTTTTCAATATTTAAATTCGATGTTAAAGTATTTATTTTTTCAAAATCGCTATTCCTGCTATTGCAAGCCTATACATCATTTCCTCTATCCTTCGGCCATTGTCACTTAGTTCGCTACATAAACAGCAAAATCCATGTACTAGTTTTACTGTGTCACTTACTAATCCAATTCTCTCATCACTGCCTTATTAAATGCCACTACATTCCAGTACCCTTGTTTATCTGTTATTGCTATTCACCTCATAACCTCTCTTCAAGAAACTATACATGGCGTTCAAATGATCTTTCAAGTTCTTTGTAGCCTCTGAAAGAACAACATTGTCTTCAGCTAAAATGAAAGTTTTCATTTCTTATCATTGTAGTTGAAACAACTTGTAGATAACATTACAGTCGCTGTATTTTACCCCTGTGTAACAACATGTATAGGGACACGCGTATTTGCACCCGCGCTAGAGCTCAACAAAGACAGAAAATTTTATTGTGAGTTCCTTTAATTTTCAGTTACAGTTTAATAAAAATTCCAAGAGAAAATAGACATTACCATAAAACTTTTATCCATTATGGCTACTGCAACTCTTGTCAATAAAGTTTTCCGGAAATAGCTGCAACCAGTTGGTTTGCGTTATTGTTTAATTTTTATTACACCATACAGTCCTCGAATTACCATGTGATTCATCTTCAGATGGTACACACTGTTATTGTTTGTTTGTAGGATTGTAGAGGTCGGCTAGCTGTGGGAAATAGGAAAATCTTTAGACATTGTTATAATTATTTCTAAAGTGGAACCGAAACCTGGAAACGCATTTCGTCAGTAGTAGTTTTGAGAGAATTTATTAATTTAGTGAAAATTACAGCAATCATTAAAAGCTCTTCAAATTTTAAAAGGTTCCTTCCTCTTCCAAGTAGAAACACAGGAAAACAGTGAGGATTGCTTTTCCGGCGGTTGCGACTGAACCGGAATGTGAAACTGTTTGGCAAAAGACACGGTCAGTTTCTCATGCCACAGCGGGTAAGTTGGTAACGACCCTACTTTTTGGGAACAGAAGCTCACTGGATGGCGACGCCTGCAGAGCCATAAAAGGTCGGACCGCAGTCACACCGTGATTCCTTGCTAGTCCAGGTGCCCACTTCTGCTGTTTAGTTTGGGAGATGTCAATTCAAGTCAACGGCGGATTGAAGGTCTATCACAAACATGTCACTGTTTTTTTACCATTTGTCACACTTAAATATCAGTTTATGATATACAGCCATTAAAAAGCCTTCAGATCGTTCTGAAGATTACTGTTAAAGTTTATTTACCTAAAACTACCTGCTATAGCGTAATGTGAAGAGTCAGACAATTTAGAAACACAAGACAATGAGTTCTAATCTCAAAAAGTGCTAATTCTTTTTCACCTTTGCGTTTGTAAAAGATTCTCAACTTTCGTGTTAATTTAACAGAAAAGTGACCTGCAGTATTCGATGTTATTTACGTATAAGAGTGCTCTCTCTCTTAGGAGTCACTATTAGATTTTGTGACAGCAGTCTCATTAAAAAACGAAAGCTTATGTGGCTGCGAGTGAGACGAGCAGCAAAGACAATTATATTCTTGCTTGCCACGAATATTCGCTATTTATTTCCGAATATGTCGCCATTTCTGAGTGCGTATATGTACATAACATGAATCAAAATACTATGCTGTTGCTAAAAATTTGGAAATTTTTGGTGAGGTCTTATGGGACCAAACTGCCGAGATCATCGGTCCCTAAGCTTACACACTACTTAATCTAACTGAAACTAACTTACGCTAAGGACAACACACACACATCCATGCCCGAGAGAGAACTCGAACCTCCGACGGGGCGAGCCATCCGTGTGGTTAAACGAAGTAACTTTTTAACTCTTATATTAACAATGATCTAAAGGCTTTTTAACGCCGAATTGTCATTAACTGACATTTAATTGTCACAAATGGTAAAAAAGAGTGGCGTGTGTCTGGTAAATCTTCAACGGGCTGATGTCTTGAATTTGCATCTCCCGATGTAAAAAACAGAAATGGGCACCCGGGGCTCGGAAGTTATCATGGTAGCGTGACCGTAGAGACATCTTCCGCATTGCTCGGTAGCTGAGCGCCCCCATTTCTGTTGGCCCTGGACGCCTGTCCTCAGGTACAGAACAAAAGACACTGCTGCATTTGGTAACAGTTTAGCTGTTCGACACCTTGAACGGAAGTCGGCAGCGTCCCCCACCTACGCAAGCTGCTTCATTCGCGCGGCGGAGCGACCATCTCGCGCTATGGCCGCAGACCGACGGCACAAGTCATGCCGTTAAGATTTCACTGAGACACAGTGTATAGCTTTGTATAGAGCAAGTAAATTTGCATGGAGTAGTATAGTTTCTCTGCACTTCAGCTGAGTCTTCTATTCATGTCTATGTAGGAATGTTTCCCATGTTTTACTTTGACGAAGACAGCACAGATAATCAGTACTGCAAAATGGGGCAATTTGCTTTCATATTAGCAGCCTGGGGTAGGAGCGATGTTAACAGCCTGCGAGGGAAAACAGTGCACGTGATGCCTTCAGAATTTCAGAGTATATTCTGGCCAGCACTGTCAAAAGCTTTCCCTAAATCTACAAATGCTATAAACGTCAGTTTATCTTTGTTCATTCCGTCTTATAAAATAAGTCACAGGGCCAGCATTTGCTTTCGTGGTCCTATATTTCACCGGAAGCCAAATGGATCTTCCCAGAGGACAGCTGCTACGGCTTTCAGTCCTCTTGTTAACAATACGCGATGGTATTATGTTCAAAAATGTTCAGATATGTGTGGAATATTATGGGACTTAACTGCTAAGGTCATCAGTCCCTAAGATAACTGATATTATGTATCCATCACGTGTTATATAAATGTGTCTGCAATGTTCAACTCTGTCACCACCTGCCTTCTTCGAAACTGGAATTAACACAGTCTTCTTGGAGACTGAACAGTGTTGGATTATCCATGTAATAATAGTTGGCAATGGCTAGGGGCCCCGCGCATTACAGCGGCTCCACGCCTAGGTTCGAAAAAGTCTGTCAAGTTAGATTTGAATGGCATTCCACTTACCGTCCAACGGAAAGACGGTGGTGTCAAAATCTACAATGAGCAGCAACAATTTTAGCTGATTTCTAAGAGTGAGTGTTGGCCACACTGTACATAATCTGTCGTGAAGCTGGCAGCACCGCAAAACTTACAGGGGAATTCCATAATGTTTTCCTCGTTAGTCGTAATAACCCGACCAATCAGAATAGGGTTTTATTGATTACGATAAGAAGTAATTCGTGGACACCGTATTTATTTTTGTAAGTCTAAAAGAACCATCAGCAATGCCAGCCGAAGAGCTCCGGCATAAGAAGTCACTCTCATTCCACCAATGGCCTCGTCAAAGAAGGTGGAGAAGCGGAAAGAGGTTCAGGGCACTCTCTTGCCCTTGGAGTGGGAAAGCGCCCCTAAAAGGCGGAAGAATCAGCAATGATCAACTGCATGAGGACGCAGAAGACAGCAGAACCCATTGCATTAAAGACACGGAACTTGTATTCTCAGAACATGTGGCGTGTAATTGAAAAAGTGTCATGATGATCTCTCCATTCGCAAAAGATTCCGGACTAGACTCCCACTCGGAACTCCGGGGGAAAAAGTTTGAATAACCAACGAAAGGATAACATTCTACGAGTGGGGGCGTGGAATTTCAGAAGTTTGCACGTAACAGGGAAGCTAGAAAATCTAAAAAGGTAAATCCTAAGGCTCAATCTATATTTAGTGAGTGCAGTGAAGTGAAATGGAAAGAAGACAAGGATTTCTGGTCAGATGAGTACAGGATAACATCAACAGCAGCAGAATATGGTATAACGGGTGTAGGACACGTTAAGAATAGGAGGGTAGGACAGAGAGTGTCTTACGGTGAACAGTTAAGTGTCAGTGTTATTCTCATCAAACTCGACAGCAAACCAGTACCGACAACTACAGTTCAGATCTACACGCCGACTTCGTAAGCTAAAGATGAAGAAATAGAGACAAGATATGGCTCTGAGTACTATGCGACTTAACTTCTGAGGTAATCAGTCGCCTAGAACTTAGAACTAATTAAACCTAACTAACCTAAGGACATCACACACATCCATTCCCGAGGCAGGATTCGAACCTGCGACCGTTGCGGTCGCTCGGTTCCAGACTGTAGCGCCTAGAACAGCACGGCCACTCCGGCCGGCAGAGACAAGATAGAGAAAGTATGCGAAGGTATTGAGCTGGTAATTCAGTACATAAAGGAGATGAAAATCTAATAGTAATGAGGGATTAGAATGCGGTTCTAGGGGAAGGAGTAGAAAAAAAGAGTTACGGGAGAATATGAGCTCGGTAGTAGGAGTGAAATAGGAGAAAGACTAACAGTTCTGTAATAAATTTCAGCTGCTTGTAGCGAATACTCCGTTCAAGAAACATAAGAGGAGCAGGTACACTTGAAAAAGGCCTGGAGATACAGGAAGATTTGAATTAACTTAAATCAGGAAGGTAACTACGAAGAAATCATGTGTAACGGAAGAAATATTTCAGTTGACCGACGAAAGAAGGAAGTACAAAAGATTACGAATCAAATGAATAGGAAGTGCAAGGAAGCTGAGGCGAAATGGCTCCATGAAAATATGAAGAAATCATAAAAAAAAGCGATTGTCGGAAGGACTGACTCAGCATATAGGAAAGGCAAAACAGCCTTCGTAGAATTAAAAGCAAGGGCGGTAGCATTAAGAACGCAATGAAAATTCCACTGTTAAACGCAAAGGGGAAAGCGGGTTGGTGGAAAGAGTACACTGAAAGTTTTTATGAGGGGGACGGCTTGCCTGATGAAGTGATAGAAGAAGAAACAGGAATCGACATGGTAGAGATACGGGATCCATTATTAGAATCGGTATTTAAAAGGGCTTTGGATGACTCAAAATAAAATAAGATAGAAAAATAGATGACATTCCATAAGAAAGTCTAAAATCGTTAGGAGTAAGTGACAACAAAATGACTATTCACAGTGGTGTGTAGAGTATATGAGACTTTCAGAAGAACATCATCCACACAATTCCCAAGATTGCAAGAGCGACAAGTGCAACAATTACCGCAAAACATCTCATGCGTCAAAACTGCTGACAAGAATAATATGCAGAAGAATGAAAAAAAACTGAGGCTCTATTAGATGACGATCAGTTTGGCTTTAGGAAAGGTAAAGGAACCAGGAACGCAGTTCTGACGTTGGTGCTGGTAATGGTCGCAGGACTGATGAAAAAACAAGAAATGTTCATATGATTTATCGACTTGAAAAGAGCGCTCGACAAAGTAAAATGGAGCAAGATGTTCGGAATCCTGCGAAAAATAGGGTAAACGATGGGGAAAGACGAGTAATATACAATATATACAAGAAACAAGGGGGAACAATAAAAGTCGAAAACCAAGAACGAAGTGCACAGAATAAAAAGCATGTAGGACAGAGATGTAGTCTTCGGCCCTTGCTGTTCAGTCTGCACGTCGGGGAAGCAGTGACGAAAATAAAAGAAAGGTTCAAGAGCGGGATTAAAATTCACAGTGAAAGGGTATCAATGTTAAAATTTGCAGATGACATTGCTATACTCAGTGAAAGTAAAGAAGAAATACAGAACCTGTTGAATGGAAATAACAGTTTAATGAGTAAAGGCTATCAATTGAGAGTAAATCGAAGACAGGTGAAAGTAATGAGAGCACTGAGAAGCTTAATATCACGGAAATCCGAAGTAAATGAAGATAAGAAATTCTGCTACCTAGGCAGTGAAATAACCCGCAACGGACGGAGCAATGTGGACATAAAAAGCTGACTAGCACTGGCAAAATGGCGTTCCTGACTAAGAGAAATTTCTGAGAATGTGCGTTTGCAGCACAGCATTTTATGGCACTGAGACATGGACTGTAGGAAAACCAGAGTCGAAGCATTTGAATGTGGTGCTACAGAAAAAAACGTTGAATGGCTCGGAGCACTATGGGACTTAACTTCTGAGGGCATCAGTCCCCTAGAACTTAGAACTACGTAAACCTAACTAACCTAAGGACATCACACACATCCATCCCCGAAGCAGGATTCGAACCTGCGACCGTAGCGGTCGCGCGGTTCCAGACTGTAGCGCCTAGAACCTCTCGGGTACTCAGGCCGGCAAAAACGTTGAACATTAGGTAGACTGATTATGTAAAGAAAGAGGAGGTTCAACGCAGAAAGACGAGAAGAGGAAAATATGGAACAAGGTGAAGGGACAGGAAGATGTCAGGGAATAACTTCCATGGTACTAGGTGGAGCTGCCGAGGGTAGAAACCGTAGAGGAAGACAGAGATTGGAATAATCCAGCAGATAATTGTGGACATAGGTTGTAAGTGCTATTCTGAGATGAAGTGGTTGACGCAGGAGAGGAATTCGTGGCGGGCGACATAAAACCTGTCGGAATACTGATGTCCCCCCCCCCCCTCACCACCACCACCACCACCAAAACAAAAAGGCTGGTACCAAGCTCAGCCACTGATGTCAAATTCTCTAAAAAAGTAAAGTCTTCTTGTAGCTCAGTACTTCCCGTATATATCTCAAGTGTTAGTAGAAAACTGTCCATAACTTCAATCGAGAGAAAGGCTCCGCCACTGAGGATGACCTACTTCACAAATAACTTAATAATTTATTTGGTGCTGTAGTATGGAAAAATGTGGAAATAAAGCCGAGAATTTGTCGCAACACAGATATGAAAAAAATTCAGGTTTTGTGCACTCATGAAGGAACGTGGCTCACTGGTATGCGTCAATCACACAGACTGAGTTTTTCCTTGGTTTCCCTAAGCCACTTCAGATTACTCGGGGTGGGGATAAGTTTCTTTAAGAAGACGTAATTCTTATACAGCTCTTTTCTTGTCCAATCACAGCTTCTGTTCCGTATGTAACGACTTTGTCGTCAATGGGATGTTAAACCGCAATCTTTAATTAAATCCTCCTTTTTCTGTATGAATTAGAAATTAATGCTAAGCAACAAGACCGCATGTTCTTTGAGAGTATCACATGTCTTGATCTGGGAACGGATACACTACTGTGTCCTTTGGTACAGAGTAGCGCTAAGAATCGAAAGGGACGTATCTGACTGTTCTATTACAAACAGACAGAAAATAAAGAGTAACTGTTTAATATGAGGGTGCACTTCGATAAAGCTCTCTAATGGGAGGAGTTAGGCAACTGATTGTTTGAGACTAGAAGGGAAGCCTGGAATACTTTTTGCATCGGTTTTTCTTGAGGCGGAGCGTTCAATGCTTCAAGTAGTTCTGCAACAGAAACTTCCGTAATTACTGCCTTAGACTGCTTATTAATCACCTTCGGCCAGTTGTTTATACTTATTTACATGTATCGTGCTAGAAACGTCTGTGTTAGCTGGAGCCGACGCAGGTGGCTACTGTGAAATCACAACTGGTAGCCACGAAAGTTTTTCTCGTCGTGGACAGTGCAAGTAATAGCTGTGATTCACCATCAGACATTTAAAACAATGCCGATCTTTATGCAGTTAGATACGTTTTCTAGTTCCTTGTGTTTAACGAACAGAAAGGCTTCATGATCCTTAATTTGCATCTCGACGAACACTAAGGTAACTGAGAAAACAGGAGATCTCCTTGTAGCGAAAGCAAATGAAACCCTCAAGGATGTTTACAATTGGCCAGTACGCAATACAAGAGTCACTGAAAATAAAAAACAAATGCGATGCATATTAATTTGTAAAAGGAAAATGACACTTTTAAATTGTAAGTAGACAGCATCCTACAGACTGCGCAACGAACAGAAAGATTTCTAGGAATGAATATTCATTCTTAGTTGAAGTGATACTTGAAACACGATGTCATCAGCATGTTATACCTTTAGAATCCTCTCAGCGGGGCGTAACAGCCAGTGATATTTAGCTGCATACGGTTCATGCGTACACTCAGTTCTTAGCTTTTTTGGGGAACAAGTACACAAAACATGAACACATTTTTCAAACTACAGAAAAGGGCCATAAGAAAAATAACCAGAAACAGTAGTCACGTTCATTGGAATGATTCGCTAGAAACACTGGCAATTTTACTACGCCACATGAGTACATTTACCAGTCAACTGACACATAAAAATGACATTGATAATCACTGCACAAACAATTCTGAAACAATATCCAAACTAAACTTACATTTACCAAGAATACATAAACATGAAACTCGAAACAGCGTTTCCTGCCAAGGAATAAAACTGTACAATAAATTGCCTAAGGAGATAAAAAAGTTTACTAATGACAAGGAAGAGTAGGAAAACTCTTAATGTGTTTTTTTATAGCCTCTTTATTTTCTTCTGGTCTCTTTGTGCTTGGATCATGCCATGCTCTTCTCTCTTTCTCAGTTACATGATATTCACATTTTTTAAGTAAAATTTCTTACTAATGTTTCAGAAATGTCAAATTTTTTGAGCAACGTACGAGTACATCATATTATTTACCTACCGATTTGCGTATTAAGATAATGTATGAAGTATGTCGGGAAAAACACTATGAAGAAGGAGAGACAGACCAGCAATTACGGATAAGGCGGCAGATATTCGTAACGGAGTGTAATCTGAAATTCCAGAGACCACGAAAAGACAGTATGGCAAATATTTAAAATTTGCACATCTTTCGGCTGGGGAAACGGAAGACGAAGCTTTGAAAAGGGAACAGGTAGATCATATGAGAAGGAAAGAAATGGCATAGGAGTTTAAGAACTTTGAGAAAGAAAGTGAAAGACAAGGCGAATCCGTGCTGGCTGAATTTGACTTGTAAGCTGTGCCCTAAAATGAATAGAAAGGAAAGATTCTACGAAAGAAGGATCTCTGAATAGAGTCTCACGGTTTCTAATGTAGGAGAAAACTAAACGACTGCCACAGGTGGGATGAGACAACAACCAAAAATGTTTACATGGAGGGGGCTTCATTTGTGTGTAAATGTTTGAAAAATGTAGCACAAGGAAAACCCATAACCTTTTTTTTTCTGAGACATGTGGGGAGAATGGAAATGCCAACATAATCACTATGTGTTAGTATGCAGTGAATTCGTTGGATATTCCAACTATCAACCAATGCTTTTATGAGTCTGGATATTCACAAATGAAAGTAGGCTAACTGCAGATCAGCGTCATACAAAAAAGTAAACAATGGTATGTTTTTGATGCAACCGGTTGGTATACTATTGTAAGAATGACGTCCGACGCGTACGGAATGATAAAAATGGAAATCCTCAAATATTGTATTTCAACCAGCTTCTGAATAAATTAATCTGAAATATGAAAACTGCTGAAAATGGAGAAACTGTAAAATTAATTACAACTGTTTGGATTCAGTACCGTAAAGATCAGCCAGTCATGATATTTTTGAAGTATTCCTCTGATCACAGAGATTTCCAATTTAGCACACCAAGAAAAGACCTGGCCTACGAAATTCATTGAATCCGGGACCTGAAGACAATATTCTGCGCCAACACATGATGTGCTTTCTGCCGAAGTAAAGGAAAGAAAAAAGATCTTACAGTTTTATGTAATAAGTATTATACCTCCCAAGTATCACACACTATAATAAGGACTTAATACTGCTGACGGGTTATGAATTGAGTGAAACATGGGGGCACCACAGGAATAGACCTAATCTTTTTTTTTCCTTTTTTTAGTCTCCATTATTTGTTGCTAGTTCATCACCTTAGCTATTTCATTTAAACCCCTTTCGGCCTACACTACTCAGTTAAACGTCTGTATTTTGTCATTTTTGACACATGAATGCGCAGATAGTAAACAGCTGTGAGAAATAATTTTTTTTCTCATCATCTAAATGTCCATTTGTTTGTTACGTGGAAAGAAAGCAACGAGAATCTTCTTTCCGTTAGTTCTAAATTTAGTGTAGTCACTGAATAGCACTGACAGAGATTGCCACTGTTTGTTCCAAGTAATCTGTGTTCATCAAGATATTACGCACTGAGGTGGCTAAAGTCGTTGGACAGTGCAACACGCGTATACAGATGGCGGTAGTACCGCGTACAGAAGGTATGACACGGCATTTGTACTCTGGTGACTCGTGTGAAACGCTTACCGACGTAGTTACGGTCGCACGAGGGTAATTAACAGTCTCAGAACGCGGAATGATAGTTGGAGCTAGATACATGCGACACACCATTTCAGAAATCGTTAAGGACTTCAGTATTCCAAGATCCACAGCGAATGTCAAATTTCACGCATTACCTCTCGCCATGGGCAAAGAATTGGCCGACGGCCTTCACTTAATGACCGAGAGAAGATGCGTTTGCGTGGAGTCGTCAGTGCTCATAGACAAGCAACACTGCGTGAAACAGCACCAAAAATTAACGTGTGACGTACGAAGAACGTATCCATTAGGAAATTGCAGTGAAATTTGTCGTTAGTGGGCTGTGGCAGAGGACGACCGAGGCGAGTGCCTTTGCTAACAGCACATCGCCTGCAGCGCCTCATACCGACGACTGGTCAGATGAGTGCTAATTGCAGTTGATAGGGGCCGATGATAGGGTTCGCGTGAAGCGCAGACCCCACGAAGCCATGAACCCAAATTGTCAACAAGGCACTGTCCATGCTTGTGTTGGATCCATAATGGTGTGGACTATGTTTACATAGACAGTTGACTGTAAATGGTTATGTTCGGTTACTTGGAGACAATTTGCAGCAGTTCATGTACTTCATGTTTCCTAACAACAATGGAATTTTTATGGATGACAATGAACCAAGTCACCAAGCCACAACGGTTCGCGTTTGGATTGCCACAACTGTTCGCGTTTGGTTTGAAGGATATTCTTGACAGTTCAAGCGAATGATATGGCCATCCCTATCGCCCGACATGAAGCTCACCGAACATTTATGGGACATAAATGCACAAAATCCTGAACCGGTAACACTTTCTCAGTTATGGACGTCTGTAGAGACAGCGTGGCTTAATACTTCTGCAGAGGACTTCCAACGACTTGTTGAGTCCATACCTTGTCGAGTTAAGTTAAAAATCGGACAAAAAGCTATGTGCTGGACAACGCCACCAAAAGAAGTTCCAGCATTACGCTAGGAGGTATCCCATGACTTTTGCCACCTCAGTGTATACACAGCTGCAGTAATCTCTAATTTCATAATGCCGCTCGTGGTCTTGTGGTAGCGTTCTCGCTTCACACGCGCGGGGTCCTGGGTTCGATTCCCGGCGGGGTCAGGGATTTTCCCTGCCTCGAGATGACTGGGTGTTGTTGCGTCGTTTGCATCATCATCATTCATCCTCATTACGGTCGGAGGAAGGCAATGGCAAACCACCTCCGCTAGGACCTTGCCTAGTGCGGCGGTGCGGGTCCCCCGCATCGTCCCCTACGCTCCTCGGAGTATGGCACCTCATCATCATCATCATTACCTAAAGCTGCATAGTACTTCTCATCTCGTAGAATTGGGGAGTACTGCTAGTGGTCTGTGTCTTCCAAACACAATATTTTGACGTCGTACTCGGCGTAATCGTCAGGTGTATACTGCGTGCAGGAAACACCTAATGAAGACGGCGATTCACGACGTCGAAATATTGTGTTGGGAAGACGCACACCATAGGAAGTACAACCGATTCCACGAGATGACACCGAATCGTTGTGAATGTCCAAGACATTACATTGCATGTGACTTGTTCATGTTATTCAGCAGCAGCCGTTAAGTTAAAAATCAGACAAAAAGCTACGTGCATAAATCGCAAAACATTTCCTTAACGTCTACCAAGTGATTGTTGAAAAGTCTGCGAAAACCTATTAGACAGTACTTAGCTTTTAGGAGAAATCCTTTAAACTGATTTATGTGAAAACACAGTTTTTCCAGTTACGTCTGTTTGTTCCTAAACTGGCACATTACTCCTGGTTTACAGTAGTTCAGAAGATAACCGCTGTTTTTGTACTAACATTTAGTCGAAACTGTAATCAGTCTGCAAGACTTTGAAATGTTGTATTTTTGTTAATATAAGAGAGAGAGAGAGCCAGTTTAGTATTGTATCGATAGGTAGTAGTTGAATCGATAACAGTGTAAGGGCAGTAGTAGTGAGTGGTCGTTGTTAGCCGGTTACCAAGGAATGGCATTATGTACGGGTAACAATACAGATTACTTTCAGAATATAGAGCGGACTATGAACTTTGTACATTCATGTATCATGACCGCCTGCTTAGCAGCTTGTTTGTCTGTCTTTGGAAGGAAATAAATCACTGATCTGCGTATCAGGGACCTGACTGTTTGTTGATAGGTTTGTGGAGGTATGTGGCATTGGATGTCATGTAATGCGCCTAAATAACGGGCCGCTGATTTGCGTACGCGGTAATGGCGCTCGACAGCGACCCAGATGGGTTCCATACGATTATTCTCAGACGAATTTAGTCGCCGAGACATTAACGTGAGTTCACTATAATGATACTCAAAGAACTATAGCACTGTTCTCGCTCCGAGACACAGCCAATTATATTGCTGAAAAGTGACATCGCCGTCGGGGAAGAAAAGCATGATGCAGGTGGTTCGCAGCCGTCAGCGTGTCTTCGTTTGTTACTACAGGTTCCATGCTACCGAAGAAGAATGTCCCACAGCATAATATTACTCCCACCAGCCTTCGTCCGTGGCGCGCAGCACGTTTTGAGCCGCCATTCACCTCGATGACGGCCTTTGTGGAGACGACCATCGACTTAGAGCAGCAAAAATATAGTTTACTCGAAGAGCTGACACGTTTCCATTGATCGACGATCGATCCCAATGATCCCGTGCACACTGCAATCGTAACTGACGGTGTCGTTGGGTCAACATGTGAACACATAAGGGTGGTCTGCTACGAAGCTCCATGTTCAACAATGTACCACGATTGTGCGCTCCGAAACACTTGTGTGTGCACCAGAGTTGGGCTCTTTCGGCAGAGATATCACATATCACCATCTATTCTACGTTACAGAGCAGACAAGCCTCCCAACCCTACGTTCTATGAAGAGTTGTGGACGTCGAATCATTTAGCGCCATTGGCAGTTTCACTGTTTTTCTACCTCTTTCCGTAGATACTCACGACAGTAGCACGTGCACATTCGACCAGCTTTGCCGTTGTCAAGATACTCGTTCACAGGTTCTGCGTAATAATAAACTGTCCTTTGTCAGAGACGCTTATCTCAATGAATTTCCCCACTTACAAAGAATATCTTCGCTAGGGTGACACCCCTCCCCCACCCGTGTCTACTCCGCTTACATACTTCTGTTACTGCGTCACGTGTTCTCAGCGACTCCATGAGGCATCCCACGTTGCGGTGGGCAGTATTCTTAATGTTTTGTCTATAAGTGTAAGCTTATGTTGCTAATCATTGTTATCCCACCTAACAGAACGATAATAACCTGTGAAACAAGTCTATTTTGGCGATACTGAGACAGAGAAGGAATGGGCTGTTCGAGAGATCTGATATAACACAGGCGAGAAATTTCGCGCCTCAGTTTGTAATCAATAACTTATGCGCGCGGAGCAAGATGTATAAGACAGGCGAAATACCCTCTGACTTCAAGAAGAATATAATAATTCCAATCCCAAAGAAAGCAGTTGTTGATAGATGCGAAAATTACTGAACTATCAGTTTAATAAGCCACGCCTGCAAAATACTAACACGAATTCTTTACAGACAAATGGAAAAACTGGTAGAAACCGACCTTGAGGAAGACCAGTTTGAATTCCGTAGAAATGTTGGAACACGTGAGGCAATACTGACCCTACGACTTATCTTAGAAAATAGATTAAGGAAATGCAAACTTACGTTTCTAGCATTTGTAGACTTAGAGAAAGCTTTTGACAATGTTGACTGGAATACTCTGTTTCAAATTCTAAAGGTGGCAGGGGTAAAATACAGGGAGCGAAAGGCTATTTACAATTTGTATAGAAACCAGATGGCAGTTATAAGAGTCGAAGAACATGAAAGGGAAGCAGTGGTTGGGAAGGGAGTGAGACAGGGTTGTAGCCTATCCCCGATGTTATTCAATCTGTAGTAAAGCAAACAAAAGAAAAATTCGGAGTAGGAGTTAAAATCCATGGAGAAGAGATAAAAACTTTGAGGTTCGCCGATGACATTGTAATTCTGTCAGAGAGAGCACAGGACCTGGAAGAGCAGCTGAACGGAATGGACAGTGTCTTGAAAGGAGGATATAAGATGAACATCAACAAAAGCAAAACGAGGGTAATGGAATGTAGTCGAATTAAATCGGGTGATGCTGAGGGAATTGGATTAGGAAGTGAGACACTTAAAGTAGTAAACGAGTTTTGCTATTTCGGGAGCAAAGTAACCGATAATGATCGAAGTAGAGTGGATATAAAATGTAGACTGGCAATGGCAAGGAAAACGTTTCTGAAGAAGAGAAATTTGTTAACATCGAGTATAGATTTAAGTGTCAGGAAGTCGTTTCTGAAAGTATTTGTACGGAGTGTAGCCATGTATGGAAGTGAAACGTGGACGATAAATAGTTTAGACAAGAAGAGAATAGAAGCTTTCGAAATGTGCTGCTACAGAAGAATGCTGATGATTAGATGGGTAGATCACATGAATAATGAGGACGTATTGAATAGGATTGGGGAGAAGAGAAATCTGTAGCACAACTTGACTAGAAGAAGGGATCGGTTGGTAGGACATATTCTGAGGCATCAAGGGATCACCAATTTAGTATCGGAGGGCAGCGTGGAGGGTAAAAATCGTAGAGAGAGACCAAAAGATGAATACACTAAACAGATTCAGAAGGATGTAAGTTGCAGTAGGTACTGGGAGATGAAGCTTGCACAGGATAGAGTAGCATGGAGAGCTGCATCAAACCAGTCTCTGGACTGAAGACCACAACAACAACAACAACAATAACATGCGCCCTCTTTCATCTATAGTTAAACTGTAATCACACACACATATACATACGTATCGGGTAATAATTTCGTATGTTAAGGGACGTTACGTGTCTTTCGAAAGTGCTTGCGGGAATTTACATGCTACAATGACGGCCACGTTACTTGCCGCGAGAGCTTTGGTAACGGAAGACAGAGAGTGTGCTTATAGACGTGATTGTTTTGCAACGTAAGTACTGAAGAATTTCGCAAGAATAAGTTATTTGTACGTTACTAGCGGGGAGTTACGTCGACTGGTACCTGTTTTTGTCGCAGACACTGATCGGAGACACAGTTTCACGCTTACGAGATGGAATGCGGAGCTACTAAATGCAAGTCAGTCTAGCATCGTCGTACATATGCAGCCAATTTGCGTAAATCGTCGGGCTCTTCCCTCGTTCAGTCCCCCGCCCCCCGGATACTTCCACCACATTGGATTCTGGAAGGGCGCCTTTTATAGTACCACTGGGTTACAGAGCCGCCACATATTTCTCATTTCTTTAATAAAGGGAATAAGATGTCTCGACTTTATTGCGGAAAGTTTGCCTTTATGGTATTCGTTATATGGCGCGCGCCCCCCCTTCGGCCCGTCTAATACCGAAGTTTGACGAGCCGACACGAAGTTATATCGTGAATCGATCTGCCGGTGGAGGGGGCGATAGCTGAGTCCAGATGTAATGCGCTATTCAGCCATGTGTAATGGCTCGCATTGAGCGAGGCGTTTCCACTGCTCTCTCGCCCAGTAGAACCGCACCGCGCACAGACTCCGTGCGTGTACTTGGTGGGCGCGCAGTGCGCGTGTTCTACTTCGCGGCCTCCCGGCTCACTTTTCACGGCCGTAATGTCCTTCAGATATGGCCTTTCATTCCTGGCGCCGCCTGCACAAGCGCGACCATTTCACCGTTAGTGACTTGTAAACTGCTCGACCGCACGGCTGAGGTTCCAAATGTACTGCCATCACTTTGTGTTACATTCTGCCGCACAGGCAGTGCACGAAGCACGCACAAGACGAAGTATCAGTGTGTAAATGACTAAATGACCTTATCGTGGTTAGCGCTGCGATGTGGATGTCAGATACTGGGTTCTTTCCTTTTTCATCACGATGCAACCAAACTAATTCAGGAAGTTAGAAGGAAGGTCAGCTTTGGCCGTAATTTTGATGGTTTATTGACAGCAAAATCGATTTTCAATCAAATAATGATCATCTTCAGTGCTGTAGTGTCATAGGCACTGGTGTCAAGTTACTATCAGTAACCAAAGCTATGAAACGATCACAACAATTATGTGATTGAAAATCGATTTTGCTGTCAATAAACCATCAAAATTACGCCCAACGCCGACATTCCTTCTAATTTCACGTATATGATCATTGTGCACACAACACTATATGGAGTCGCCAATCAATAATTCAGGAAGTATGCCTTAATGATACCCGGTTTGCTTTTCGGTTAACCCGCACTCAATTCAATCCGTCAACGACAGGAAATATTAAGAACATTTCGAGAAATTATTCCATAATACTATTCACACAAACAAGTGAATACACGCGCTCACACGAGATCTTCACTTTCGTTGTTCGCACGGTAGCTGGCTGGCTCTGAGCACTATGGGACTCAACTGCTAAGGTCATTAGTCCCCTAGAACTTAGAACTAGTTAAACCTAACTAACCTAAGGACATCACACACATCCATGCCCGAGGCAGGATTCGAACCTGCGACCGTAGCGGTCTCGCGGTTCCAGACTGCAGCGCCAGAACCGCGCGGCCACTTCGGCCGGCGCACGGTAGCTCCCCAGTCATGAAACATCATTGACCTAAAGCCCTCTTTCGTTGAAGATTTGTCCAAGGCATTTCGTTGTTGTAAGGCAAATACCAGAATTGTAAATCATCTCCCAAATTCTACATTTGATGGGGTCATTTTACTTCTCTCCACTTGCAGCAATCTGGCTGAGAACAATGGAGAGTTCTACACTATCTGGACCACTTCCGAAGGCGAAAGTGTGTAAAAGGAAAATAGCCTGTTAACAGACAAGCTAGTACATCCGCAATGAATGTAAAAAAAAGGGCAATCCGTCTTCAGGCCACGAGTAGCCTACCGGGACCATCCGATCGCCGTGTCATTCTCAGAGGAAAATGCGGATAGGAGGGGCGTGGGGTCAGCACACCGCTCTCCCGGTCGTTATCATGGTATTCTTGACCGAAGCCGCTACATTTCGGTCGAGTAGCTTCTCCGTTGGCGTCACGACGCTGAGTGCCATGGCAACAGCGCATGGCGGCCTGGATGGTCACCCATCCAAGCGCCGACCACGCCTGACAGCGTTTAACTTCGGTGGTCCCACGGGAACCGGTGTATCCACTGTGAGAAGGCCGTTGCCCGCAATGAAGGTAAACTCTTCGAAAAATTCAGTCTGCATAAAGCGATGTAAATTAAGGCACAACAGTGTCGTTGTTGTAAAAAGAATTTAACGGTGACTCTATAAAGAAGAAAGGTGACATTTTATTAGCATAACACGAATTTTGAGCCACCTTAACGATGGGTGTTACATGAAACTCCTTTCTTATGTACCCAGACGGTTTTCTTGCCGTTCCTCAGAACACATACTTATCAGAAACGAGCCTCGATTTTTGACCAGTCGTCCCGACTTATCGTTCCCACGATTTTCTTGAAATCCTTGTAGATGTGCGCTGTGGTTCACAGGTGAAGCCGGCCGCTGTGACCGAGCGTTTCCAGCGCTTCAGTCCGGAACCGCGCTACTGCTACGGTCGCAGATTCGAATCCAGCCTCGGGCATGGATGTGTGGAATGTCCTTAGGTTAGTTAGGTTTAAGTAGTTCTAAGTCTAGGGGACTGATGATCTGAGATGTTAAGTCCCATAGTGCTTACAGCCATTTGAACCATTTTCACAGGAGATCCGTCTTCCCTCCTCTCCATCTGATATCTATTCCGGTGGTTCCAATGTTAACTGAAAAGGGTTAAGAAGCTCCCAGAATTTCTTGAAATACTGAAAAGCAAGCTGTTGTCGAAATTTGATGAGCAGACACTCAGTAAATGAGCATGTTACAGAGCGTGTACCATTATGGTATGTAATATGGTCTCATTTGTATTATTTCCACAAAAAGCTTCGTAATAGTAAGTGCTTCTACTGAAAAATCTCAGAACAGACCTTTTTCCTGTTGTCTCGTGGTAGCTTGAAGCTTGAGCAGCTTCATTGTTCGAAGCATCCTTGTAATCTATATCCGTAGTATATTTTCTTCTATCAAGCCGCATGTTCACATAAAAAGAGAGTCTTTTCAATTAGACGATTGATATAGAGGGAATGCTCGAGAACTTTGAAGCCTATCACAGTTAAATAGTGGCAAATACGCTGGACCATTTCCACTGTTCTTATAAAGTGTTTCTGCTGATGTGGATGTGTCTCCGGATGTTCTCTCGAAATTCACTTTCAGTGTTGTAGATAATTTCAAGGATTTTTCATCTATATTGTTTCTTTATTGTAAAGGTAACTGATAGGAGAGTAGTCTGAAAATTTTCCGACCTATCAAAGAAGTAAGGCACATCTTCTTCCAGTTTTTTTTTAATTTTTCGACAAAATATCCTTGCAAGTCCACACACTTCTCCCACTGACGCTCCCATCTCTTTAAACGTCCAAATAACAGCCAGTGTACCTCTATGCAAAATATTTGTTTACGAAAGTGATGGCCTCTTCGTTCGACGAAACTTTCTGTTCTGTGATCTCAACTTTTAGCAGAAGGAACAAAGAAAAAGTCAGTTGGGCTAGATCTGAGTAAGAAGCGGGGTCAAACAGTTAAAACTTCAGTTCTTGGGTTATCGTCACGGCGACCGCTGAGGTGTGAGGTGACACGGAGCAAGAATCGTGGCACACAGCGTGCGGTCAGCTTTTCCATCAATACACGACAAATACATTCTTTAGATATACTAATAGCCTCTCCAAATCCCTCTCACCTTTATTCAACGGTCAGTTGCACTATTTGGTGAACTTGAGTAATATTATCCTCAGTGTTTGCAGTTTATAGCCTTTCCGAAGGTTCATTGTCATCCATGCTCGTGTGAGCACGTTTAAATTCAATTGTCCTGATGTTTCAGGTTGTAAATGATGTTGCGGAGTGTCCATAAGCGGCGTCCAACTCATATTTAATTTGCATAGCTTTATGGCTTTCAAAAACTAAAATCTAATGACAGTTCGAGACTCTATAGTGTCCATTTTCAAAAAAAAAAGCGACCGACTCGCTAAACCAACTGTCCGACAACATCTGCGCGTCCCCATATTTTGTTGACAAGTTCTGCTTTCTTCATTTTGACGTCAGAAACTTTCCAGACTACCCTCTATATGCAAGGGGGATAACAAGTTTTCATAGAGCGTGGCGTTATTGCTGTTCTATAATGATGTGAACAATAGTAGTTTGAGGGTTGAACTGACGTTATCGACGAAGCATTGATTGGCCTCATAAAAATGGTACACAGGCTGATCGGAGATGGTTCACCGACGAAAAGGAAAAGGGCACTCAAACATAGAAAGGTGCACCAAACCTGAGTGAGCGGATCATAAACTCATATTTAACTTGGGTACACCCTAACTGTAATTAGTCTACTCATACTGAGTACGTAGGAGCGATCTGTATTTACTTTCTTAGGAGAAGAAAAACTTCTTAGCCAACAAGTGTTTTATTGTGACCATATCCCGCTTGTGCACTTTTTTCTAATTTCATCGCACAGAATATCATTAAATGGCGTATGCTGTACAAAATTATTCAAAAATAGCCATTTTCGGGGCAACGGCCTTGCCGCGGTGGATACACCGGTTCCCGTGAGATCACCGAAGTTAAGCGCTGTCGGGCGTGGTCGGCACTTGGATGGAATCCATCCAGGCCGCCATGTGCTGTTGCCATTTTTCGGGGTGCACTCAGCCTCGTGATGCCAATTGAGGAGCTACTCGACCGAAATGTAGCGGCTTCGGTCAAGAATACCATCATAACGACTGGGAGAGCGGTGTGCTGACCCCACGCCCCTTCTATCCGCATCCTCCATTGAGGATGACACGGCGGTCGGATGGTCCCGGTAGGCCACTCGTGGCCTGAAGACTGAGTGCTATAGCCATTTTCGCCGTCGCAATTTCATTAATAAATCAATAATTACAGTAAACTTCCTTCAAATATACAGTATATTCCATTTATTACAAAATACTCGGTATAGCTATTCCGCTTGTTATAACATACTCGCTACAGCTTGCATCGCTTGCTGTACTAGAACAGAATTCCAGGTGGCATTTGTCGTCGAAACAAACTGAACAGATTTCGAAAAGCACTAAGCACATTTAATGAAAGCTATTGCCTTTCAGACACACAGATTTTTCAGAAGCGCAACCGGAAATCACAGTTCGATTAAATTCGAAAAGATTGTACTTTATTCCATCAACTTTGATGCGAATTACACATGTCGGACCATTCCAGTGAAAGCGGTTGCTCTGCACTGGCGCAGAATTTTTGAAAAATGTGTTTCTATGGAATCTTTCCTCGAAAACTGCTTGTCAACTACTCTTTATCAAGTCGGGAGCATTTTGACTGCTTTTCGTGAAAATTTTGACCTGCCTGTAAAACTAATAAGTGATGTGCTTTTCTGTGGGATAATATTTCCGTTGCATGTTCATGGTTTATTTTACACCTACAAAGATTAGACCGTAAAGTATCTGACCAGTCTGCCCTCCCCATGAATCAATAATGTAAAGAAATTTTTCTTATCCAACGTACCAAAGAATCACAGATCGTAAAAACTATTCGTGCACCAATTTCGTGAACTTCCTTGATTTCGTGCGAGACACAGTTACATTTTTAAATTTGTTTTGCAGTCCATCAACTCTTTTTTGAACAATCCGAATAAAGTTCCTAGCTAGTTCTTGTACACATGAAATAAAGTACGGCAATATATTTTTTGGCGGTTATAGTATACGGTGTTGTGAAGGAATGACAAATCTTGTTCAAATATTTTTCTGCACGGGGACGGTTTTCGCTCCTTGTTCCACATACGCACTATTGTTTGTCGATTGGTACTGGCAGCCGGTTTCATAGGCTTTAATTACATAACCTGTCTCAAAATTAAGGATGAGGAGTTTTGCCTGTATCTGGAATCCTTTCGCAGCTCGTGCATTCAGCATTACGAACTTTTCGTAGCTGACGAAATACTTGAAATGTTACTTACGAATGGCAAACGGAAAACACAGATGAAGAAAGTGGACTGTAATAATTGATTTATTAATGTAATTATTTTTACTATGGCAAAAATGACAGTTTTTGGATAATTTTGCATGACATATACTATTTAATGACATTATGTAAGATGAAATGAGTTCGAACCCACACGGTGAGCGTAATAGGTGTGAATTTTAGCCGCTGCACTAGGCTCGCTTACTCGAAATTTGTTTGGCGTTACTGGCATAGGAGCTACGCATGAAAATTCACCGTCCATTTTCTCGGAAACTAGGGACTGTCGCGTGAAATGCCATTTGCCAGGTACTCAGGACAGGTTCCTCTATGACATACCTGAAGCTAATCAAATTCCTTGATTAATAGGTCCCCCATGTTACCCAAGCATAGTAGATGTTACCTCGGAAGCACGGATGAAATGAAGTAACATACATGTTAGGAAAATGGAATTGTACACGCATTCGAGAGAAATGGGGCTGACGTCCGGTCTCAACCATTAATGGTCTGTCTGTAATTACCTTTGTGTGACTGGACGTAATCTCCAGCTCCGCTCCACGTTCCTGCGGAATGAGGATCGAAAATATTGGAATTGCAAAACTTCCCGGCGCTGTTAATCCTAATTATTTCGCTCTCCAAATTAACTGACCAACAATTACGAGAAAACTCATAGCAAAAGGTTGAGAAAAAGGAAGGAAGAGTAGAGTTTAACTCCCGTCCACAGCGCGATCATTAAAGACGGAGCACAAGCTCGGATTACAAAAAGATGCCGAAGGAAATCCGCGGCGCCGTTGTCAAAGGAACCGTTCTGGTCTGGTGTGATTTAGGGAAATCAGGAAAAACTTAAATATGCATGGCCGGTTCTGCGCCACCTCGTTAGGCATAGTAGGTCAAGCTACTGTTTGTTTAAGAAAGTTCGAACCGCAGGCCGGTGTGGCCGAGCGGTTCTAGGCGCTTCAGTCTGGAACCGCGCGTCCGCTGCGGTCGCAGGTTCGAATCCTGCTTCTGGCATGGATGTGTGTGTTGTCCTTAGGTTAGTTAGGTTTAAGTAGTTCTAAGTTCTAGGGGACTGATGACCTCAGATGTTAATTCCCATAGTGCTCAGAGCCATTTAGGTTGGAACCAGAACATTTCTTTCTGCCCATTTAAATGATATTTCACGTTTCCTTCGTAATTATTATAATGTACATTTTACAAAACTGCTAATTGAGCACGAATGACCGGTATACGAAGCATAAAGTATTTTGAAGCCTTCCGTTAAGCTACTTCGGGCATGTGAAAGAATGACAGGAAACATGCCAACAGAAGCAAACCAGAGAGAGAAAAATTGAAACAGGTGAACTGTTTATTTGGAAGATAAATGACTAACATTTACCATAAGTTCACGGAGCCTCTCTTCGATTTCCACCTAGCTTACTCAGTCTTGGTAGACATCAAGCTGATAAACAGGTGGACCCTCTTCCTCGTACTGAAGCGCAATAGATAGTCTACGATCGCTTGAAATGAAATGAAATGTCGTGTGGCTAGGGCCTCCCGTCGGGTAGACCGGTCGTCTGTTGCAAGTCTTTCGAGTTGACGCCACTTCGGCGACTTGCGTGTCGATGAGTATGAGATGATGATGATGAAAACAACACAACACCCAACCCAGTCCCTGAGCGGCATCTCAACATGGGCATTCCGTCGCACTGACAACTCAGCTATCGAGGCGGACAATGCTTGTCTTGAGATATAAGCAAGTAGTAGAATAAACTGAAAAATATTCGAACTGAACGCATGATCTGTCAACACTCAAAAGTATGACAGAACTGATGCTGGCAAACATGACTGTCTGCAATTCTTATGACCCCCGTATCTCGCCGCCGCCCCCCCCCCCCCTCCCCCCCATTCCAATCAGTATCACAACCTTCCGTCCTAAGGAATTCGAAACTTGAAAAACTAGTGTATTTGCGGGAAATCATGGAAAATTCGTTACTGCCGCCTGAAGTGATGGGAGGAAGTATCACATAATTTCTGTTGACGCGTGTGACTGTTAAAAGACGGAGCCGGACCACCAGAAAGTGACGACATCATTACATCATTTGATACGGTACTGGTAATCAGAAGGCAGCGTTCCTTGAAAGTAATAGTAGAAGAAGCATAGATGTATCGAATTTACTATGAAAGTCGTACATACATATAAGACGTAAACAATCATGACCGAATCACATAGTTCCTTTCACAATACGAGTAAGAAAGTAAGGTGTTAGCATTTCCTGGATGGAAATTTCTATACAGGTACTCACTGTCTTGTTGTGTTACTTCATTGTTTCTACTTTGTCCAGCCTCCTTTCTTCCTAATTACATCAAAATTCTCTTCGGCATTTATTTTCTTATGGTTTGCATTTCTTGCTGTGAAATTGTCGCCTACCCTTCTCTTGTAGCTCTTTTCAGCTCACATACAGCCACAAATCGCCTTCCATTGCGATAAACACGCCTTGGAAATATTCCCCAAAGGTTTTCTATGGGGTTCAAATACAGGATGCGTTCAGGCCAGGGCAAGACATCGTATCTTATCTTCAAACCACTTTTTCGTTGTAGCAGAAACATGCAAAGATACATTATCTGGTTGAAACGTTAGATTTTTGTCCCCTAGGTTCTAATACATTCTGATCAGTTCTTTCCCTAGCATCTCAGTGTACATGTCAGAGTTCATTCTAGAGTTCAGCCAAGTAACGTATGACTTATCTTCAGCGCAGAAGGCTGCACAAATCATAACACTTCCACCATCAAAATTTCTGACATTTTTACCTAATGGCCTTCTCTCAGATCATGCCCACAATATTGAAATCCATCCTACCCATCTAAATTAAACTTCTTCTTATCACTGAAGATTACTTTATACCTTTCTGAAGTCCGTAACATATGTTTTTCCGCAAACTCCAGTCTAGCCTATTTATGTTTGAGTGTTGGAGCAGGGTCTGCAGTCAGTCCTTGAATGCAAGTTGTTTGTCATGTGACAAAATTTGTCGTAATCGATTGGCAGTTACTGACAGCTGTAATTCAGTAACAAATTGAGAAGAATGACGGGTTGCGGCTCCTGCTTTTGCGCAAAAGTAGCCCTTTCTATGCCTCCCATAAGTTTCTACTTTGCCCATATTTTCCGTTCTGCCCTATCGTGCGCCCAATGAAACTAAATTGTTTATCAGTCATTACTTGAACAGTTCAGCTTTTTCGCAATTTAGTAATTAGAGAGTCCCACTTCCTTGTACGCACCGATTTTTGCTTTTTCGTCACATGATAATTGTTTTCCACGTGGCACGGTCACAATCGCATTTTATGCACACAACACGCAATGGCGTCTGTTTCCTGCCTGCAGTAAAAGCGCGTCCCACAGACTGCCTTTGTGGCGAGTTCCTCCCTTTTCCACCTGACTCGTTGATGTTTTGTTGTATTCTGTACTACTGACGTCAAATGCGATACCATTCGACTGCATTTGTCTGTATACTGGATTTCGCACTATTGCATATATAGTGTGCACTATTCCAACCGACAATGTTAATTTCCTGCAAGTAACTATGCCTTTATATCGATTTCCTCTACTGTACTGGACGCAGTGTAGCAACTTAAGTGACTGGAAGAAGAAACGGCATCTAGCACAAAAAGATCATGGCTGAAAACGGAGAGTAAGACCAGGAATTTCTCTCAACCGTTGATCTGATGACTAACGCATCTGTAGAGCTAACCTTATGGTGCTGATCGCAATTGAGCTGACGTGATCTGAGAGCACGGCAGCACTGGAGAGCGGGACGAGGAAGCAGATAAACCAAGACCACCAGCGCCAATCCCAGTGAACCACACTTCTGACACACTTCGGTGACGCACTCCGAGTCACCTCAGCTCACAGACTGCTGTAACTGGGTAACGTGTCCACCAACAAAAATCGTACCATCATCAAGACTGCGATGAAACAATTTATAAGCGGCTTGTGACCCAATGGCTAGGAGAAGCGATCTGAGATAGGATAGGTGCACTTAGGTAAAATCATTGAAAAGATACTTCTGGTAATTTTACATAAATTCTTAGATACATTTTTGAAATACTAGAATGACTGATTTAACTCCTGTTCCTTTGGCAAGGACTAATTTGCAATAGACGTTCAACTGATTACGTAGAGCTCAAGTACAAAATGGCTGACTTGAATTTCATTTGACTATTCCGAATGTGAATATGTCCAGTACTGTTTGGCGTATAGCGAATAGTTCGTCACATATAAAATATCATGACTAGCTCACGTTGAAAGCACATTCGCGGAATTAAATAATGCTAACAGTGTGTGTCATACGAGTGTAACATTACAGACATGGTACCGACAGATTGATTTCTGGTCCAACTCCACGATTTCGAGTCGATATAAATCTTTCCAATTACTATGTTCATGCGATGTTTCTGTAGATAACATTGGTAGGCACTTCATAAGGTCTATATTCGAGAAATATATTATTAGTTATATAAGATTTGTCGATTATCGAAAACTGTCATCAATGCACACTTGCCACTAAATTTTAAAAAATACAGTTATTAAGAAAACACAAATCAAGAAACGAGCAAACGACATATTACATGTAACTAAGTCTCCAAGTGTTAACAACACTAAAATAGGCATGTTGCTTCCAATAACAAACCAAAAGACGAAAGTTACGAATTTTGCAATTTTGTTAAATTATAATTTATTTTATATGTTGGAACTTCATATCATATCCGAAATGTTAGGAGGCAGAGACAATGAAACACTATCTAATTTTCGTCAAATCTGTCCCACATAGGAAACATACTAATTATAAATGTGGAAAAGGCGTCGTAATTTTTTGATTCACAAACGTACTTAACTCGCGAAAGTATTCACACCAAAATTCCTTTTATAATTTGTTATTCCTGCCTCTGAAAACTAATACTATGTAACTGATTTTTGAAAAACACAAAACTGCAAAACCTACGATTGACGAACAGGTTGAAAAACACACACTAGTCAAATTAAGCACACCATTGTGAACACAATGCATAAATTGACATTCTTAAACAAGTACCAATAACGATGTAAGCTTTTCTGACTACCGAAATAATCATAAATGTACTATTTTTCATAACGTTATTAACTTGTCACAAAATCGTGTAAAAAAAGGCCAGCATAATAACTCCAGCCTGAACCAGGGGATTGTGCAATTTATTTGATTGCATAAAGCTGACGTATGCTGTGAAGCAGACGCGTTTTAAACTGACTCAGTGAACTGTTTTATCATCATAATACGTGTGAATTTTAGTCTCTTCACAATATAGGAAAAACAATCGCTCCTGTAATTCCTACATCGATACTTATGGGACAACGAAGTGTTCGGAAATAACTACAAATACAGCTATTCACTGAAGGGAGCTATTACACTATCAAATTTATTCGACAAGCTGTTAAACTATCAAATTTATCCGACAAAGAAATTTGATCAAATATTGGACAAAGATCTTTGACGTCGCGCAAAAAGCTGATATTACGCTCTCATCCAATATTTCGCCAAAGTTTCAGAATGGCGCTCAAAAACTTGTTACGTGTACTAATATTGCATTGTGTTTGCATTTGAAAGATGAATGGAAAAAAGGAAAAGGAGACGTACTTGGATGAATCACGGCGAGGTAATAAAAGCATACAATAAAATCTGTTGCGAGAATTGTAAGTTGAGGATGTAAAGTCGCATGAAAATTACTTACGAACGGACTAGAGTACATTTCAGTCTGTGCTCAGCGAAGTGGCTCTCACATTACGAAACAGAACACTAGCCTCAGAAATACTATATCCGTAAGGGCCAGATTTATCGTAACACTGCGATTTCTTGCAACAGGAGACAGATACTCCAGTTTACAGTATAGCATTCGAATACCGCAGTGCACATTGAAGGAAATAATTCTAGAAACATGTGAAGCTGTTTATAAAGCACTGAAGAACGCAAATAAAATACTTCACGGCCAATGGCCTCTAAAATGTGTTTATAGTTCTTCGTTTTAGATGCGATGCACCATTCGCTTCCCAGTGGTTTGCACAGTATATATGTAAATGTACATCTAGATATAAATTTCGAAGCCATGTTGGTAAACATTAAATGTCAGATAGCTGCACCGATGCTAGCGCTCCAAGCGGTTACATTTCTCATAGTAGTAAACAGAAGACGAACGATTTCTTTGGTCAAATCTAACAAGAAAGAGGCCCTGGATTTGATCAACTAAACTGGGTGGAAGGCGACATTCGACAAAATTTCTCAATTTCACTACGTCCAATATACTGGGCAAATCAGCTTTTTAAAATGGATCTGATAGTGCAATATCAGCCGAACCAACACTCCTAACGCTCAAGAACAACAATTAGGTTTAGGCATGTCATTGTTGTGTCAGTGCTGTCAATCTACGAAGCACAAAAAAGTCCTTTATTTGTTGACTTGACCTCGTAGCTACGAAGAACAGCGCAGTGGAACATGTAAAATCGACATTAAATTAATGGAATTACGACACAATAAGCAGGCAAACAGTAGCGGAAGTTCTGTTAACTACCTACGTCAGGATGCGCCTATTGCATCGGTCATCTTGATCACAAGGTCCTCCTCTTCAGGAGCGACATAAAGTAGAGGAGATACGTAGCACGACTTCAGATTGTTGTTACGACAGCGGATCACACTGCAAAGACGGAAGTCGCCTGGCTGGGGACCAAAAGATGTGCCCCGAGCTGTATTAACAGCTTAGCTTAGCGTGCCGTGGAGCGGCGAATCCCCGGAGGACGCAAACGCCACTCTTAATCGTCGTACACTGCTCAATGAACTAAACACTACACGGAGATAAAATATTCAGAACTCGGGAGCAAGGAGCTGCAATTTTAATAATGAATTCTGAATACATTCGCATACGTTCCCAGCTCATGAATAACGCACACAATTTATATGCATTACCAGTCAAGCTCAACTTGCACTGCAAACAACGCGTAAAATATGCAAGATACGTGCGCTCTTCCCGCTAGAGGACACGTGGGGTGCGGCGCCGAGCGTGGGATGTAACGAAAATAATTGATTCACTCGCGACAGTGCGCATTTCAACAGAATTACTGAAACCACAAAAAAGCGCTGTAGATTACTTCCAAATGTCCCGCTGGCCGGCTATTCTCGGGCACAGAAGGGACGCCCTAAATGAAGCTCGTTACGGCCGTAAAGGATCGGGCAACAATGAGTAAACAACACGCAAATGACGGGTCCTACTGCTTCCTCTCAACGGATATAATCAGGATGATTAACAAATGTGATTACTACAATCTATTCGCTGGAAATAAGAACTGCTGATTGCGCAGGCAAAGTTTAGTGTAAGCCAGTGTGAGAAGTAATGGCTACGACCTTAGACATTTACATGGCAGAAACAAAATCCGAATGTCGCCATCCTGATTCATACCACCGTAACGCTTTTGGTGCGTTACACGCAAGCCATCCTGGGCTTACTTTTCAGCAAGATAATGCCCACCCGCACATGACGAGAGCTTCTACTGCTTGTCTTCACGCTTTCTAAACCCATCTTTGTCCAGCAAGGTCGCTGGATCTCTCTCCAGTGAGAAAATCTGAGGCATTGAGGACAGAGCCCTCCAGCCAGCTCGGGATTTTGACTAGCGCGCCAATGGACAGAATTTGGCACTGAGTACCTCAGGAGTACATCTAACAACTCTATCAATGAAAGCAAAGTCCAATAACTGCTTGCATAAGGGCCAGAAATGGAGCAACGGGTTATTTATTTGCCCAATTGAATAAATCATCCAATTTTTCTGGAATTTTAACCATATCTTCCGATTTCTTTTCTTAGTGTGCAAATGAAGCGTGTAATAAATGAATAATTGGGTAAGGGTCTAATGTACAAATGAGTTGAATAGTAAAGTAAACTAAACCAGATTGGTTTGAAATTTGAGCCAAAAGCTGATTTAAGCAACTTACACATGAATATGTAAAAGGTGCTCTTACTTAGATAAATTTAATAAATCAACTGGATAGCAGCTAAATCAGCACTGGAATATGTACTTACATCCTGGAAGTGGAGCATTTACAGACAGTAACATGTTCGTATGAAAACAAACACCGCCGGAACAGGCTTCAAAGACCCAACGGCGCCGACCGACCGCTGTGCCATCCTCAGACCTTAGGCATCACCGAATGCGAATATGGATGGCCGTTTTCAGTTTTCGTGACCGGCGCCGCTACTCCTAAACCAAGTAGCTCCTCAACTGGCCTCACAAGAGCTGAGTGCACCCCGCTTGCCAACAGCACCCTGCAGACCCGTGGTAGCAAGTGCTATCCAAGCCCGTCAGCGCTTAACTTTGGTGATCTGACGGAACCGGAATTACCACTGCGGCAAGATCGTTGGCTAACGTGTGCATATAACAGCGCATTAATTTACGAATAAGCAGTACAAAAATCTCAGAGTTAGTTGGCAAGCAATCTCACTGAAACTCACAGTGAAATTTACAGTTAATAATCGACAAGCCAGTTTGAAATAAGAAATATGGAAAAGTTATTAAAATTCACAGCTGATAATAAACAGTTAAATTAATAAAGTTTACGTGGTTGCAAAAGAATCAAACATAGCAAGTGACTTGTAAATTCTAAGTCTCGACCCACATCAGTCTCGAAATATTTAGAAATATTAAACTCCCGGACACAAAATTTCTCACAAAAGCGATATTAGGTGATGCGAAGCTCTTATCGCCCAACTGCAGTCACCACCTGCTTGATCTGACCGTTCATTGTAGCAAGATCTTACCTCACTATGGAACACTGTCCAAAAGGCCGCCCGCCTCCACTGTGCACACTTATTTAAGGATTCGGTCACCTCAACACTACTCTGCCTGATACCCTTACCTACGAAATGACCACCATTCAAAAAATTTGAATATAAATTTCGCATGTATACGAATTAGAAACATAATAAATACTCATAGTTAAATTGCGACCTCATAATAACACAAAGAAATCTAATTTTTCAGTGGGGAGTAACTTAACTTACTCATACTGAGTAGAATGGGGGGTCTGTAAATATTCATCATGAAGGAAGACAACTTCTTAGCTAAGATCGCGTTTGTATGACCTTTATTTACCACCACTGTCCTTGGTAAAATAGAGTTACCATCATTTGATCTGAGAACAGTGTACACAAAGCGAAAAATTTTAAATATGAAAAACAGCACACATTGTCATAAACAAAGTTCATATAGTGAACTGTTATTAAAGATCCTCAGTAAAGGTCAAAACAAGTAGGCAATTAGAGCAATAAATGTAAACCATAACTTAATTGTCTATATAGTTGACGTAAGACGCATTGGCATCTTGAAGTTAGAACCCACATTTACAATATGTGTAAGTGGGCTGCTTCTGTGTCGGCAGCGCTGTGTAGCGCTTTGCATTGTATCTCTGACTCCACTTTGTAAGAGACTCTGTGGCTGGTTGGACTCGTTGGAAGTTAATCGCCAGTAGTGTTGGGCGGTTGGAAGTTGGTCGCCAGCAGCGATGGAAGTACTGTTGGGCAGTTGGAGGTGAACGGCCAACAGTGACGGATGTTAGATGTGAGAAGTTAGCATTGATGCAGGGTAGAGGTCTGAAGTGTTAGCATAGGCTAACGATCTGTACATGTTCGACTTGGAGATTGAATATTATTCATGATTATATATCTGTGTACTGGATGTCAATGGCGATTTATATTCGTGTTTGAACTGGATGTCACATTATTAAGGTAAAAAATACGTTATTTGGTTTGTAACAAAATCTTTCCTTTGCTAACCACATGCCTACTAGTGGTTAGTACCTTTAGTAGTTAGAATCTTTTATTTAGCTGGCAGTATTGACGCTCGTTGTGCTGCAGTAGTTCGCGTAATGAAGATTTTTGTTAGGTAAGTGCTTAATGAAATGTATAAGTTATTGTCAGGATTGCTTCTTATTCAGGGCCATTCTTTTGTATTAATTATTTGAAGTGAGGTTGTAATTTTTTTTGAGCTGTCAGACTGCTTTGCGCTAGAATATTGTGTGTCAGTGTTGACATGATAAGAATAAGTGAAGAGAAAGTAGGCTCAGTACGTTCAGTTTTACTCAGCTGTTTCAGAATCATATAACGTAGAAGTTCAGAAATTTGACTGCAGATTAACACATTTAAGTAAATAAGTTTCATATGTTTCGCCAACTATATCCGTACCACATTATAAGTCACAAGGTACATCACTGATACAAGAGCACTGCTGAACTGACACACGGCGAAAGTTGCTAGAGAACCTGCTGACGTTTAGTGTCGCTAGAGGTCGCCTGTAGATTCATGTCAATTGCAAACACAAATGTGAAATTTTAATGAAATGTGGTAACTGGTAGAGAAAGTAGGCTCAGTACACAGTTATAAAATTTTTGTTTTTTCTTTTCAACTTTCACATGCCAGTGCGTCTTACGCCGGATATCCAGCAAATTAAGATTAGGAGCATATTTATAGCTTTACTTTGGTACTTGCATTAACCTTTACCGAGGTATTTTTAGAAATAATTCGTTCCACATACCATATTTATGGCATTATTTTTCATAATTTAATATTTTACACTTTATGTACGACATTAACAAATCAAATGATGGAAACTGCTTTACCAAAACTGATCGTTGTAAATAAAGATTTTACAAATGCCATCTTGGCTGAGAAGTTGTCTTCCTTCAAGTACAAAGTCTTACGAAATGATTACCACATCCGCTGCTGCTGTGTGCCTCTTAGTGAATTCCCAAAGTTTAACTACATTATACACATCGGATTGTGGTTACCTTAACGCAGAAATTAGTTGGCTAAGGAACTGGGATACTCATGCTGATTTCATATAGTGTGTTTATGTCGCAGAAATCGTAGTTATGGCACTGCTTGAATGCATCTTAACAAATTGTTTATAATTATTAAAATATTTGTTTAGCAGCAATAGTAGACTGTTGTCGTAATTGCTGTCATCATAAGCTTCCATTTGATGTATCGTGAATGAAAATTGTGGAATAAATTCAGTAGCTACAATTTTTATAAACCGTAATAATTATTAAAATATTGTGTTGAGTCCCGTTCCGGCACAAATTTTCATTGTCGTCACTGTATTGTACAACCAATGTTTGTCTTCCCTCACAACGGCGAATTCAATTAATGTATTTCATAACCGCTGTGGTCGCAGCAGTGCCTGTTTCTTTGGACATGCATGTATGTCCAAAGGAACTTTGCATCGAATTCGTAATCAGAATAACATAAGGCACACCAATGTCGTATTCTCATACAGTGCCGTCACCGAACGATTCACTTTGCACCTCGTGCATATCATTTGCAATGGCATAAAGGACGCATAGAAGTAACAATCTTTCATGAATATGCAGTACAGACACATTCATGTCCAAATATGCTGCTCATTTGTAGTACTGAATGTGAAATTAAATTAAGCCCACTGTAAGACATTTATTATTAGACTGCAAAGCTTGGTAATAGCTGGAATGGGCAAGAATTCAGTCAATGAGAACTAAAGTGCCTATGAGTCAAGAAAAGGCAGTCAGTAAAAAATATAACTTTCGATAAACAGTGTATAGTCTCGAGACATCGTATATCGATATATTGATACATCGATACGTTTTGCTTATACATACTCAGTGCCCAGCGGCAGCCATCAGTGTACTGAAACGAAATATAGTACCTTTAGAATTTTAAGCTAGCTAGCCATTTGTAAAGACACAACTTGAACTGCCGGATTCAATTCATTACACTATGAAATAGCAGAACAAAAAAATATTTTCATAGCGAATGGCAGCGAGCGTTGATAATTATTTATAGGTTTAGTTAACCTGACAATCTTTATAGTAATACGGCTTGATATACCTCAACATGCTGGCGACCGTAGTACACTCCTGGAAATTGAAATAAGAACACCGTGAATTCATTGTCCCAGGAAGGGGAAACTTTATTGACACATTCCTGGGGTCAGATACATCACATGATCACACTGACAGAACCACAGGCAAATAGACACAGGCAACAGAGCATGCACAATGTCGGCACTAGTACAGTGTATATCCACCTTTCGCAGCAATGCAGGTTGCTATTCTCCCATGGAGACGATCGTAGAGATGCTGGATGTAGTCCTGTGGAACGGCTTGCCATGCCATTTCCACCTGGCGCCTCAGTTGGACCAGCGTTCGTGCTGGACGTGCAGACCGCGTGAGACGACGCTTCATCCAGTCCCAAACATGCTCAATGGGGGACAGATCCGGAGATCTTGCTGGCCAGGGTAGTTGACTTACACCTTCTAGAGCACGTTGGGTGGCACGGGATACATGCGGACGTGCATTGTCCTGTTGGAACAGCAAGTTCCCTTGCCGGTCTAGAAATGGTAGAACGATGGGTTCGATGACGGTTTGGATGTACCGTGCACTATTCAGTGTCCCCTCGACGATCAACAGTGGTGTACGGCCAGTGTAGGAGATCGCTCCCCACACCATGATGCCGGGTGTTGGCCCTGTGTGCCTCGGTCGTATGCAGTCCTGATTGTGGCGCTCACCTGCACGGCGCCAAACACGCATACGACCATCATTGGCACCAAGGCAGAAGCGACTCTCATCGCTGAAGACGACACGTCTCCATTTGTCCCTCCATTCACGCCTGTCGCGACACCACTGGAGGCGGGCTGCACGATGTTGGGGCGTGAGCGGAAGACGGCCTAACGGTGTGCGGGACCGTAGCCCAGCTTCATGGAGACGGTTGCGAATGGTCCTCCCCGATACCCCAGGAGCAACAGTGTCCCTAATTTGCTGGGAAGTGGCGGTGCGGTCCCCTATGGCACTGCGTAGGACCCTACGGTCTTGGGGTGCATCCGTGCGTCGCTGCGGTCCGGTCCCAGGTCGACGGGCACGTGCACCTTCCGCCGACCACTGGCGACAACATCGATGTACTGTGGAGACCTCACGCCCCACGTTTTGAGCAATTCGGCGGTACGTCCACCCGGCCTCCCGCATGCCCACTATACGCCCTCGCTCAAAGTCCGTCAACTGCACATACGGTTCACGTCCACGCTGTCGCGGCATGCTACTAGTGTTAAAGACTGCGATGGAGCTCCGTATGCCACGGCAAACTGGCTGACACTGACGGCGGCGGTGCACAAATGCTGCGCAGCTAGCGCCATTCGACGGCCAACACCGCGGTTCCTGGTGTGTCCGCTGTGCCGTGCGTGTGATCATTGCTTGTACAGCCCTCTCGCAGTGTCCGGAGCAAGTATGGTGGGTCTGACACACCGGTGTCAATGTGTTCTTTTTTCCATTTCCAGGAGTGTATTTACGACTCTTGAGGTATTCATCAGCAACGGCATTCAAATGTGCTACTTCTTCTATCCTGAATGGTCCTGTGTAGTAGTGGTGAAATTCCCATGTTAGTTTTTGTTGATTCTGTGTGTGGACGTACCAGAATTAAATCACCAGCTTTATATGGGATGTCGCTTGCTTAGCTCGGCATGCGCATTTCTGCGTTTAGCCGCTTTTTGTTGTGTGGTCGCCAGCGCTACCTTCCGTTTTTCTTCTTGCGTCATATCAGTCGTTGAGGCAACTGAAGATGCTGCTCAAAAATACTGCTTGCATTCATTCCAAAGAAGATTGTGCGTGGAGCAAAACCCCTGCTACTTGATGTAAATTCCGAGGGGGTGTAATAAGTAATGCAGCACAATTTTTTTTATTTTTTTGAAGCAGGTTGGTGGTATTCAGGATTACAATACGCCGTATTATTCCCCATCCTTTTGACTACAAAAATACTGTTTTTTAACATAATCTCTATTCAATGCGGCGGACTGACACCACCTTACTGGGAGGACCTGTACGCCCGCATGGTGCCACTCCACTGGTCGACGTCGGAGCAAACGTCTTGCTCCATCAATAACCTCCCCATCACCCACATACTGTTCCCTGCGGAGTACGTCCTTTATTGGCCCCTAACAGAAGGGAGTCAGAAGGTGCGAGATCCGGATGGGGGATGGGTGAGGAAGGACAGTCCAATGAAGTTTTTTGACCTCTCCGCTGCGCAAATTTGTGCCAGTCCTTGCGTTGTCAAGGAGGAGGAGAAGTTCGTTTTTATCTTGTAGCGTCTAAGGCTCTGAAGTCGCTTTTCAGCTTCCTGAGGGTAGCACAATACACCGCAGAGTTGATCGTTGCACTATCAGGAATGACATTAAACAGATAACCCCTTCAGAGCCCCAGATGACCATCGACATGACTTTACCGGCTGAGGGTGCGGCTGTAAACTTTTTTCTTCGGAGGAGAGGTGGTGTGATGCCACTCAGTGGATTGCCGTTTTGTTTCCGGTTCGAAGTGATGAACCCATGTTTCATCGCCCCTGACGATGTTCTACAAAAATTTGTCACTATCAGTCACGTAACGCGCTTGCAATTACGCACAGATAACGCTTCGCTGCTCTTTGGTGACCGAGTGTCTCAGCACTACCACCAGACGTCCAGGAATGAGAGTGTCCGCACGTTCCAGCATCGCAAGAGTCACAGCTGTGTGCCGTCGACCGGCACACGGAAGACCGGGCATGTTTGCGCGACTTTGTTGCGATGATAACAGGCGCTTAACTCAGCGACTCACCGTACTTTCGTGCACTACCAGGTCTCTGTAGCCATTCTTCAAGTGCATATGAATAACTACGAAGCTCTGGTATTCCGCAAAAAGAATTTCAATGACAGTTCTCTGCTTGGAAAGCATCTCCGTTACAGACGCCATTTTGAAGGCTATGTACAGTCCTGCCACCTATCAGAACTACACGAAACTATACCGACTGAAGCGGGAATATTCCAAGATATCTCACAACAAATTCCGTATTTTTTTCAATAGAAATTGGCCGAGAAAAAAATGTGTTGCATTACTTATTGAATGCCCCTCTCGTGTTAATCACATCTTCAAAGTCTGGCGATTTCTTGGCCCAGTTCTTTGTGGCTTTTCACAATGTGCTTTGCAGAGACGCAAGAATTCTCTGATCCCACTTTCCATAGGGCATCATCCTGGTAGATATGTGGAAATTAAAATCTGCTTTGTACTGGTCTCCTCCAAAAAATTCAATTCTCGCGACCTAAACAGCGATCCGTCATATGACATGATGCTGCAGGACTTGACTGTGTTCACAAAGTAATCATCTTCTAGATTTTTTTTATGGTAATTTTTGTAGTGACCTTCCACAAAGAGTAGAATCTAACATACTTAAGAAAGTCTCCTGCACAACCAGTACTTGAGCAATTTCAAAATCGCTCTGGTCAAGCGCTAGCGCCCATCGTGTTGGGTGATATCGCGTCAATTTTCATTTCATAAGAAACTCCAGTGCTTCATTTAGTAACATGCAATGTTTGCCCAATAAATACAAATGAAACTTGTTAAATCTTCAGACGATAGTTAGTGCCTCCCTTTCTACCATAATCAAAGCTTTACTGACGAAGGAAATAGCTCGATGTTCCATTGGGCCATCAATTTGACGAATTTGAAACAACTACGAGCTAACAGCATAGTCGTTGGTGTCTCTCTCGAGGAAGAACTGTTGGTCTAAATTGAGACGATACAGAATTGGTACAGATGATAACTCGAAACGGCTTTCGTCAAATGTCTGCTGCTGTTCATCTTGTGTGTGTGTTTGTGTGTCGGTGGTTATTCAGGGCAAATTGTAGGAACGTGAATATGAATGTGACAGCTGTCAGAGAGGGTATAACATGACCGTCCGCTTCTGCTATACCATAACCTTAAAGTTGGAGGCAGGTCGTGAAATAAAACTATGTCGTTAAAGCAATTATGGTGTAAAGCAACAGAGCAGTGATACCCTCTGAAAGGAATTTTGTTGTGTTGACCGCGATGTACCTAACGGAGGTGGCTTATCGGAAGTGAATGTCAGAATTACGTAAATATGTAAACAGTAACAAACAATAATTTACCTATCCACAGTGTCCAAACGATAATAAAAACGGTCGCCAGCCTAATTAGGCATAAGAATGAGTAACATCCTTATTCGAGAAAATAAGTAACTTCAATGGGCAAACACAACCTATACTTTGTCACTCTGTCACTAGCAGATGTTACCGTTAAAGAAAGTGAAAGTGTTAACAGTTATAGAAGAAGAAGACTATTAGCATTAGTACAACGGATAATGACATCGACTTTTTGCTTTAAAGGCGTGGTCAAACTGAGTAGTTTCAATAATGTCACTATTACAGTGCACTTTAGAATCATAAATTGGACATAGGTTCAATATTACTTTTTCAAACATATTCTTATCTGACATCAAATATGGATATGGTACACAGCCAAATTAATTTTATGCATAGATTAAGTCTCTCACTACTAAACACCTTTCTACTTAGAATGAAAATTAAATGGAGTTCACTAACAAATTACTTCTCACTGTCTTTTGAATAAAGAAATTACTGTTTTCATGGATAGTGGTCTTTCTATTAATCATTATCTAGCATGAGCACAATAGACAAACCGCGGATCCTGTTACACCATTAATATGAACTTTTAATACACAAGAAGAACCCAATATTGTACAGAATTTGACTTGATTAGCAAGAGTAATTGAAACTTTCTATAATTAAGTAATTTCGTACGTTTGAACCACTTTCAATGGAGGGGGCCCCTTAATCTTGACCACTGTAGCAGAGCAAACTAAACACACTTTCAATACACTTAAGAAACAAGCCTTAACAAGCATGAACATGTAACTTTCAACAGCAATAGTTCTCAACTTTTACTGCAGTAGAACACAACTTGATGTGGTTATAAGACAATACCTCACCTTTGGGTGATTTTCAACAGACTGCACTGTGATCATTTAATTTGCAAAACACTATAAGCCACAGTTTTGAGAACATTCACTTTAGAAGTTGGCAACAAAATATTAATAAGCAGTTTTAATAGAAAAATTATTTTCAGCAAGCATCGTTTACTATATTACTCAGGTCTGCTACATTAACTTTGACTCAAGTTTCTTCTTACTATCTTCAAGTGGCATTAATTAGTAAAACACTGAGCTTTAATGTTCTTTCAATAATGACACTCGGTAGTCACTTTAGCATGGGAAGGATCCTAAGTGGATATGTGACAGAGGATAATCAAGGTAAGTTTTCATAAATAGTCTTTTGGTTACCTTATTATTGAAAACAAATAAATTATCCACATGAGCTGATCCTTCACTGTACATTTTTATGATTACTTGGTTCCTTTTCAGTGATTGCGCAACGTGGTGGCGAGTGCATGTCGGTGGGTGGATTTGCAGGCGGAAATGCGGGACTTTGTCACTTCTTGGTGGCCATGATAGGTACCTATTCCATAATAGTTCCAGCTCTTTATCCATCCATCCATCCGAGGCATTGTCAAGCGGCACGAAAAGCCTCTCTCGGCACCAGCACAATACACAACTTTTACATGAGCAGTTGGCAGTTTGGTAGCTCGTCCCCGAATGACCGTTGATTCCACCTTTTTATCCATGCCAACCACAGTTCGCGCGCGCTACAAAGTTCCGTTCCTTAGGGGAACCACAACGCCTTTTACATACAAAATAACTAAGACCCCTTAGTGAAGGTCAGCAGTTTACATAACAGCAACCAAACATATTAAATAAAATAGAACATTTGCATATATTGACATTTCTACAAAATATTATTCACACAGAAATTACAGTTATTTACAGTAAGTTTTGTTCACTCCAAATGAGGCAAAGAATTCAAATGATAGATACACTACATTGCATAGAATCAAACCATGACATCAAAGTGTTACACAGAAAAGAAGAAACACTCTTGTGGAATCGATGCAGTCCAACGACATTTACACAAACTCAATCATATAACACTAAATAAAACAAAAGGCAAAAGAAATCAGTAGAGCATTAGAGCTATTGTGTTACAAGTGGTTGAAAGTTTTGGTGTCCAGCTGATCTAAGTTTTGCTTCAAATGTTGTGTCGAGGGTTTCATCGACAAGTGAGCGGAAAGAAGTTGGCGGTATAATTATTATTTTATAGGACACAGAATTCTTTCAGTAATGACCTGTCATACTTTCTCCGGCTCTATTTTCAAGTGCGCTCATTTTTCTTCTACTTCAGACACAGTCTTTACAAGCGATTGTTTATTTCTTTAACAGTTGCATTTTGTGTCTGCTATCTCCACGATTTGTTGATTTATTTTTACTGCTACTTAATTGAATGAACACTGTACGTTCTTTCGATCATTTTCTTGCTGTTGTACCATGAGCAAGATTAGATTTAATTTCTTTTAACTCAACGTGGACTTCGTTACATAATTCTGGTCGTTTATTTGTGAATGTTTTTGTGAGTTCTTTCGATGTATCCCCAACCATCTTCCGAATTTCAAGAGTGCTCATCTTGAGTCTATTCTCTAACCTTTCGAATCTCTAATTGTTTTGTCCGCAGCTCGTGGTCTAGTGGCTTGCGTTGTTGCCTCTGGATCACAGGTCCCGGCTTCGATTCCCGGCCAGGTTGGGTATTTTCTCTTCTCTAGGACTGGGTGTTTGTGTTGTCGTCATCATTTCGTCATCATCATTCGTGACAGTGGCTGCACTGGACAGTGTAAAAATCGGGACTGTGGAAAACTTGGGACTCAGTACGGGCGCTAACGACCGCACAGTTGAGCGCCCTACAAACCCAACATCATCTTCTAATTGTTTTGGTTTAATTCTCGTTTCAGTTCATGACTTAATTCATTGTTTCTCTGTTGAATAGTTTGTTCAACTGTTAACAGACTGTGGTTTATATTATTTTTTATATGCTTCATATTATCGTTAATTTTCTTCAAATACGCAATAAATTAATTAAGACGAACACTTGGCAGTCCCTGACTAACCAGGGCATGATTGATTTCATTGTTGAGTCTAGTAAAGG
Source organism: Schistocerca piceifrons (assembly GCF_021461385.2). Taxonomy (NCBI): domain Eukaryota; kingdom Metazoa; phylum Arthropoda; class Insecta; order Orthoptera; family Acrididae; genus Schistocerca; species Schistocerca piceifrons. The sequence continues at coordinate 828,514,383 of NC_060138.1, forward strand.
TTCCCTAGTTTCTAGACTGTTGCAAATTATGTTTTCATTATTCATGCTCTACCGGCGCTTTACGATGCCTAACACATAAGGGACCGTTTTCAGGAGGACGACACCACGCTCTGACCATCCACCAGGAGGCGATCCAAGTGTCACTAGAGGTCGCGGGCTGCACAGACCTATTCTTCTCAGTAAGACAAGTGATCTAAAATAGGCCCAGCTGTATCCTACTGTCCCGTGGATTGTTCTGAGTGAGTTTTCCTGGGCCAGGCTCCGAGTCCATAAGGACTCCATCAATCAGGATTAAAACTCGAGAGATGCCTCTATAATGTCGCTGCTATTCACGTCTGACTTTGCTACCCTAGGAGCTGCTATCAATGGACTTAGTGCTCGTGGCATCATTGCCAAAGAAGACGGGGATTCTGTCGTCGTGGAAGACGCATAGGCTTCTAAATTTACTTTTGTTTGGCTTGCAAATAGCTACATGCTGCACTTAGACAGTTTATCTCCCTACAGTACTTAAAATTTGTTCATTAGTTCGTACCTTAACTCTGAGCCTCCTATGGAACTGTGGTCTGTGTAATTATGTGTTTAATGAACTTAGACTCAGTGACGATCTAACTAATATTCAGCCACCAGAAGTATTGTTGTTCTCTTTCCAGAAGTGGCTTATTTTTCGTTTTGTTTCAGTCCATATCGCAGTAGACATGCTATTAATTTTTGATAAATAAACTCTTTCCCTCATTTCTGTTTGCATGTTTTTGTGCCACCATCATCGGACATACAAATCACATCAAGTACGAATCCGTGTTTGATTTTACATAAACTCCAGAAGTGCTCTACATATCTACAGCTTCAGCATTGTAGTTGGTATCAGTAGTGTCGTTCATTGTTAATACTATTATAAGACCTGTAGTCTTTTCCCCACATAGTCACATTTCACAGCTAACTGTCACACACCTATTTAATTCCTTTTACATGAAAACGTGTGGCTATGATGAAATACAACATACTCACCAGATAATGTAGTTTAGCAGCATCTACTGTCTCCTAGGACTGCACTAACATCAAAGCTCTGTCACGGTCGCATTTGTAACGTCCCTACCACTATAGCCTCGTTGCTTGCCATGTCATAGGCCACTTCCATCTCTCCTGTCCTAAAGAAGGATGTGGTGCAATCGAGATATTAATTTGACTGGATTTACACCGTGTTCCCGCATGATAATAATCATTTATTGTTACTGTTAGTTTCCTCAAGTGTAACAAAACTTGACTGAAAATTGTGCGCCACTGCTCTTAAACAAGCAGTTTAAGCAGTTTAACTAAACCCGAATCATTTCGTAAGAGCACTTCTGATATCACTGACAGGCGAGTCATCTCAAACTATCGCTACTGACCTGCAGGACCATTTTCGATGACCGTTCGCCAACGACCCCACTGACCGATCCCTGCTGCCTGAAGCTCTAAATACAGGATAGAACCCACCAATTGTTGTGGCCAGGGATATAGTTCTACTTACTCACACAACTCGTTGATGTTAACGGTCCCTTGATTCGAACGCAAAAATCGATATTCGTATGAGCTGTGATAACAGTAACGTTCCAACCTTTGTTCACAACTTTGAAGTTAACGCAGTGATAAGAAATGAGGTGAACAGCAGTTCCTAAGCGGGTTTGCGTTTCTAGTTAAAGCTTTCCATCGATTTCCAATAACACCTTAAGCGAATTTCGGAGTATCTTTTGCGAACAATCTGTAGTGAACAGTCTTCGATCCGTCTTACTTTTCAGTACGAATAAGTAGGTTAGGGACATGGAAATATGATGATGCCTCTGTCTGGAACATTAGTTGAAAAGAAAATGCCACCACTAAAATTACTTTATGACACTGTTTTCTGCTAGTTGATTAAAGTGGAGATAGTTACTAAGCTATTTTGAAACAAGAAACGAGGGATACCACAAAAGCAAACGAAATGAGCTGAAAAGACCTATAGCAGCGGAACAGGGCATCGTGTACCACGCAGTACACTTAATTCTGAACATCACCGGCTTAGGAGGAGGGGTCATATACCACAACAGTAAAGTGGCCTTTTTTCCTTCTCTACGTACAATATACAAGATCTCTACTTATAAACACCAGGTGCTTCCTTTGCTGTCCCACACACAGAAAGAATATGCAGAAAATGATATTATAGTTCCATGCGCTTAATGAAATATTTGCGTATTTTAGGTGACTTCTAGTTAATAGATGGAAGTAGACAAACTCTATTTCACTGTCAAGTCTGGAAGTTACGCTGGCGGGATTTCACAGAAGCATCATCTCCTGCTACAGCGAAATGAACATTTGCTCAGATACTGGAGTCGCTTAGAGCTGCACTGGCTTATGGAAATCAGATGAAAATGCAGTTATACTTGTCAAATCACGATGGACATTTCTTTATTTTTTTTGTTTGTTTCTTCCAGTGTAGCGTGTTGCCTACAATTTAAATCACCTTACTATATAGCAAGCAGTTCATCGTCTTGTTCTTAGACCCGCACGGGTCAGGGATTTTCTCCGCTCGGGACTGTGTGTTTGTGTGTGTTTTCCTGAACATTATCGACGTGCAAATCGCCGAAGTGGCGTCAAATAAATATACTATTATATTATCACCAGGCGGCCAAACATCCCAGATGGGGTCTCCTAGCCAGTAACGCCATACACAGACACCTTACTATATGATAAACTTTATAAATATAAATGGAATTATGTAAAAGAGGTTACAACGCGTACTCATCTCTTTTTGTACATTCTTCATTCTTAATTACCAAAGCGTTGTAGATAACCACCTCTACCACTAAAGCAACTGTCTAAAAGATATTTTAAGTATTTCCTTTATGGTTCACGTTTAAATGAATAAAATGAGTAATCCACAAAGGAAAGCTGATAAACGATGGCTGGAAAATGATAAATGTTAACTATAAGTTTGCTGTATGACTAAAAAGTAATGGTCTAATACCCGGCTGGTGTATTCCGTTTTTGTTCTACCGACAAGTGTATTGTGCCCAAAAGGAAAAGTGATGGCTCTAGTTCTTGTCGTGTACATAGTTTTAATCCGCCGCGAAGTTTCTGAATAGCGGACACTCCTTTGCAGAGTGAAACATTCATTTTAGAAAGAACACCCTACGTCTATGCCATTTCTCCGCTGCATCCTTTCTTTCAGAAATGCCAGTCCAGCAAAGCATGAAAGAGGTTCTTGTGTGAAGTTGAGTTAGTTCCAAAGAGGTACTGGCAGAATTAAAGCTGTGTTAGTGGGCCGTCATTCTTGCCAGGATGGTTCGTTCGACTAGAAGATGCCCGCGGCAGGCAAGGTAGCGATTCGAAACCCAGTCCGATACCCAGTTTAAATGTCGAAGTGTTTCCAAACAGCACGCATGCAGTTCAGATATTCATTACTGAGTATGGATTCTCTCTGATGCGATTGATTGAAAGAATATCTGTTACCTGAACACAAGCTATTCAACTTCTTTCTACGCTCTCTTTGATACCTTTCTAATGCTATTTTCTTTATGCATATCAGTTTGGTGCCAATGATTTACTGATTTCTGAATCGAAACCTGACTCTTACATTATGGTTTTCTGTACGTCGACCCTTTCCGCTGATTAGTGTCTTCAGTATTAGCCTTCCTGTTTATCGAGATACCAGTACCTACGTAGTGAGTTTACGAGAACAAGTAAATCTAATACCAAGATGCTGACAATATGCCGTTTGGCTACTCGAATCTCATGTCAGGATCTCTATTTTAGGAGACCCATATCGTCACAACCTCTGTCATTTTGGCTACCAAATCCAAAGATTTCCACAGAACAACTGTTGTTCAGTTCTGTCTTTCTTTTTCATTAAAATTTCGAATTAACAACTGTAGTGATATTTGCTGTCATTTATCGGTTTGTATAGGTTTCAACTACATGACTCTAAGTGCGTTGCTATACGGACTTAAAGATTCGCGCCTAAATTTCGTAACTGTGTTGCAGATTCCGCTAGTATGGATAATTCTAATTTTCTTGCTGACAATAAACCCTACTCCTGAGCTGCCTCCCTGACCCACCCGTCTGTGATAAAACCGATGTCTACAATTTAATTGTATTGGCTCTTACTTCTTTCGTAGGATTTCCAAGCACACTATGTGATCTTTGATGTTGCCTAACTTGTCTTTCAGCTCCATCAACCTGTCTTCGAATCCTAAAGCGCAGCAGTGCATCGTCCGTAAATAAACAGTGTAGAAGCAGGTGGGTGTCGAAAGTCCGTGTTATTGTTTATTTGGCCGAATTCGTATAGCAGATGCATGCGCAGATGTAGCTGAACGTTTGCTCTCGCCTAAAGTATTGCCTGAATTCCCTCAATCCACTACCAACATTCTATAGCCGAGTCCGGAAAACCGACGTCATAGAAGCTTGCATGTGGCAGTACGTTAGTCTGCCAGTGTCCGAAGGATGGTGCCAATCAGTGAACAGTACTCAATCACAGATGAGCCACATTCGTAGCAATTTCAGATTCAGCTTTGAATCTCCAATACTGGGATCAACACAAGGAGTTTACACACGCTGATCACAGTTCCTGTTGGTGAGCAGCGCCGCTATATTAGTTTTCTAAAAAGCTATCAAGAAGATTATTTTATGGACATGAAATACGTCGATTCGATTTTTTGTAGTTTCTATGATTTTCTTTTCTTTTACAATGCTGCGTCGACTGAAATAATTCTCGCAAGACTGGAATATTTTTCACTATTTTATTCACGAGACATTAAGACTTTTCTTACATTCGTAGCAATTTCAGATTCAGCTTTGAATCTCCAATACTGGGATCAACACAAGGAGTTTACACACGCTGATCACAGTTCCTGTTGGTGAGCAGCGCCGCTATATTAGTTTTCTAAAAAGCTATCAAGAAGATTATTTTATGGACACTAACGAAACTGCACAGTATGACGCCAAGATTGATCCCATGCTGTTCCACTTAATCCTCACTTAGCTGTAGCTAAGTGCTCTTCCTGCAGCTCTTACATTAGCAGAGTGTCAATACCTCACGGAATATCGGCACTGTTGTCGTTTCGAGGTGGCAGAATACTGTGTGAGAACTGTAGGGGAGCGATCACTAGATGCATTTAGTATCCTGATAACAAATAAAAACAAACGTCAATAGAGACACTGGAGATCTTGATACCCAGTGAAAGTTGCATAAGACCCATTTTCATCTCGTAAATTATGTGGACAAGTTACACCGTTGTTACTCGGCCGAAAGTAGTCATGGTGAGGCTAATTAACGCCCTTTACGTAACAACATAGGGACGGGGTGGTGTGCAGTTTCTTTTCACTGGGTTATCGACACTTACTTCTTCGAAATTAAAAGTTCATTGCAGACTGTCACTGTGAATAGATTATACGATGCTACAACCTTTTGTTTAACATGCATTGAACATCACGCACTCCTTCACGGCACCTGATTTACAAAGATTTGAGGTTATGGTCCTTGGTCACCAAAAACTAAGAAAAACTGATTTTCGCCGTTTGCGGTTTTACTTATGGGAGTACCTGACAATTCAGATTTTATGATCCGAACAATATCATCGGGTAAATTAAAAAAATAAATTGAAAATTAATTTTTGTTGTGTTGTAGGTAACACTCGGCAATAGGTAGATATGGAACATAATTCAGCTTGTCAGAAGGACGCTTTCTATACGTCATAATTTCCAGACAATGATAATTTAGACCACTTCGTCTTTAAAAAGATGCTGCACACATTTAACTTTCTTACAATGAAATACGTCGATTCGATTTTTTGTAGTTTCTATGATTTTCTTTTCTTTTACAATGCTGCGTCGACTGAAATAATTCTCGCAAGACTGGAATATTTTTCACTATTTTATTCACGAGACATTAAGACTTTTCTTACACTCGTCACACAAATCATTAATACTGACAATATGGCTGTCTTGTAGCACACTTAAAAAAAAAAAAACAAAAAAAAAAAAAAACACGTCCGACACGTCCGTCGCATACAAGGTAACAAGCGAGAGTGGTTTTTAGCTCCTTGGAGTACGCAACAAAAGTGAATCAAATATGGACATTACAGAGATTATTTTCTACAGTCCCCTCAATTTAATCTTAGGCGCAGAATTTAAAGTATTGTATCTGCGTCGTAATGTGTCATTACAGTATATAACTGTGCTTTTAGAAAAGCAGAGTTAACAATTCAAAAAACTCCGTTATTTCCGAGAACTGGTATTTAGGTTTATTGTTGAGCGATTAAATACAATACACTTTTAATATTTTCAGTTTCAACGTGATGCGTTGCTGTACTTTTCTGTGAATTGCTAGCTATAGATGGGTAATGTAATAAAACTGCGGTGGGAGATGTCTCTGCCACATAGTCAGTGAACAGGCACTTCTTTTTAAAGAAAATCCGTTACCCCATGTGAAAGGTACAATAGAAACGTGTGTAGATTATAGACGGTTTTGAATTTCGACAAGATTCAATACAAATATCCGCTTTCCTCAGTATATCGCCTGTGACCTCAACGGGTCTCTGAGAAAGGAACGGTATGAAACGGATTGGCTTGTGTTTTTTGTGTCGCAACTGTACCGGAAATTTTTCCCGCAGAGATTTATCTCGAGTGCAGTCTAATGGATCATCGTAAAAATTTAACAAGGAGAAGCAGAAAGGAGCTTTTATCGTGTGAGATGTTAACAGTAAATTATGCTTACGGTCTGAATCAATATCAAAATATTCCCTCCGCCAATGTACACTCTCTGAACGATACTACAGTATTACACATTCCGTTTCAGAAGGTCTTGCACGTTTTAAATATGCATGTACTCGCCTGATTTCATAGTCAGTTCGCATCATAATTTATTTAACAGTTTATTCCACCGGTATGCTGGGAAGAAATGCTCCCCAAAAAACAAGTGCGTACCGGACAACGAGCGTACGAAACAGCATAAGTTAGCTACTTCGTATTCTATGTGAGGGAAAACAGGTGTGCTAGAAACGCAGAAACGGGATGACGCACCACCGCACCACCGCCAAATTCCCGTGTTGTAAAACGGAACTGACAGGACGAGTCGCGGAAGCATACTAAGTAAAATGAGATCTCAGACACACGATAACTTTTTACTCCGTAAAATGCATTAAAACCAATTTTTTATTCAGACTCAATTAAATAGTCAACATCACAGCAAAAGGGCGCTTTTATGCTTCTAATCTGATGCAGAATAGTGTATGGGTCTACAACACAATAACGATGAGTAGAAGGATCCATATTTTCATCATCGCTACAGTTGCGGCACTTTGTAAAGTATTTTCGATTGTTGAATGAATTACAGCTTCATTGCCCCAGTTATGACTGCATCCGTTCCATACCGCCACTCGCCCACATTACCCTTTAGTTCTTTAAACTCCGAAAGTCACGTGTTGATACGCTAGGGCTATAAGGGGGATAATCGATTTACTTCCAATACAGATCCGAATGGTGTGGGGCGCTGAGTAGTTGGACACAATATGACAACAAAACGACTACTTCAGTCAAACCTCTCGGTCGCTTGTTTGTTGCGGTACGCGTGAGTACAAAAGACTTCTGTGTGTGGAACAGAGGTGACAGGTTCTTCTTTCACCATGAAATGGTCCAGAAAACGACAATTTAGTCAATAGACAGTATTAATCTCTCCTTTAGCTTTGTAGGATGCAGCGAAATGTCACGTTTCTATAGCACGCTGCGTCACTATATCTGAAATTCATAATGCGTTCGATATATTTCGTACTGTGTCATCATAAGTTTAAAGAAGTACTTATTCTTCTGCGTACAGCTCATTAAATGTTATAAAATCAGTCCAAATCAATGACACTTCTTTCTGTCTGGAAGACATGTTAGCCCCAAAATCTCGCTTCCTCTACGGTACTGCAGCAGTCATGACCGACACAGCACACACTTCAATCATGACTAACGCAAAGATTGTGATACACGTTGTAAAGTTCCGCTTTTGTACATCTCGGATCAGACTGTCTGCTACGAATTGTCTTGTAAGTGTTTTTGTTATTGTGGTCTTCAGTTATCTAGCCCATCCTGAGGGAGCATTTTATTTTCTGCATAACTACCGCAAGATACACCCATTTAAACATGTTTATTGTGTTCAACCCTTCGTCTCCATCTCCCATTTTTATCCCCCATCCTCCCCTCCCACATTTTCTCCCAGCAGCAAATTGGCAGCCTACATATTCACAGAACCGTTTGAGCCTGTGATTCGGATCCTCCACTCGGATCTGTAACAAAGGATCACAGTTACTGACAGCTGTTACTGACAACTTTGGGATATCAGGTCCAGTGAACAGTGCAATGGAACATCTGAGACCAGTGTTTAAAAATAACCTTAGTAAAATGGAAATGACACTCACGTCTCCCAAATAATCAGCATCCATCATAAAATCCTTAAAATCTAAGTATTCCAGTAGGTATGATAACATATCAACGAAGTTATTCAAAGAGTGCTCATGCGAGTTGAGTTCTATCTTGAGTTATTAGTGTAGTCAATCTCTTGTCAGCGGAACATTTCCAGACTAGCTAAAATATGCTGAAGTGAAGCCTCTTTACAAGAAGGGAGATAAAGAGGTACCATCAAACTATCGACCAATTTCACTTTTGCCGGCTTTCTCAAAAATATTTGAAAAGGTTGTGTTCAAGCGTTTCTTTACGCAACTGACTGCAAATAATAAATTGTCCAAGTCACAGTTTGGATTCCTTAAGGATGCTGATGTAGAGAAAGCTATTTACACTTACAGTGAGACAGTTCTTAATTATTTAGATAATAAATTAGAGGCTACTGCCATTTTCTGTGACCAGTCAAAAGCCTTTGACTGTGTGAACCACACCATCTTCTTAAGTAAATTAGGATATTATGATGTCACTGGCAATTCTGCGAAATGGTTTGAGTCTTATCTATCTAACAGGAAACAAAGGATATCGTTGCGAAATACCTATGCAGTAAGCAGTCAGTCTTCATGTGACAGGGAATTAATTACATGTGGTGTTCCTCAAGGTTCCATCTTGGGCCCATTGCTTTTTCTTGTGAACATTAATGACCTCTCATCTGTTACATTGCCAGATGCTAAGTTTGTTTTGTTTTCAGATGATACAAACATTTCAGTAAGTAGCAAGACAAGTACAGATTTAGAAATAGCTACTAATCAAATTTTCACTGACATTAATAAGTGGTTTAAAGCTAGTGAGAAGACCCACTATATACAGTTCAGAACCTGTAAGAGATTTCCTTCCAGCATGTGTATAACATATGAAGACATGCAGATCGAAGAGGTTGACAGTGTTAAATCTCTGGGATTGCAACTCGATAATAAATTCAGATGGGAAGGGCATATCATAGAACTGCTTAAGCGCCTAAACAAGTCAGTATTTGCCGTGAGAATGATGTCAGATGTAGGAGATATAAATATAAAAAACTTGCATACTTTGCTTACTTTCATTCTACTATGTCATATGGGATCATATTCTGGGGCAACTCATCAAACCGAGTAAAAGCTTTGAGGGTGCAAAAGCGTGTGATAAGAATCATTTGTGGTGTAAATTCAAGAACATCATGTAGAAATCTTTTCAAGGAACTTTGTATTCTAACCACAGCTGCTCAGTATATTTCTTCCTTAATGAAATTTGATGCAAGTAATTCATCTCTGTTTCCAACCAATAGTTAAATACTTAGTATCAATACTAGGAATAAGAACAATCTACATAAATACCTAAAATCACTTACCTCGGTCCAAAAAGGGGTCCAATATTCAGGAACACACAATTTCAATAAATTTCCATCAACCATTAAAAACTTGGTTTCAGATAAAGCAAGGTTTAAACAGAGTTTGAAAGACTTTTTGATAGGCAACTCCTTCTACTCCATAGATGAATATCTTAACAGAGACTGTTATGCCAGCTTCAGTAAAAATATCTGTTAGATTTCAGTTTTAACAGCACTTGGTCACAACAATCAGGATGAGGTATTTTGTGTATGTCATTCTGACACCGTGTTAATTCTGTAAATATTAGCTGTTCAAGTTTACCGCATTGTTTTCACCTATTCCGGCGATCTCTTGACAAATGATCAGGGTAGTAAGTGTTAGATTCAAATGTTTTATGTTTTTATGATATAATGTTCCAAGCTCACGAGAATCATCTCATTTTTTGGGTCTATGGAACGGAAAGTGAATTTAATCTAATCTAAACAGTCGGTTCTGTCGACGATGCTACAGATAGTGAGCTCCACCTTCATCTCGCAAGCAAGACTGCCAGTTTTTGTCACTGCAGCAAGCCGCTCGCAACCAGAGAGAATCTCTTACAATGCTAAGCATTGCACGTCATTAGTACTGGTATGAGCCACCACCTGCAGGTGTCTGCACCCTGTGCTCTTCATGGCATCAAGAAGCACCCGTTTCACATGTGGAATGCACACAGACTATGGATAGGATTCCTTCGCCTCTCGGCAGCCACATCCCTAAAGAGGATACGCCTAACGTCAGAGCTCCCAGTTACCAGTGAACTCACCCTTTGTGAATTCTCAGACCTTGTGGGTCAAGAGTCTTTCTCTGAAACAGGATGGGCAACTGCAATTGGTTCAGGATCTTTGTCAGCCACTGATAATGTCCAAAATCTTTTCGTCAGATGAACAGGACATGGCCTCCAATCGTCCCTCCCCCCGTACTCCCCCCCCCCCCCCAAGTAAGTCTTTCGCTGCCTACCACACCTTGGAACGACCTCCCTCTCGAACAGGGGTGACACGTCATACTCAGTGTGCACAGTACCTTGGGAAGACACAACAGTGGCCTCATCAGGGAACATGTGTGACATACTGCACAACCCTGAGATCTCCAGGTTCGAAGCTTCCCTCACGATCCACAGTGATGCCCATTGGCAACAGTCTCAAACTGCATGACCGAAGCCAGCACCACCTTGAACTGTTAGTGAAGGCTCACCAACACAGCAACCGCAGTTCCATTGTTTTTATTTCTTCTACCTGAACTTTAATTTCCTTATCAAATATCTCCTTGGTTTACTTTACTGCTTGGTAATTTTACAGCTTAGATAACGTCGGAGAGAGGCTAAAAACATGTCTTACTCCATTCTCAACTATGTCTTGACTTTCAGAAACCGTGAAACATATATGACATACCCTCAGACCTCATAAAGACTGTAATAATTCCTATTCCGAAGAAGGGAAGTTACACTTGCAAAATATTGAATCAGATTATTTACACAAGAATAGAAAAATTGGTGGAAGCCAAACTCGGGGAAGATTACTTTGGCTTCTGGAGAAATACAGGAACACACGAGGCAATAGTGATCCCACACCTTAGCTTAGAAGATAAACTGACGAAAGACAGACCAAATTTATAGGATTTGTAGATTTAGAGACAGTGTTGACAGTGTTGGCAGGGCCACGTCTTTGAAAATCTGTAGGCAACAATGATAAAAGACAGGGAGTGAATAGCTATCTACAACTTGCACAGAGGCCGTATTTTCTGTTTTGAGAGTCGAAGAGCTAATTACGTAAGTGGCCAAAAGTCATTTCAAGATACTGTAGCGCCGGTCTGTCGTCGACTCTTGAAGCCTGTGTGGTCATTTTGCCTCCATGCAGTCCTCGCAGAAATGAGTTCCTAATGCGACATATTCAAATTGATGGCGATGTTACTCACAGTAGAGCGTCAATCGTTCCGTACAGATCCGCGGATGGCTAAGTGACATCCATTCGTGAAACACTTATGTCGTCCTGTGCGGCGAATTACCCTTGTGGGGCCATTGTCTCTGCGAATTGGAGGTCAATCCCATACACTGTCGACCTTGCGATATGCCAAGACATTAGGCTCTTGCTCTGATTATCAACCGATCATATCTATACTTGCATCACACCCAACATCTAGTCGCAAGATTTCAGTGTTACACGCAGCAGATGGTCAAGTGGAGCAAGTCTTCCCGTGTGTTTTGGCCTCTGAGTTTATTTTTCTAGTAGGAGTGGGGATGATTAGAGTGCGGCTCCCACACCTGTGGTGATCACCTTCGTTACTACAACGTTGCACACTCATACTCACGTGAGAAATTTGCAGTTAAAAACTGTGCACAGCCGTGTACCGCAAGTCTCTAGACGAACGGAGGGTTCCAAATGATTGGAAAAGAGCACAGGTAGTCCCAGTCTTCAAGAAGGGTCGTCGAGCAGATGCGCAAAACTATAGACCTATATCTCTGACGTCGATCTGTTGTAGAATTTTAGAACATGTTTTTTGCTCGAGTATCATGTCTTTTTGGAAACCCAGAATCTACTATGTAGGAATCAACATGGATTCCGGAAACAGCGATCGTGTGAGACCCAACTCGCTTTATTTGTTCATGAGACCCAGAAAATATTAGATACAGGCTCCCCGGTAGATGCTATTTTTCTTGACTTCCGGAAGGCGTTCGATACAGTTCCGCACTGTCGCCTGATAAACAAAGTAAGAGCCTACGGAATATCAGACCAGCTGTGTGGCTGGATTGAAGAGTTTTTAGCAAACAGAACACAGCATGTTGTTATCAATGGAGAGACGTCTACAGACGTTAAAGTAACCTCTGGCGTGCCACAGGGGAGTATTATGGGACCATTGCTTTTCACAATATATATAAATGACCTAGTAGATAGTGTCGGAAGTTCCATGCGGCTTTTCGCGGATGATGCTGTAGTATACAGAGAAGTTGCAGCATTAGAAAATTGTAGCGAAATGCAGGAAGATCTGCAACGGATAGGCACTTGGTGCAGGGAGTGGCAACTGTCCCTTAACATAGACAAATGTAATGTATTGCGAATACAGTATTTCTTCTTCTTTTTCTACCTGGAAATGCTTTTCCCACTAACCGACTGCTAAAAAATGGATTGTCTCACAACTACTTATTAAATTCACTCTCAAGTCAATTCGTGATTAGTGATCCCCACTTGAATAGTCTGTTAAAACCAAGGTAGTGACAGTGGTAATTTCGTCAACATCAACGAGACGTTGCGGTAAGTGAAATACAGGCGAAAATCCAGTAACTTGCTACAGTTTCACTGTACATTTCTGGCGATTTACGTACAGTGTCACAAGGGCACGGTTCTCAGTGATTTAGAAGTCTTCTTCAGTTGACGTAACAGAATAGAAAATAATGAAAGAAGCTGAAGAAATTGACTGAAATGTGTGCCAAAGCCAGGACTTCTTACTAGGCAAATGTGTTCGCCATCATACTATCATAGCCAGTACAGGTATCACAGTGCATGTACTATCCTAGTCCAGTGTCCTCCCTAACACAAACTTCATTTCAGGCCTTCGGCCTATTTTCCCCTTCTTCGTACGTTCGTGTGACCGAGGCTTCCAGTAATCTGTGCAGCTGAGGCACCTGATCTACTATGGTCGTGTACTGGCTAACACTTCCGCCTAGTAAGCGGGAGGCCTGGCTTCAAGTCTTAGTCGTAGCGTAGATTTTAATTAATTTCTTCAGCTTCTGTCGTAGATAAAGTTGAGATTCATACGTCTCGATGAGAATTTAATTATATAAAATAGAAAATATGGCAGTGGAAAAGACCGATTCTTCTGAATGGCTGCCTTTAAGTGTAACTTCACAAACGTTACGTCTGCACGCACCAAATACATTGAGCTGACAAATGTCATAAAATGGCGATATGCATTTATATAGTGGCGTTAGTATCGCGTACACATGGTATAAAACGGCAGCGCATTGGCAGAGTTCAGACGATTCATGGGAAAAGGTTTCGGGAATGATTATGGCCGCACCACGGGGATTGTCCGTAGCTCGTGGTTTTGTGGCTAGTGTTGCTGCCTTTGGATCACGAGGTCCCGGGTTCGATTTCCGGCTGGGTAGGGGACTTTCTCCGCCTGGGGACTGGGTGTCTGTGTTGTTCTCATTACTTCATCGTCATTCGGGTAGCGGCGAGACTGGAAGTGGAAACGTTGGAACTTGTACGGGCGCTGATGACCACGATGTTATTCCGAAGTACCTCCACAGTTTCAGAAGTTGGCCAGAAGGAGACGTCGAGACGTATAGAAAATAGTCTCATATGAGTCGAGACAGCATCTCTCCAAGTATTTTGCTCACAGGTATTCAATATGAGCACCGTTTGTGACGCCACAAACGTCAATACAGGCAGAAGATCATGTGCATTCATGGAAGTCGGTGGTACTGCTGCATGGGAAGGTGCAACTACAGCAGCCAGCTTCGGAAATCTGTTCTCTGAGATGTCTATATGCAGGCGCGAACTAATTCGCTATAAAAATACGGAGCAGATAATTTGTCTGCTAGTTTCGACGTGTCTGCCACCTGTAGTCGACAGGGTGTAAGAAGCTCCCCTGCGAAGCTCCAACGGGTGCAGGCCAAAATGGTAGCCATCTACAGAGCTGTGACAACACTGAGGCGTTCCATAGAGACGTTTACAAAATCCCGTTACGTTATTTGTTGAGGTAGGCCCACGAAGCTGCTGCGCCCAGCCCATTGCAACTGTAAGGGGCAACTTACGCCGAGTCAGCTATAGTGGTGAGCTCTGCTACAACGGTATGGCACGTGTAACGAATCGAAAAATGTAGAGATGCTCTGTCCACTGATAAACTTAACCATTGCGTTACATCGTTCGATGTGCCACTAGTAGCTACTCATCTAGAAATCATTTTTCTGTGATACTAGACATGTCATCTTCATAAAGCAATAAAACATTTTAAATATCAATGCATCTCTAATTGTTACAAAACTAATGAAACACTATTAAATCGCTTCTCATCATGAGACACTGCGCACATTGCCCTTACTGTTAAAACTACGCCCACACCATATCGATTGACATTAGGATAATGATGAAAACCCTGCCTCTCCTTTACCCTCATTGTGCTTTCCTGTTAGACTGTCTGGAAAACTGAGCTATCACGCCGGCACAATGAAGGGGATGTTGAGCTCAGGAAGACGAAAGGCGGTTTGAATTTTCCAGCACGTCTCTTCGGCATACAGCTTTGCAGTGTCTGCCTCTGCATCTATTGCCTTTAACACCCTGTGAAGTGGATGGCAAGAGTGTTTGTCATTGTACCACTTATAACCATTTCTTTCTGTTTCATTCACGTGTGGAGGACAAGGAGACTGATGGCTCAGATCCCTGTGTGAGCGCTGCAATTACTCTGATTTGTCTTCGCAATGCTCACCAGAGCGATACGCAGGGGTTGTAGGTAAACTTCCAGCTGAGAGTTTGCATCTATCTTCATGGGTCTGCCATTTCAGTTTTTTTCACATCTCCGTGACACTTTCCCATGGGTCAAACAACATGTGACCATTAGTTTTGAAACTTCTTTGTTTAAAATAGTGTGCCTGCACTAAAATTGCAGAGTGACTGAGAAGATGAAACAGCTGAGTAAAACTGAACGTACTGAGCCTGCTTTCTCTTCACTTTTTCTTGTCATGTCATCACTGACCCACAATATTCTAGCGCAACGAAATCTGACTGCTCAAAAAAAAAAACAAAAAAAAAAAAAAACACCTGACTTCAAATAATTAATTCAAAAGAATGGCCCTGACTAACAAGAAATCTTAACAATAACCTTGTAACCTCTCAACAGAAAAGATACGGAACCTCCCAACAGTAAAAAAATATAAGTATATAATTCACATTCAGTGTAACCTCTCAACAAAAATATTCCGTAACCTCCCTACAGAAAAAATATAATTATTTATATCATTCACATTCTGCGTAGCCTACTAACAGATAAATGAATTCCGTAACCTACCAATAATACAATGTGACTAATCTCTCAATAAAATTGTGGCTCGCTTATAACCTTTCAATAATTGACTGTGAATGTAAACTGGTAAATTTTGGACGTCAGCAGTGCTGCGTCATGGCTCTGAAAGATCATTCTGAATAAATAGAAAATTCTTACCTCAATAACGTCGCCGGATAACGCATATATATCTGCTCCTATAAGAAATTTTTCTGGCAAAGCCGAGTGCAATGCTGGCCGATAGATTTGTCATGTATAAAAAGAACAACTGATTTTTCATTGCAATAATCGGGATGACCATGGATTGGAGAAACTAATAAATTCTTTAAATTGAAATGAATGATTGTCAAAAGTTACTTTTTATGAGAAAGATTATTATTAACAGATTTTTTTAAAACATTTACATGGAACTTGATATTACAATACTATATACGCGCGAGGCTGCTTTTGCCTTATGCTACAACGCTCAGGCCCCGCCATCGCTCCACCACGACCGGCCCAGCCAACACGATACACCAGACTGCTAGAAACTACTTACTCCAACTGCTACACTGTTCCTACTGCAGTCAACACTGCTCTTTGGTCTGAGATTCTCTTATGGCTTACATATGGCAGGCAGCGCGTGAGCAATCCATAGAAATTACATCTGCTCGAGTGCGCTAGGAAGAAATTCCTTAAGCATAGACCTCTTACATAACCCTCCACTGTGGGGGCAAAAATTTGGCAGCGATGGTGAGTCAATTGGACTTGCCATGAGCAACAATTTTTTCTATAATCTATTTAGTTAACTAAGTCAACAGTCACAGAGTATATACATTATTGATGAGTGCAGAACATAAGAAATGAAATAGAGTGCACACACACTGAGTTCAGAACATATTAAGAAATGACAAAATGTATACGCTATGAGTACAAAATATATTAACAAATGACATAAAGTGCGCACGCACTGTAAAAGTCTTTAGCATTTTATAATAACTGGATACATTAAGAAAAGAAATAAAGTGCACACGCACTGTAAATGTCTTTAGCATTTTACAACTGGATACATTAAGAAAAGAAATAAAGTGCACTCGCACTGAAAAAGTCTTTAGCGTTTTTACAACAATTAAACATATCAAGAAGTGAAATAAAGTGCACACGCACTGTAGAAGTCTTTAGCATATTTAGGACAACTGATCATATTAACAAATGAAATGAAGTGCACACGCACAGTGTAAGTCTTTACCATTTTTACAAGAAATTAATACATCAGGTAATGAAATAAAGTGCATACACACTGTATAAGTCTCTAACATTTTACAAGACCTAGGAAAGGAATAGGAAGGATAGCATCATCGTTGTAGCACAGTTAGTTGCATGTAGCTGCACTGAAAGTCCATATCTTTCTACAGAAGCACAACACCAAGTGAGACAATCTGAAGTTCTTCCCTGAAGTATTTATAAGTGTAGCCAGGACACTGAAATGTTGTATTAATATTACATGTTATCATTTTGGTAGTACATTAGGTACACCAAACACCAAGACCATAATGACATCTCCTTCGGTCAGAGTAGTGGACGGCTTGATGTCAACAGCACATTCTTGGAGAGTCCATACTCTTTCACCAACGTAGAATTAGTGCACAAACCAAATACAGTGCTCCATGATCATGAGGATTGACAGGACATAGGTATATTGCAGTAATTGCTGGGAGTTATGTCAGAAGATGAAGGATACATTACGTCTTATGCTAGTCATCATTCAGCATTACATTAGTGTGTCAACTGATTTGAATAATTATTGGCACTCATTGGTTAGTTACTAAATATGTAGTAAGTATTGAGTATTACAAAACACTATTCATAACTCATCTCATTGCAGTAATTATTGGCATTGCATTTATGCATAAGTCATCTCATTACAGTAATTATTGGCATTCATTTATGCAGTGTTAGAAACATCATTCATCAGTCATCTCATTACAGTAATCACTGGCATTCATTTATGCATAAGTCATCTCATTACAGTAATTATTGGCATAGCAATTATGCATAAGTCATCTAGTTACAGTGATTATTAGCACAGTATTTAGGCATAAGTCATCTAGTTATAGTAATCATTGGCATCATTTATAGAGTATAACAAAACATTATTAAGAAGTCATATCATTGCAATAATTATTGACACTCATTGGCCAGTTACAAAAAACTTATGATACAGTATTCAGAAGTCACATCATTACAGTAATTATTGACATAGCATTCATGCATAAGTCATCTCACTACAGTAATCATTAGTATCTTTAACGAAATTGCTGTGTAAATTTCGTTAAAGAATAAAATTTGCTTTTAAGTTAATTTTCTTTACCTTACTTTCTTTGCGTGCGAACTTTGTTGTAGAACCTCTCTCTTATTTACGTGTGGTAATAAAAAAATTCACTTTCAAAAGAATTACGTACATTTAAAAATTACGTGAACTCATATTGACTGATTAAGAATATTCAGTTGAGAATTAAGTCCTTTACATCATTCGCCCTTGGCACACTTTTTCTAAATGCAGTGGATTTTTTGTTAAATATTTTTACTGAATTCTTTCCCGGCGTTAGCTTTTGAACACAAGATTATCACTATTAGCAGAAAATGGTTAATTATTAACAAGCCGACATTTAATTATCACTGATCAAACCTACTTCGCTATACATTAAAGTTATTTGAAAGAACCAAAATTGTTAAATTTCAATGTTAACTATCTGTCTAAGAATGCACAAATGTGTAACTATTTTTTTTTTAAATCTCAGTCAGTCTCTGGATCGCTGTAAAAGAAGAACATTCTCTTAGTTCACTGTTAATGTTTATCTATCTGTTCCCGATTTACGGGTTTGGTTGATTTTTCCTTTAGCGGAACAATTTTTTAAATGTGCCGCCGCTGCAAATCGATCGGTCGCGGCACAGCCCAGCAACACCGCTAAAAAAATGCTGAAAACTCTTTAAAGAAATATTATAGATGACATGGGCAAGCTAATTTACATTAATAATGCACACTTTTGATAAATTCTGATATATTTAGATCAAACAATAATTGAACTCACATTAATTTGTAACGCCTCCTCTAATGGCGGCTAAATCTAGACAGAGACAAAAGAAGTCTACCCATTCACCAAATACATCGATACAGCTTCCTACCGCTTTCAGCTCTAAACGAGGAAGACCAAAGAATACATAGTGCATTGTGCTTTTATAGTATTGCTGACTATTAACATTTCTTTGTAATTTCACGACATTATTTCCCTCTGGCTGAATTTATCTCTGATATCTCAGATATTGACACATTTCGCAATTACATATTTAATATAGAAATATTACCATCCTAAATACAGAGAGAATATTACTACAAAAAATATTACAATAATAACAAATGTCTTTTACACAAAATTCAATAATATTTTTTGTTAAATAATTACATTATATACAAATTGCTCAGAGTGGCGTATATGGTACAAATAAATTTCAGTTTGTTAATGTGTGAGTTTGCCAGGGAACGTTACATTGCCCCCTGCCAGCATTTGGCAAAGAGTTTCTATACTTTGACACAATGGTGCCAGTAACGTTCTTTACAATTCTGTGTTTTTATGGAATGGCTCTTTTAATCAGTCCCAGGGTTAAACATGTTCATGGCTCCCCCATTTGGGCGAAGGCAGACAGGAAACCTGGGCAAAACTGTGCCGGAGCCCAGCCATCCCAGTTGGTTCATGATTAATATTGTTTCTTTAACAGTCATTCATTTGAATTAATTTAGCAGTTTGTCACCAACGGTTACATAATATCACTGTCACATACAGTTCAACGATATACTGCAAGGTCACTTGTCCTAGAATATATCATTTAGTTTTTTGAAATCATTTAGCACAGCATCACTTTTTATAATATTCCCACTACCTACGTGTCACAAATCCATCTCCTACACTTGTTAGTGTTCATTTTCTCTTATCAGTTCACAGGTATACATAATAAATGTTCAATGTTTATCAAAAATGGAGTCATTGATATGTTATGCAATTTGTGTAAATAATTTGGAAAATGACAACAATGCTGTAGTCGGTGAGCGGTGCGGCATGATTGTTGAGCGGCGCTCGGCGCGGCGCGTCGGCTCCGTGTAGGTCACCGCCCCCGGTGTTGACAGCTACGGCGCTGTCTGGTCTGCTACGGGCTGCTGCGGCCGCTGCATGGCTGATGTAGCCGGATGCGCGTTGGATATCAGCTCGCCCGTGTGACGTCTTCTTGCAGTGTTCCAGCAAACATGCAACAAGTTCACAAACAGTGTACTATCCTTATGGGCATTTTTCCTGCTGTGGGAAAGAACGCACACAGTTATTGGCAGTTATTATTTAGTAGGCCTTCACTAGTCTGGTTTGCACAATGTTTCGTTGTCACAGTAACACGTTTTATGGGCACACAATATTTTTCACCATGTCATGACTTGTCATTAGTCACACGCAAGTTTCACCTTAGGACAAAATGTATCTCTGTAGTCAATGCGCTTTTCTGGCGTCCCTTGACACACAAAGAATTAAAGTTTGACACTAACTTGGTCCACCGTCCGTTATCGGCTCACTGTTCGTGTCGTGCTAGTTCCTTGTCCACTTGCACACACGGCGATAATACAGTTTTTTATTACTTATACACAACAACTTCGTGACGTATTGCTGCAGGTTTAACAGTCACTGTCTGTCTCTGCCACACAATACTGCACTTTTGTTTAAGTTCCTTTATTTTTATTTACAATGTCCGCTGTGCAATTTTTGTAACAGCACATTCGTAACTCTTTACCAAGGTGTGTGATATTTGCGTACATGGTAACAAATATTAAAATTTCGTATTAGTTTGCCCAAAAATCATCTATATTCGTGTTCGAGTAGATTTTATTTGTGCATTCCAGCCGGATTCAGGCATATTGTTCAATAACTCCTTTGAAATCATGTCACACTTTACTATCAAGGTCCTACGTAACTACAGTGTAGCCTCTGTAGGTTAAAATTGAATTGGACTGTATCTGGCTAGTTCCCTTTTTTTATTTTTTTTACTGATTGAATCAGCACATGCTTCAATTGAAGCTTCTCTGTGCGTAACTTTGCGTTACTTAAATTTGCAATAAGTTTGCCTCCCATGGTGCCCTCGGGTCACTACTGGGTGCATTATTCTCTCTGATAACATCGGTTAGATAACAAAGTTCTCAGGGCCTCATATTATTGATATTATTCTGGGTTCGAATCTGTCAATCTGACAGCTACACATATATACATACATACATATATAATAGAAAAGATTGTGCCAAGAAATATTTCAATTTTGACACACATATAGAAAATTATGCAGTACACTAACTAATCATTACTAAAATGCTCCTCTTGACTGAACTCTGTCACAGCTTAACACTATAAATAAGTGCACTAATCAGATTATCTGTGCAGACATTTAGAGCATGTTTTAGATAACACAAATTAAAAGAAGACATAACACAAATATTCATACACACATGAGAAAGTCAATCATATTCTTATAACTAAATACTTCTACACTAGTGCATTATGTCTACAGATCACACATCATTAATGTTAATTATTTACAAAAGAATGGTGTCCTCATAGGACTATTAGTCTTTTACTGTATGAATATTTTTACATCCTTACGTGGATACAGTCCCCATACTCTCCCTGAGTGGGGATCTGCTAAGAGATAGCTACACTCATGTGGCACACTTACTACTCTAAAAGGTCCATTGTACACCAATTGCCACTTGCTATTCTGTTTCAAGGATCTTTAGCTACCACTTCCTTCTTGGACCAAGGAATGGAGTATGAGGCTCGACAGTAGGTTTTGTGAGGTTTCACCTCGATATTGTACTGATATCCCTTAACAATTCCTGGTCGTTCTGAAAATACATCTGCATAATTAGATAATAACTGTACCAAATCCTGCTGTTGCATTGAATTCAAATTTTCGGACTGTGATACTTTGTTCACAAGTGCGTCCACATTTGCTTTTAATTGATCACTTTGTACGTCTGGATAATAGAGATTTTGTCCTATAGAATGATTGTCTAAATGTAGTATCCACTGATTCCTACATTTTATGTTAATAGTATTACAATTAGGCACAGGTACCTCTTCAGATCTGAGCATGGACAATTCTATCCTCCTACCCACGTTCATCAATCTTAATTTTCCCCGAGAAAGGTCGATTATTGCGTCCCTTTCTCTCAAAAAATCTACCCCCAAAATGCAGGCTACCTTTAAACCCTTTACTACCAGGAATGAGCACGCTATGGCTTCATCCCCTGAATACATCTCTACCCGCACTTGGAGTTTAATTATTTGTCGCTGTGCACTTATGGCTCCAGTGACTTTACAATTATTCACAGGAAAAGTCAGCATGCGCTTTTCTTTCCCCAGTACTCTGAGTAAGTCCATACTCATGGCACTGACAGTAGCACCTGTATCTACGATTGCTTGCACAACAATATTGTTAATTTTGATCTCTATTATCGCTTGTACTTTGTCTTTGTGCTCCTTTATGCACGTGGATGGTTCAGTTATTAATTCATGTCCCATCTGTACCCCGTCATTATACCTAAGGATACAGATTCCCGATGTTTTGTTCTGCGTCGGGCTGCTCTCACTCCAAACCTCAGCCGACGATGGAGAGCGTATCGTGGCTGAATCTAGTTTGTTGGATTATTGCTGGTGGATGGGTGTGGCTGCTCTGTGTCACTGACCTCTACTATGTGTAAGTTGTGTTGCGTCGGCCGCCACGGTTGCACAATTGGCGCATTTTGTGGTGGCGGTCGGTTATTGTCATATCTTTCACTGTTTTGCCGGTCCGGACTGGGCCTCTGGTTCTGTGGCCAAGTTCGGTTTGCATCATTATAAGTATTAGTGTTCCACGGCCCCCTGGCATTTTTCCATCTACTATTGCTTGGTGGTCCTGTTTCATATCGGTCATCTGACCTCCTTTTCCGGTCATTATTCACCGGCGGACTATTGCCGTTCCGGTCTCTACCTCTATTCCCGTTTTGTACATAATCTTGTCTCCTATTATTACCTCCGCCGTTTCCATTACTTGGTGGAGGCTTGTTATTTCGACCATTTCTGTAACCGTTTCCGTTACTTCTAGCCTGTTCAGAGGCTGCCTTAACATCCTCCTGAATCAGGTCAATTGAGTCCAGAACAGACAAAAAATGTTCCATATCGTTTTCGGGCACGTGTATAAGTATTTCCTTTACGTGTATCGGCAAGTGTGATTTCAAAAGTCTGATCAAATCCCGGGATGAAATCTTCTCGTCCCAATAACGGGTCTTATTAATGTACTTCTCAAAATATTTTCGCAAATTGCCTAATCGTGGAGAATACGGCTCTGGATTATATACCTCCTTCCGTAATCTCTCCTGAATACACGTTGACCAATATTTGGCCAAGAATGCCTTTTCAAATTGCTCATATGTATCGCAACTGTCAGCTGCTTCGGTTGCCCATAATGCAGCATCTCCTTGTATGTAAGACATAACGAACTGTATTTTCTGTGTATGACTCCAAACGCTAGGCAAAATGTTTCTAAATCCCTTGATAAACACTGCAGGGTGAACAGATTTCTTCTCCGTTGTAAATATCTGAAACTGTCGGTTTCTAATCAGACTTTCTTCAATCACTACTTTGGAATGACAATTATTTGTTTCGCTTACATTGGTTGCCTGTTCTGTCTCGCAGTCGCAATTTTTTACTGCTGTATTTATATGCCTATCATTGTTGGACCTGGCTGGCGTGACATACAGCTGTGAGTCGTCATGCCGCAAGCTGCTTTCTATTTCGGCAAGACGACGGTTGACATTCCGCTGCCACAGCGGAATGTCATTGTGTACCAGCTTTTTCAGGTTCTGCACTTCCGCATTTGAGCCCGCGTCTTTGGCTTCAATCGCGGCGTGCACTTGTTCGGACACTTTGTGCTCAGTTACTTGATTTGTGTCAATCTCTAATTGTTCCACCCTGTTGGTCAGTACACTGATTTCCTCTACGATACTGGCGTTAGCCACTTGGATACTATCTACTCTTTCGCTTAGTTCTTTCACCGCTTTGGGTAAGGTTTCATAGTTTTGCTTCATACTAACAATCTCACTTTGCATAGCTTCTAAAGATTGCATTAACTGCAAGTCTCTCTCATGCATGCGTCGATCACGCTCTGCTTGTTTAGCATCGCGTTCTCTATCACGCTCTGCTTGTTTAGCATCACGTTCACTATCGCGTTCTGCTTGCATACATGCAAATTCAGCTACCAATCTCTGGTCATGCTCTGCTTGCATACGTACAAATTCACTTTGGAAATTGAGCATGCGCTCGAACATAACTCTTAATGATTGCACTTCTGACACCTCACCACTCTCTGGTCCGTGTCCAGTGCTTACGGGTGGCACAGTATTTCCGCTATCAACTGAATCACTGGGTAGCAGTGGCAACATTTCTTGCCCTTCTGCCCCCAGATTCTCACATTGTACTTCCTGAACTACGTCACTAACATTACTCTGTGTCCCACTTTCTAACTCGGTATCACTACTTACTGACTGTTGTTCATTATCCATATTGATATCCTTCTGACTACGCAATCTAACCATAGTAAACAAGAGAAATAAAATCTGAACTAAATATCCTAACACTCAGGTTTCACTGACATAATCACACAAGACATGGTCATTTGTTAAAACACACTTATTATATACTACAATGACTAACTACTCAAATGTCCTGTTATTTTAAAACAAAGCACTAACAACAAGCACACCACTAATGATCCGAGAACACTGCACTGAGGCTACTTTACTACCCACAGGACAACTACACTGTAGCTTTACCTTTTGGTGATCTATCTTGGGTGCAGCAGCCCCCTGATGTTGTGGTAGGTAATTAATTTTTCGAAATAATGAGCTCTCTTCTTCAGCTTGCCTCTGGGTATATAGTGTTCTCATGCAAAAAATCATATACAGGTATTACCACACAATATTGGTTAGGCTATACATACAATACATGAAAAAATTATTAATTGTTCTCCAACAAAGTTCGACTACAATAATTCCCTAGTTATCTCATGGGTATTTAGTGGCCACTGCATATTCGTGCCCCACGTTGGGCGCCAATTTAACGAAATTGCTGTGTAAATTTCGTTAAAGAATAAAATTTGCTTTTAAGTTAATTTTCTTTACCTTACTTTCTTTGCGTGCGAACTTTGTTGTAGAACCTCTCTCTTATTTATGTGTGGTAATAAAAAAATTCACTTTCAAAAGAATTACGTACATTAAAAAATTATGTGCACACATATTGACTGATTAAGAATATTCAGTTGAGAATTAAGTCCTTTGCATCATTTGGCCTTGGCACACATTTTCTAAATGCAGTGGATTTTTTGTTAAATATTTTTACTGAATTCTTTCCCGGCGTTAGCTTTTGAACACAAGATTATCACTATTAGCAGAAAATGGTTAATTATTAACAAGCCGACATTTAATTATCACTGATCAAACCTACTTCGCTATACATTAAAGTTATTTGAAAGAAGCAAAATTGTTAAATTTCAATGTTAACTATCCGTCTAAGAATGCACAAATGTGTAACTATTTTTTTTTTAAATCTCAGTCAGTCTCTGGATCGCTGTAAAAGAAGAACATTCTCTTAGTTCACTGTTAATGTTTATCTACCTGTTCCCGATTTACGGGTTTGGTTGATTTTTCCTTTAGCGGAACAATTTTTTAAATGTGCCGCCGCTGCAAATCGATCGGTCGCGGCACAGCCCAGCAACACCGCTAAAAAAATGCTGAAAACTCTTTAAAGAAATATTATAGATGACATGGGCAAGCTAATTTACATTAATAATACACACTTTTGATAAATTCTGATATATTTAGATCAAACAATAATTGAACTCACATTAATTTGTAACGCCTCCTCTAATGGCGGCTAAATCTAGACAGAGACAAAAGAAGTCTACCCATTCACCTAATACATCGATACAGCTTCCTACCGCTTTCAGCTCTAAACGAGGAAGACCAAAGAATACATAGTGCATTGTGCTTTTATAGTATTGCTGACTATTAACATTTCTTTGTAATTTCACGACATTATTTCACTCTGGCTGAATTTATCTCTGATATCTCAGATATTGACACATTTCGCAATTACATATTTAATATAGAAATATTACCATCCTAAATACAGAGAGAATATTACTACAAAAATATTACAATAATAACAAATGTCTTTTACACAAAATTCAATAATATTTTTTGTTAAATAATTACATTATATACAAATTGCTCAGAGTGGCGTATATGGTACAAATAAATTTCAGTTTGTTAATGTGTGAGTTTGCCAGGGAATGTTACACATCATAGGCTAGTTACAAGGCATTTATTATGCATTATTCAGCAGTCATCATTCAAGTGACATAAAACGTATTTGAAACGTAAAACATTGGACTAGTATTCAAGGTCTGTAGTCCAATAATATGTAGATATAAGGGAATCAATACATGCTTTTGACTTATTGCTGGAAATAAGGATTAATAACGTCATTTGTCATGAGTCAGCTGTAGCAAGGTTATGAAACAAGTACAGTATATGTGATCACATTCATAAATGATAGACACAACTGGGTAAATAATGCAAGTACTAGAACAGGTTCAATAACTAATGGCTTATAGCATACTAATATCATGAAAAGCTTCTCCTGGAAAAATTACAAAATGGATTATTGAGCTGAAGGAAAAAATATATATTATCCTGAATTAACAGGTAATGAAACGTGTACTTAATATGTATGTACTCTAGCTGTCTTTTCCAAAACATTCAGTCATTACACTATGCGACATAAGACATACTGTCAAAAGGAACTGCAACAAATACTTAAATAACTACATAGTATTTCTTAACTAACAGAAAATATATAACTTCATCATTACCATCATCTGCAAAGATAAACTTCATTATTCATATTGCCATAACTTCATACAACTATTCATCATTGTTTATTATCATCTGCAAAAAATAGACACTTAATTATTCATTATTCATATTACCATTTACTTCACACAACTATTCATAGTATAGAGTTTCTTACTTCTAGCATATTTCATCACTAAAATTAACATGTGTAGTTCTATCTGACAGCCTGCAATAATCGCCTCATATACTGCAAGAAAAATAATTAGTTAATAAGACTGCTATTATACGATGTGTATACTATATTCTTGTTAATGCTTGTTAATTCTAATCCATTTACTCTTCATGACAAGGTATTGCATTTTCTTTCGTTCATTCCGATGGTAAAATTTCCATTTCATAGTAAATCACTGTGGTTTGTTTAACTTATTTCTTTTACACGTTATTGCTTTCTGAAAATGATGAATAAGGATTAATATGTTGCATTTAAATCATACACCCATTAAATAAAAACTTGTTTCTACTGATACGACTAAGCATACAGTATAGCATGACAGAAAACGTATTATGTCAAAAACATAGGCAGTTTTCATGTGCAAAAAATGTACACACAGTATCATAATATAGTAGCAAAAAATGTAGAATAGTCAAGATGTTGAGATATCATCAGGCAAAATGTCAAAGTCAACTGGTGTTCGTTACATCTTAAACATTTCATAGTGCATACAGACAAATATTCTACTTTCGATAGGAAAACAATCATACATACACAAAAAATGGAAAATGTGCACGGTCCGATGTCTAACGACAAGAAAAGCGACCTGCTAACCCTAACTATCCGGGCACTTGCCAAGAAAAAATACGATCATTATCAGTAAGTAGTCACATAAATATAATTGCGTAAGTGGCCGTATAAATATCAGCAAATGGCACTACAGTGTGATAAATCATAGAGTATGTTCATTCAATGAAGGGTTTGATATTGGAAGTATGGTGATTGCCCTTGCTTTTTCTGGTTCTCAAAGTTTCGACGTGTACTACTTTGGGGTGAGGAATGCTGCGAATTCTATAAGGACCAGTGTATAGAAGCTCAAATTTACTGCATCTACTCTTTCCTCTGTTGGATAAATAGTGTGTGCGTACTAATATCTTCTGTCCAATGTGAAAGTCGCGGCGTGTACAAACCTGTTTTTGCTGTCTTCTCCGGTGCTCTGCGGCACGTTTGATGTTGTTGAGCGCAATTTCAATTATTTCATGGTGACGTAGTCGACGAGATGTAGGAAAGGATACTAATTCTTTAATTTTGTTAGGTGGTTCAACATTTTTCAATATAACAGTCGGAGATAGCATAGTAGATTCATTTGGTATGGAGTTAATTATATCCTGGAATGAGAGTATGTGTGTATCCCAATCAATATGTTTTTTATGGCAGTATATTTTACATAGTTTACCAATTTCTTTCATTCGTCGTTCACAAGGGTTCGAAGAAGCGTTATACTTGGATATATAGATCGGAGAAATGTTTCTAGCTCGTAACATACGTGTCCATATCGCAGATCGAAACTGTGGTCCACTGTCGGAAATTACTTTTAATACATGTCCTACATGGAATAAAAAATGTTTTAGAAATGCATTCGAAATAGATTTAGCAGTAGCTTTGCGTAACGGAGTGAATGTAACAAATTTCGAAGTGAGTTCAACAGCGGCAAAGATGTAGCAAAAACCTCTATTAGTTCTGGGAATCGGCCCAAAAATGTCTACAGCGGCCATGTGTCTCAATTTAAC
Source organism: Schistocerca piceifrons (assembly GCF_021461385.2). NCBI lineage: Eukaryota > Metazoa > Arthropoda > Insecta > Orthoptera > Acrididae > Schistocerca > Schistocerca piceifrons. The sequence goes on from NC_060138.1 coordinate 828,542,916, forward strand.
GGGTAAAATGAGATGTAACGGAGGAATATGTGAAATCGTGTCTGATTTAGCTTTCTGGCAGATTTTACATGACGCTAAAACTCGTCGAATACGTTTCTCCATGTTAGCAAAATAACAGTTCTGTCTCAGTATAAGAAAACATTTTCTGGCTCCATAATGTGCGTAACTTAAATGAGTATACCAAATTAATTTGTTAACAGGCTCATCAGGAATACATAATAACCAGTTGTTGCTGTCTCAGGGTGAGAGCGGCGAAACAGAATGTTCTTGCGTACAGTGTAATGGTTTCTAATGGTAACGTTATTCCTATCTTGCCAAAGGAATTTAATTTCTTTCCACACGTTGTCTTTGTTCTGTTCTTGTGCTATGTCTCGTAATGACGACGAAATGAAATTTTCAAATCCAACTTGCTGAATATACATGACGCTAGAATTTGCTTGGCAGAAGTTGGTTGCGATGTCTTGCTGATTATTGCTGAGAGAACGGGATAGTGCGTCTGCTGCATTTTGTGTACCGGGAATGTGAACAATTTTAAAATTAAATTCCTGTAAATAAAGTTTCCATCTGCTTAATCTGTCATGTGTAAATTTAGCGGAAAGTAAAAACTGTATAGCTCTATGATCTGTGTAAACGGTAGTATGTCTTCCATAAAGAAAATGCCTAAATCTGGTAAATGCCCATACAACACATAATGTTTCAAGCTCTGTAACAGAATAATTGCGTTCAGCAGGTGACAGAATTCGACTTGCAAAAGCGATGTTTTTAATTACTGTAGTGCCATCTTCTTCAATTTCCTGAAAAATGTGTACGCCTAAAGCGATGTTAGAATTGTCGGTGGCAATGGAAAAATTTCTGGTAGGATCTGGGTGTGATAAAAGTGGTGCATTCAACAAGGCATGTTTCAAATTAATACACTCAGACTGTGCTTGGCTATCCCAGGACCAAATAGCGTTTTTACCCGTCAATTGGCATAATCTAGGGGTGTCTAAAGCAGAGTAATGAATAAATTTACGGAAAAAGTTAATTAAACCCAGAAAGCTGCGTAGT